>NC_060895.1:9392824-9752824 GCF_014805685.1 Silurus meridionalis | reverse complement strand
TTGTGAGCAACACATCAAAGATTAATCACAAACCCATAATGCTACACCCGCTGTATCGTTCTCGAAATCCACATCCTGCCATGCGAATATATTTTGTGCTGTTATTGTTCCAAAGAGGTGCCTCTGCCTCTGATGATTGCCGTCAGAATGTCATTTTCACTGTCATTAGCTGCCAGAGGAGAAAAGATGTCAATGGTGTCAATGCTTTGGTGTTGCAGAAAGGTTTGTAGCCTCATGGACGGATAATAAATGCACGAGTTAGGGAAAAGGCCAGAAAGAAAGGTCAGCGCAGTTTACTTCTTTTCAAAAAGCGACCTTTTGCCACAATCAAACTTTCAGCTTGGGGAAGCACACACAGTACAAACACTCCGCCCCAGACGTTCTACCTAAGACGGTCTGCTTTTTCATTAAAAAATATTGCGCAATACTATTCCCATAACAAGAACTAAACCTGCAGAGAAGCTTTTATCCACAAGGTTGACTCAATAACCTCCACAACCTTTTAACCTTTTTTTCTAGGTGTGCTAATGTGAGAATGGCAGATAAGCTAGGGGCAGATTTTACACTTTCACTAATGTTCTTATTCTTTATCACATGCTCTCTCTCTCTCTCTCTCTCTCTGTCTCTCTCTCTCTCTCTCTCTCTCTCTCTCCTTTGCTAGCTCTCTCTCTCTCTCTCTCTCTCTGACTTTTTCTATCTCTCGTCCATCTCTATCATTCCACTTCTCTCAGGGACTGTTCTCTAACAGAGGCTTGGAATGGCTTTTCAGTTAAAGAAAGTTCCTGAAAGAAAAACTAGACAAAAGGGATTAAGGCAGTGTAAGGGTCATTCGCCATCTCCTTATTTCTCCTGTCTTCCCTTTCCTCCTTCCTTCGTTTTCTTAAGAACCTAGAAACTTTGCCAGCAAATGTATTCTACATGCCAATCAAATTAAAATTAAAATTGTATTTGTCACATACACAGACCACAGAGCTGTTTTAGCTTTGCAGCTAAGTTGAAGATCCTGAAAGTGGAGCAGCAGGGGACAAAAAATACACACATGCATGCACACACACACACACACACACACACACACACACACACACACACACCTCACAAATCTAAGGATGAGAGATAAGCCTTCCTTGAAATCTGTTAAGACTCCGAGATTGCATAATGTATCTCATGCATTGTGCATCTGATCTGTTGCTTAGCCTCACACAGCATGACTCTAAAAATATAGCTTGATATCAATAGTGGTATCAAGCGGAGTTCAAAACTGTTCGCATTTACCCAAAACTTGTTTAAAAAAAAAAGATAAAAACCCCACTGATATCAAAATATCACCCAGTCAGTGCTGTAATGCAATGACATTGATGTATCTGGGTGTACTAATGAAAGCCATAGAAACATAACAGACTGCAAACTGTGCTTTGTGAGCTATACAGCATCATCCTTTAGTGCATCTTTAACCAGATGTTGTTGTTTGAACAACTTGTGAAACAAGAGTGCAAAAACTGCTGATGTGTGTAAGCAGAGCAGGCATGGGCATCAAAAATGAACACAAGGCACAGTGAAATGAACATGCAGAAAATGTGAGCACTTCAATTCTGTGAGAATGAGACACATCTGCTTCCTTTTGCCCATGCTTATCGATACTCCTCTCTGTTCCACCCTACTACTTTTTATTTAAGATGTGGTTCAAGCGCCATAAGATTGACTATTCATTACATTGACCAGGAATAACTTTATGGCCACCAATCAGGCATAACATTATGACCACCTGCCTAATATTGTGTTGGTTCCCTTTTTGATGCCAAAACAGTCCTGACCCTTCAAGCATTAACAGCATAACAGCATAAGGGTCAGCCTTCACTCCCCACGTGTATCAGTTCACCACTGTTCCTTCTTTGGACCATTTTTTATAGATACTGGCTACAGCAGACCGGGAACATTCCACAAGAGCTGCAGCTTTGGAGATGCTCTGACCCAGTCGTCTAGCCATCATAATTTAGCCCTTGTCAAACCAATCAACTTTAAAGACAAAATGTTCATTTGCTGCCTCAAATATCTCTATTTACTAACAGGTGCCATGATGAGGAAATAATCAGTGTTATTCACTTCACCAGTCATAATGTTATAATGTCATAATATTATGGATAATTGGTGCATTGTAGTGTATGTGAAAACCTGACCATCACACCTATGTGTGGGTGAAAACACAGAATTGTATCAAAGGCCCCTAATTTCTGAATTAACAAATTCCATTTAATGGAACTATAAGGCCTAAGCATGTTCCAGCATGAAAATGATCCTCTGCACAAAGCTATGAAGTCTATGAAGAAAGAATCTCTCAAGAATGGAGTGAAAGAGCCCAGATTTAAATCCCTCTAACACCAGTGGGATGGATTGACATGCCATCTGCATCCCAGAAATCCCCTGACCTCATTAATATGCGTGTGACTGAATTAGAAAATGCACCAAATTCTAGTGAAAATGATTTTCAGAATTGTGGAGGTTATTAGAACATACATTATTATAACAATATAGGAAACTCTGTAATGGAATGTTCATTAAGCACATATAAATATGATGGACAGGTGTCCACAAACCTTTATTGATAAAGGTTAAAAATAAGTAGTTTCTCATTGTGGTGTTACTGTTGGTATTTACAATTGCCAAAAACCCCATAATTTACAGAGAAACCTTATATTCACAAAAGAAGACAAAAAGAAGACAATGGCAAATAAACCTTAGCGTGGTCACCAATTACCGATTTTGCCCAATGCGATAGAAATCATGCTCACACACTCCAATTAGTGAATGAAAACACATATCAAAAGCTCACAAACTAGGTTTAATATCCTCGTTTAAAGCAAGCCACATATTGCAAATGAGCTTGTGTGAACTCCCCTAAGACCTGGTTCACTTCTCCTCTCGCTTTTCCACTCTTTTTTTTTTTTAAGTCAGAGCTGCTCTTCTTGCACTGTGTTAAGGTTGAGCTGGCACTGACCAATTAGCAGTAAAGACTTCGTCAGATGATGACATGCTGACTGGAAAGATGGCCTTGTTAGAAACTTCACAGGACGTGTCAGAGGAAGTCGTCTCTTTTTTTTAAGACACTTTTTTTTTTAGCCTAACCTTTACAATGTGCTAGTTCTCTGTCTTTCATTCGGTCTCTCTCTGTCTCACTCGGTTCTTCATCTCCTCCTGTAACCCATGGAGGCATCTGTCTGCGATCCTCACGGCTTGTGAGCTCTAGCTACACACTCTGTCCTTCATAATTTATCACACATCTCTCTGTCATAAAAAAGGAAAGGAAAATCCATAATCCTGTAACTTCGTAATGCCATCAGTGGGGGGAAAAAACAACAAAAACAAAGCACCCCAGGTAAACAGAATAGATAAATAATCCTGAATCCAATTGAATGCAAAGGGGAAACACTAATATTTACCTAATGAAGAGCAGGGAGATATAATCAGATGCGGCACTGTTTGTTCTTTGAGGCCGCCGAGTGTGTGGATGGGGAAATATGGCTGACATTTTAGACATAAACGTTGTGTGGGTTTGTCAGTTTAGCATGGACAATGGCAGAGTGGAACAGACTCTGCAGGTGGCATAGTGGGATGCACATCTCCTTTGGAGCCTTGTGTGTTGGAGTCAATTTATCTCCAGCTTTCTCTAGCACTGACAATTAAACACAGTCCTCTGCTTTAGAGTAAAAGAATGCTGACTTACAGTATCACTCTTTAATATCATATTTTTCTTCAGACCTGTGGTGTAATACTTTGGACTGTAGTTAATGTCAACAGTCTGCTACACTGACTCAGGACTACAGTTTGCTTCTGAACACCATCACTGCACCCCGCAACATCGTATATCTGCAATAAAGGGACATTCGTTGCAACCCAGATGAGGATGGGTTCACTCTTGAGTCTGGTTCCACTCAAGGTTTCTTCCATATGCCATCTCGGAAAGTTTTTCCCTCACCACAGTCACCACCGGCTTGCTCATCAGGGACAAACTTACACTTATAAAGAACATCTTATTCATTTTTATCACCACATTATCTGTGTAAAGCTGCTTTGAGACAATGTTCATTGTAAAAAGCGCTATACAAATAAAAATGAATTGAATTGAATTGCATGAATAGTGCCACTAACAGGTTTTTAAAGTTGTATCCCGGGACCTCCAGGAGTCAGAGTCTGTTTTAAATTTGGTGGGAATATTAACCCCATTCAACAATGTTGTTTTATTCGTTATAGAGTTAACTGGTGCCTTCAATTAAGTAAGGCATAACACATGACAGGTGTGAGGTTGGTGAGCGCAAGCATGCTTTAAGTACACCGCAACACAGATGCACCGAAAAACAATGAAGAATTAATATACACTATTAAATTAGAACAGAATATATCTTTACATAATCTCCCAGACATTTGTTAAATCCCTGCTGCCAAGATGTTCCTGTGTCGATCATGGATCATGGAAAGTGAAACTTTACAAAGGTTGGATCTGTTAACACCTGTTTAAAATATTTATTTAAAAATATAAAAATATTTATTTAATATTAAATATTATTAAATATTAATATTAAATATTATTAAATATTAAAATATTTATTCACATTTTTATTTACAACATTATCATAATAGGCTGTATATAATGTAGTGGGAGAAAAACATTAGTTCTATGTAAAATCAGACATTAAACCATATAACCAAAATGGCATGATCCTTTTTTCATAACAACCCTGCTAGGATTTGACTGTGAGATTGGTGGTTGAATCAGGCTCCTATCGAAGCATTGAATATTTGACTATTCGATCCAAAAAATTATCCAAAGCACAGAGAATTGTGTTCAACCTGCCTAAGCTCTCCCACACTGCCCCACTGCTGCACTTTTTCCACTAGCTTCTGGTAGTTGCATGCATCGGATTCAAAACACTTAAGCTTACCTACAAACCAAAAAATGGACCACCACCCTCTTACCTCAAAACTCTTATCACTCATCGCACTGCACCATGTTCCCTCAGATGTTCTAGCACTGCTCCACTAGACCCAAAATCTCGCAAAGTGGTAGGTATACATCAAGACTCTTTTCAGTTCTGGAACCGAGGTGATGGAAAGAACTTCCTATAGATGTCGGAACAGTCTTCAAATGACCTCCTTAGGCTGAAGGTATCCTAGGTCTGTACCCCAGTAAACCAGTGTTGATTTATTCATTGACAGAGACTTCAAATAACTTTTATACATCGCTCTGGATAAGGCTGTCTGCTTAATGCCGTATACGTAAACGTTAAAAAAATAACCCTACACTGACAAATTAATTAATCTCTTTGATTAGACCTCAAAGATTTCATAATTTAAATTTATCCAACATACACTGATCAGCCAGAACATTAAAACCACCTGCTTAAAATTGTGTAGGTCACTTTCATGCAATCAAAACAGCTCAGACCTGAAGGTGTTCTGTAGAATCTGCCAACAAAGGAATTTACCACATATCCTTTAAGTCCTGCAAGCTGCAGGGTAGGGCTTCTATGGATCAGACTTGTTTGTCCAGCACATCTCCCACATGCTCGATCTGACTAAGAACAGGATACACCTTGAACGCTTTGTCATGATCCTTAAACCATTCCTGAACAATTTTGCAGTGTAGAAAACACATTTTTCTGCTCAAAGAGGATGGTGCCATTTGGGAAGACCCATTTGCTTACCTATTTTTCCTGATCCCAAGCTACCAACTTATTAGTTATTTAATTAGGTAGAGAATTAGTTGCCTATATACCCCACCCCATGACAAGTAAAGATTATAATAATCAGTCGAGTTGTCTCCATCTTGTAAGCTTTTACCTACTGTTTATGCCAAAAACATAATTAATAACCATCACCTGAATATACTTACACAAATTACTTTTATATAACAGCATGGGCTAAAAGTGTTCTATTATTGATTGAAACATGCTTCTTACCATCAGTAGTTACATCAAATGTAAAGAAAACAGGAGGAAGAGTTAATTTCTGGTAATTCTTGCTATCACGTGTTATAGCAGCTGTAGAGTCTTTCCTCACCAGCCTGTCTTTTATCTCTCTAAAGTTAAGGCATAAAAACACAGCTTGAATTGTTACTGAAAAGCCAAAAAGCACAAACCATTCTGTGACACAAACACTTAAACAGAGATGGGAAGTAATGAAGCACTAATGGATTTTTCAGGACTTAATACTTTACACTATTTTATTTTTTGGATTTTACTTTTCACTTTCACTCATAAAATTTTTTACACAAATATCTGTACTTTCTACTTCTTACATATTTAAACCATGCTCATTACTTTAGTTAATCACTTTACTTTATCACCTGATCATCATCATCATCTCTCTGCTTGTGTTCCATATGCTGCTTGTTCAACCTGGATACATTCATTACGTAATATAATGTAAAATTCTTTTGTATTAATATTATAATATTAATTAAAACAGGTAGTAGTAATGGCTACTTTTTACTTAAGTACATGTACCTTTTTTCTTTTTCTTCTTTACTTTAACTTGAGTGAAAAAGTGAGGTCAGTACTTCAACTTTTACCAGATTCCTTTAAAACATGTGTATCTGTACTTCTACTTGAGTAAAGGATGTGTGTATGTTTGCCATCTATGCACTTAAAACTCATTTCACAGTTGCTGACTACCAGAAAACATCGCCACATAGATTATTATATATTTTTCTTTGATTAAAAAAAACTAAAAATTTTTACTGTATGAACATGCTGGACATTCTGTGCTGTCCTATGAAATCAAATTGTGCGCTCTGACCAATCAGATTCAAGAATTCAACATCACTACATTCAACATTATTTTAATCCAAACCTCAAGAGCTGATTAAATATATGCATATACAAATAATTACAAATAACAGGTTATTTTGTACCTGTTAATTCCGGCTTATAAATTAAAGGCCAGAATATTGTTAGACATTTTAATAATGAGCCTAATAATGATACTGCACTGAGAGCTTTTCTGGAGATATTTACTTTTAATGTGGCCCCTGAAAGAAAAAGAAAAGAACCCAAAAAATTGGCTTTAAATCAACTCATCAATAAAATGAAAAATGTCTGTAATCATTTTCTAGCATGAATATTTACATAAGAATACTGACCAATTCAGTGATCCTTGGGAAAGACATGAGGTTAATACCTCATTGTTCAGGATGTGTGTCTTATTATGCAGGAAGTAAGGCTCTATTTAATAAGATGAACCAGACCACATTAAACAGGCTGTAAAGCAGGCTCCTTCTGGCAAGAGTTGAAATAACCCGTTCGAAATTGACCTCTGATCAGTAACTAAAGAAAAAAAAAACATTATGCACTCTGAAGCAATGCTTTTCTTATTAAAATCCATTTTGTGATGTGCCAAGGTTTGTCGCTAATTAGGTCTCGTAAAAGCGATCCAGGTTTTTCAGGTGATTTTTATACAGTAATATTCATAAATTAGCATGAAGATGAAGTTAGATATCAGTGTCCAACACCCACACTAGAAATGCAAAGCCCTTAAAAAAACGTGGAGAACATAATTAATTAACACCACTGGGATATATTTGCACACCTTAAGATTCAATGACTAATAATTGGAAATCATCTGTCACTACAGATAATGACTTGCAATAACAAACTTTGTAGCTGGAAACCTCTGAATGTTGCATCAGTTGCCCAGTTCTTTGAAACATCACATAAACATGCTTTCACAAACAAGGGAAACTGCATCTGCCACCGAGTGAGCTGGCGTTCAGACATCTGAGGTGACTTGCATTAATATTCTGTTTGACAAAGTTGGAGTGGGCTTTTCAGAGGATGTGTGAAGCCATGTGTATATGTTTGTGTAGCGAGGTTGGTCAGAGTTCTGTTGCCAAGGCAGCCAAATACCAATTTCTGTAATGGCTGCACAATGTTAATAAAAAATATTCTTTTGTACAATCGCTTCATTAATTCATTTTTTCATTAATTCAGTGGATCCAGAGACTATAATGGAAACACTGGGAATGAATCTGTAATAGATTCTGAATGAGTTGCTGGAATGTCACAATCCACAGGTGGTCCAAAGTGGACATTCAAGACTACTTAAATATCATGTTTTTGGGAGGTGGGAGGATACCAGAGATCTCAGAAGAGACACGGAGAAATCATGTGAAACTTCACAAAAAACAGCCACCAAAGCTCAATGACCCTTTAGCGGACAATAATACACGCTATTCCAGGTACACAGAGAGCTGAATTGTGCACATGTATTTGTATGTGCATGCACAGTAAACAGAGATACATAAACAAATACACACACCCTCAGGGCCAGGTATACATACAAGTTCAGAAGATATTTATAACCCAAATTTATTAGGATTAAAAAACTGTAACCTTTCATTTAGATATTATGACTCTTATTTCAGTAAGCTACACCTTTAGCAGCAATTACATCTGGGAAAGTGTCACAAGCTTTGCACATTTAATCAGTTTCTTCTATTCTTCCAGGCAGATCCTCTAAAGATCAATCAGATTGGAGGTGGAGCATCTGTGAACTGCAATTTTCATGTCCCTCCACACATACTTCAAGTGGTCCAAGTTTGGGCTTTGCCTTTGCTACTCAAGGATAAAGAGGTTCACCCCAGCATTGTCTTAGATTCATTTTCAGTCATTATCATTCAAAAATGTGCAAAAAAAAGGTTTTGTTGAACCTCCAGTCTGGCATTGTATGCACTGTGGAGCAGGTTTTCTTCAAGGGACTCTTCAATAGTCAAAGAGTTCGGTTTTTGTCTCGCAAAAACCTTATGTTCTTAGAGTGCTTGCCATATGTCTTTTCCTCAGGAGTCCATCTTCTATAAAATCCTACCGTTAAAATAAAAACCTAACTGGCAGATGTTTACATATCTGTTGAGGATTTCTGTACTCTTTCCATGTTGGTTAGTGAGTTTGGCTGGATAGGACTGGCTAAGGAAGAGTCCTTGTGCATCCCAACTCAAGATCTTCCACAACAACCGATGCAAAGCATATCTTCATGAAGCTCACATTGTGCAAAAAGACATTGTCATACTGGAACAGGTTTGGGTCTGCTAAATCAAGTGAGAGAAAAAAAGAATGTTTCCAACCTTTAGAGACATCCTTTACAATCGTGCGCCTTCAACACTGTGGGAACAGTTTGAGGAAAGAACCATATATTGCTGTAAAAGTCAGGTGTCCCAGTACTTGCGTAAATACGTATATTGTATTTGTAATGACTAGGGTTGCCAGATCTGCAGAAAGGCTCTCAGCATAGAATCAGTAACATATTTAACAAAAAGAAAAATCATAAAATTCCTAAAATCATTTAGTGTAATTATACATTTAGACAAATAATTTTTACAAGAATTTTAACAAGTGGTTGAACAGTCTGAATTGTTGCAACCTGACACATCGTTTCTTTTAATTTGTGAGTCTCCATGTTCTTCCTGCATCTGTGTGAGTTTCCTCTAGGCTCACAGGTTTCCTCCAACTTCCCAAAAGCATAGTAATATGTAGATTGACTTGTCCAAATTGCACATAGGTGTAAATGAGTATGTAAATGTGTGTGTGTCTATGCATGGTTCCCTGTAGACTGAAGAACAAAAGTAATAAACTGCTTTTGAATTCCAAGTGTGTTTCTGCTGTTTGTATATTATTCCACGGAATGGCTCCAGATCTTGACCAGAATAAAGTGATTACTGAAGATGAATGAATATATTAATGAATGAAAAGAAATCATAAAATTAAATACAACCTGCACTGGTGGTCCAGAAACATTCCACTTCAACATTCCCATATCTCACTATCAAATGCAGACACTTGAGGGACAGAACTGCACTTTCCCAGTTTCCACATAAGCTCTGCATTTAGACTTGCGTGGCAGTTTTGTATATAGCATGCATGGTTTTTCTTACGTAATGCAGCTTAATTATGTATGAAAACTGGTGCAAACAGCTCAGTACATCTGGCACTGAGTGGTCATTATCACTAATTGCAGACTGTTCATAATGACCGTGCCTGCAATCATGCAACATTAGCTTATATGCTTCGCTTTATTCGTTCCCTCACCCTCACAGTCTGTCTGCAATGAAGATAATTGTTTAAGGTGACATTGCCCTTTCCAAAATGCCATTTATTAAATGAGAACATAATCTATCAGGAATCGTAAGTGCATTCAAACACTCGATGAGACCAGAGAAACATAGCAGTTCCATTTTGTTTTCTGAATAGCAATGCATGCTACAAGACTGACAATGACCTGAAGACAAATGTTTGCATGTGTTATGTTAAAGTGACTTTCAGATTAACTCTATAATCCTGCTGGACGGGACCCGGACTCCAAAATCCAGCCGTTAGATATGAAATGTGCAACATGCAACACAGAGATGTCAAAACGAGTCTAATAAAAGAAACTGCCTCTGATTTGCACTGCCAGCCCGATTTGTCTGCCTGTCTAAAATACTGCGTAAATGCCCTTTTCTCTTTGCTAGCTATCAATCAACCCTGAACAAAGTTCTCAACATAGATGTCATGTGTTTATATGTGTGTGGAAGAACAAATGTAATAAAAGTGAAATATATTTAATTGCCTGGAGGTTTGTGTGTATCTTTGGGTCTGTTAAGGATCGGTCACTTTTGGTTCGGCTCTGGACTGTCACTCAAGCGGAAACTTCTGTGACAGCTGAAGACCATGTTTGCTTGTCATAGAAGACAAGACAAGTCACCAAGCATAACAGATATTCCCATCAACAATGTTTGCTTAAATGGCAAAGTCAGACACAGCCAGGGGTGAAGCTACGCAATACACCACACCATTTCAAAAAGCACAGTATGCAAAGCACCTAAACACTCTTTCTGACATTGTGCATCAAGTTCTGTTATAATAATGAGGGCAAGTGGCAACCATTAGGATTCTATCCCTTCTAAACCCAATTTCTTTTCCTCTACAAAAAAAAGAAAATACAAATTTACTGACCTCATCCAGCTCATTACACTGACCCTTTCATAGCAAACCCAGAACGTACCCTGATTTGCTTTCAGCTGTTGTCTCAGGGTCAACAGCATGGCACCATTATTGTTGATGTCGACCAAAAAAAAAATTTTAACTACCCTTGGAGAGCTAATTCCCCACTGTCAAGATAATTAGAGAGAATGATATGGGTGTGTTCAACTCCACTGTCTCTGCAGGTCAAACAATCCTCGTAACCAGCCAACCTGTTAGACACACGCTGATATTGGGAAGTAAAAGAGATGTTTTTAGTCAGTAAACAAAAGTGAAGCAGGTCAATACAGCTCCCGGCAGTGCCGTATGGCTGCTCAACGCGGCATCTGGGAGTGATGAAGCATGCTGAATTCCTGCTACGAGAGCGAAAACAAAAGCGCAATGGTGTTTAGCTGCAGCTGAGAAAGAGCTAACAGGAGAACTACTTTACCTGCCTTAGGCCGTCCCTGCTGTTCTGCATGATGCGCAGGGCATAGTTGGACCTCTGGCCCCTGCTGTTGAACTCGATATGACCTGTTAGACCTTCCAATTCTACCTATCCAGGAGAGGAAGCAAAATATCTGATCACTATAAGTGTGGTGAATATTGTTGAATATAACTATATAAAGTGACACGTTAAAGATTTATAAAGACAACCCTATACTAATGGTAAAAAATGGACCATGTCTAAAGTGGCAAAATATGCAGCTTTCAATAATCTTCACAACAAATCACTGATCATTAGCAAGATACATTAGCAAGAATGAAACAAATATATACAAAGTAATGTAGTATTGGATAGCTTTCCCTTTTGATTTCTTTTAGTGTTTTATCATGAACAGCTTTTTGAAGATAGAAGCGTCAGTAGTGTTTCATTTAGTGTCAAGGTGCTAAATATTTACATCCAACTTTTCATTACTATTAATATTTGACCTTGTACAAGAATTAGCAAAGTGAATGTCCCTGTTTTTAGCTTTACTACAGCAAGCGTGAACGTATGGTATATTTTGTATTGTTGTTCGTTTTATTTTTATTGTTATTACTTTTATTTAATTTTGTATTAATAATTATATCCAAAAAAAAGTAATTAATTATAATCAGTATATCCAAAGTAAGTGATAAATGTGTGCAAATTTGGGAGCCCCCTAGCATTAGTCTGTTTACCAGATGAAGATGGATGGGAATTGGCACCCTTTTTTGTCATTCAAATGAAAAGTACCAACAAGTTTAAGGATAATGGTGGCAGATGAGGTAACCATTGACAAGCTAAAAAGAAAGGTTTGAAATTTGCTAATCATACCATTCTGTTTTTATTTATATTTTACGCAGTGTCCAAACTTTTTTGTAACTGGGGAGGTAAATAAATAGCTATCTGTCCATTTTTATTTGAACATTATTTGCAGTTCGTGTACTTACATAGGAAATGAAAGCTAAAAATCAGATCTATCCTCTTAAATGAATATATGATCTCATACCCAAATGCCTTTAGTGTACTGCCAGGAAAAATAACGACTTGTCCTGTAGATATGCTGTGACTCAAAAGCACTAGGATTAACTGATTAGAACACAATGAAAGAATATGGAGTTTATTGTGTGTTTTAAACACGTTTTTAATATTAATGTTATTGAATAGATAACATTGCTAATGGTTTTACTATTTATGTTTTAGAAATGCATGGGAAGGAAATCTTGTCATTTCTCAAGCAGTTACAAAATGGATAGTAATTTAAGAATAAAAAGGGCACACCTACACATTTTGATATTTAAACATGGATCATTGCAGCATGACATACAGTGCTTGTCAGAATTTAAGGATGAACTACACTTCTAATGAATGTGCTACATTGATGATAAGAAGTGTGTGTATGCCCATCTTAAGTAGAGGAACCGATGCAGTGCTGTGCATCTTACCATTCTCAAGTAGTTCATCAGACTGGTGCCATGCTCCCAAATCTTTGAGGACTTGCAAGAAAGCTGAGTTGCCCCCACATTTTGGCTGCGGTTCAGCTCCTGCACAGCCGCAACTACTGTGTGGACGGCATCAAACAGCAGTGCAGATGAGAGCTGGGACACAAAAACAAGCAGTACAGTGCAGGTAGTTAAATCTGATTCTAGCTGGCTTGTGTGGATGTGTGCACGTGTGGTCTGCAGGAAAACAGCCCAAAAATATAATTTATTTTGGACAATCTTTCCTAAAACTGTGCTAAAGTGTTTCTATGGTCTAATTAACATTGTTTAAAATTTCTGTAGAAATCACATTATAGAGATAAAATGCTATTTTTCAAAAGTTGGGGTCGTAAAATCAACCAGTGTGCCGAAAGATGCCCAAAACCTATATAAAGTTTCTGTCAAAAGCTTAGAAACACCTAATCTTTTATTGGTTTTGAGACACAAGCATTTTCTTTTTCTTTATATGCAACAAACTAGGTAAAAACACACTAAAATTGGACAGTGAATGACAGGAAGAAAGTTCTGCGAGGTCTAAATTTGACATTTTTGTCTTTAACAGAAGAACTTATGCAAAATGGAGAACAGGAGATAAGATGTTAGCAGATTGCCCCGCAATATGGATACCCTTCCATACTCTAACATTATGTAATTTCATCTTGACTGCGGCTAATTAAAACTGACTTCACTATACAATGGAACAGTGACCTAAAGCATACTACTAAGCCCTTAAGCCTTATTTGGAGAGGAGTCAGCTGAAGTGTTATGCCCCAGACCTAAATCCTATTGAACTGCTCTGGGATGAACTGGATCACAAGGTCAGAAAGAAATCTCAGAATAGTGAAGACCATATATGGTAAGGCAAGGCAATGTATTTCAGCTGAATGCTTAGAGAAACTGTCCGGATGTCAAGAGTGTGTAAAGCTGTTATTTATGCTATCAAAAGTGTAACATCTGTACATTTATATATATTTTTAGTGAAAGTAAATCTTCATTCCGTTAAATTACCTAGTTTGTTGCATATAAACAAAAGGAACATGTAGGCATCTCTCAAAAATAATTAACGACTAGGTGTTGCCAAGCTTCTGACAAGCTCTGTAAACGTCATTTCTCCATACGGATGTCACAGGAATTCTTTCGATTTTGGCATAGAATGCATTAGCCAAACAGTGGTTAAAATAAAATCCGGGCTTGGCAGTGTATAAATCCAAAACTTGGCAACAATCGATGAAACGCTCTACTGTATAATGTGCAGACTGTAGAATTGTTCCTCCCCTCTCAATACTACTGGCTCAGTGATGCTTGAATGAAGAGAGTGCACTTTTTAGCACATGACTAAGTAGTGGCTCTGGTTAGGAAGCCGTGTGGGTAAGGTTTTAGATTATCTGGCTGCCTGAGTGGACTCCAACATGTTTTTCCATGCTATTTTTGAACAGATAGGAAAAGCAAATGGAAAAACGACTACTCCTGTGTGTAAGTGCTCTGGTGAACATGGGGTGACTTTCTAAGTCTAGCCCATGCTGTTAAGGAAGGAAGTAGCACACTATGGTGAGATACAGGTCGTTTGGTTAAGTTTTGCTCCGACCCACCTGTCTAACCTCACGCTAATAAAAGAAAGTGCTGAAATCCAAGGCTTAACTGTACTCTTGCATATCCACTATAGCAAGGACATTAGAACACACGCTCACTGCTGTGCATTTTAAACAGTCTGCACTTTCAAGAACAGTGTACCTGACACATTGCAAGAGTTAAGCATGCTCTCTTCACTGTCCATCTGTAATACTACTACGTTTAAAATTTACGGTAGCACATTAATTTATTGTAAATTAATTGCTCATAAGAATGAAGGATACCCGCAGATGACAAATGTAATAAACCAATGTACACAAAATAACAATAAAACAATAGGCATCTATTGTTCATTTTAACCAGGTACAACATATTATTTTGTATTTTATTTCTCAATTCTAAAAAACATAATTGAGCGACAAAGAGAGCTGATACTGTCAAAGTCATGATATTCTAGATTATAAGTAAATCAAGACTTCAAAATTAGAACAAAATGTTTATATTATTCTAAGGGTTACTGTCCTCCTGAAATGCTTACAAAGGTGTCAAGTATTCTATATGCACTGATGTTTGTGGACACTATACTATACCTCTTACCATAAGATTCGTATGTGCTTTTAAACATCCCAATCGACATTTAGTACCCATTTGCTTCCAAACTTTTAGGAAGATGTTTAACTAGATATCAGAATGTGGTTGGGAAAATCAGGAACTGATGTAGAATATAGGTGTTCAATAGGGTTGAAATCAGAGCTCTATATTGCAGACCACGAAACATCTTTCTTTTCAACCAATTTAAACCATATCTTCATGGAGCTCAATGTGTGCACTGGAGCATTGTCATGCTGCAACAGGTTTGGGGCTCCTAGCTCAATTGTAGGGAAAATATAATGCTACCAAATCCAAAGACAATGACGCAATGATACAATGACGATTAGTCAGGTGTCCCAATACTTTTGTCTATATAGTGTAATCTTTCTAAACATTAATTATAAGTAAAATGCTACAGAAATATTGCATAATAAAACTCCCAAAATGTTACTGCTTGTTTGAAATCAGAACATGAAACAAGGATTAGCTTTAATATTTTAGCATCTTATAATCTTTGCATGATTAAGCACAAAATGAGAGGAGAGGGAACAAAGAACACAGAAGTTCCTGTTTATCTGGATGTAGGAGCATCTGTGTATGATAAATTATAAAAGCTTTGTGCCTTAGTTTTAGGGTTATCCAGAGGTCTGCTAACAGCCATACAGACAGCTCTAACTCATTTTGTTCAAGCTCCTCGGGGCACTTCCATTCGGAACTAGAAGAACATTATTGTTTGATCCTTTCCTTGATGAGCTCCAATGGCAAAAGTAGTCAACTCGTGCCATGATCTTATGTAGTTAACCTATAAAACACCCTCACTACGCTCATTTGCCTTCCCAGTCTTGTCTTGTTTCGGAATTGAGGAACTATTTTATTGTGATATTTAATATTGTTATAATAAATTCTCTTTTTTTTATTTGTTAGAATGTGTTCCATCACTGATGATGCCCATTCAGTCACAGCTTGCTGTTATGCTGAACAAGACAATTGATCCGTTGTAGAAGAGTGTAGGAACAGCTACCTTATCATTTTAAGAAATCCATAGACATATAAATGGTGTATTCCAGCGCAGGATAGCGAGTTGTTAGTTCTGCCAAGACTTGATAAAGCTAGACAATGGACACAATCAATGTCCAAATTGTTTGGGTCCTGAACATCTGTGACAGCCATTTACAAAAGCTTGTCCCAACTGCAGCATAATAGCGATGCGATACGTGCACCTTTCAGGTTGTAGATATACTGCTGGGTATTCATCACCTCTAGCACTGCGCTGCCACAGCAAGGAGAGCCGCAAAGCCATCTGGCAAAAAACATGTAATATCCTTCATGGTGTTGTGGCAGCAGGAACAGAAATGGCAAGCAAACTTGCCTTATTAGTTTCATGAAAGCGGATATGTGAGTGACTGCATGGGCCAATTGCAAGAGCTGTTAGAGGTAACGTAATAGTACAATGAAGTGCAGAGCTCAGTGGAAGCCCACAGCCACGTCAAATACAGAGACAGATCCTGATGCATTTTCAGTGGCTGCATCTTCACATCTCTTGAGGTCTACTCTCGACATTCATAGCCCACCAGGATAGTCTGATAATCAAAGTAAAATGCATGAATGTGGTTCAGCCGAGGCCAATGTGCTGCAAGCTGATATTAAATAACAATAACTCAAGGTATAGTCACTCAGGTAAGTGACTGGGCTAGCCCACAATCTATAAAGTGCAATAAAGCACCCTTGTGCACACTCACCAGAGAATTAAAGCAGGGATATGAGTTTGAGATGAATGCCTTGAGTATAGATGCAGATGGTTTTACTGGTGGAACTGGATAATGAAAATCTGTATATATCAGCATGGCATGTAGCCAAATAAATAAGTAGCTGACATTATAATTCATACACTTTATGGCACAATGGCATAATTGAGTTGTTTCTATATCGCTGGGCACATTTTCTTTTGACCCTTAATTAGATATTGTCCATAAGAGTAGAATTATCCATACACTACTGTACGGCTACAGGCAAGCTGGCTAGCTCAAATTGCTGATTGTCAGGAGTTAGGCACAAACACACTGTGCTGTTGCTAGTGCCTGCAATGTCTATAGTGCCAAGGAAACACTAGACTGTCACTTTTTAATCCAAGAAAACCAAATTAAACATTTTAAAGCAGCAGGCTACCTTTAGGCACTCTTGTCCGCCATCAGTGATGTGGAAATTGTCAGTCTGATCATTTAATTCAGTTTTATTTTATTTTTATTTTATTTGTAATTATCCAGTTGCCTTCATGAGTACACTGTTCCCACAAGTTGGTATTCAGAAAGTGCAGACAAGGTATACAGAAAACAGTGCTGTCTCACTAATACCTTCTACAAAAACAGTTCATTGTTTTTAAAAGTTAAAGTTCTGTGGTATAGGTTTAACTTGCCAGACACGTGAGCCTTCTTGATGGTGGACTGCCCACACATTAGCCCTACTCAGACCTTTTATATCAGTCTGGTATAACCAGTATGTAAACCATTTCACAAAGGCAATGAGTTGCTACCATAGTGAAAGCATACCAGAAAATCAGGGTTACAAGCCCGAGCCCCTTTAGCCAGACCCTATCTGCTATCAAGATGCTGTTTCAAGTCTGACTCTAAACCATACACACTGATATATATGGAAATAGAATATCACTGTACTGTAATGTATTTGTGTGGGCTTCATTCTTTAGTAGTATAGTATGCATACCCTGAGGCATTGGTCCAGCAAAGGTGAAAAATACAAGTGTTGATTTTAGCATGTTAACGTTCTTGAAATATGTGTGGCTAGTCCTTTAGCATTTCTAAGATGTTAATCACATATACTAGTGCAGACAAGGGTGGTGTTTTACATTAACCACCAAAAAGAAAAGTACTCTAATAATAACATTTTTCTGGGAGTAGACAGGTAAACACCAGTCTTAAGAGCATTTTAAACCGATTCAATCTCAAAGGAAGTGCAGGCATAATCTGTTTTTACTGAACTTACTGTTTAGTGTGTTTCACAGACAGGACATAGACAAACATTTAGGCCAAGAATGTTTAGGCCCATAATTAGAAAATCCTCAGCTATATGCCTTTCTATTACTTCCACCGTAAGGAAAAACAGACTGCGCCAGCAGTGTACCAGTGATAGTGCAAAACATAGACACTATTTTATCTATTAACTGGAGGGCCCTCAATGCCTGTAAACCCATCAGACTTGACCTGTGATTTCATATAAGCAGGTCACTGTGGAAATGCAAATCAAACACTTTTAAATTATTAGTAGACAAAAACACCATGCTCTAGTGTATACTGGTTAAATACAATCCAACGTTTTTTTTCTTTACAATGTGCTAAACATTTAAACTGTCAACATATGCAGTCAAAAATGTTTTACAGTTTTTTGACCGGTGTCTTTTTTTTTAGTTCTACCCTTAAAGTCTACATGGCAGCATTTTCTGCACAATGAGAACCGATTGACAGTTTGAAAGTGGGACTGCAAAAACTCATCGAAATGTACATAGGTGCTGACTTTGCAAGTAGGAATATGGAAAACAAGAATGCTCTACTAGTTTTGAAAGAAAATGTGCTCTTCTGTTCCTAGTGGACACTGTCATAGAACTTTGTCTATTTTTTATTCTATTTAGATTTAAAATCTGTAAATAATCTACATAAACAACTAAAAATAGTCAAATCCAAATCAAACTGTTTAAGAACATTTGTGTAACTAATACCGGTGTGCCAGCAAAAGGGGCATGATCACAGTTCTCCTGCCATGAGCGGTTCAGGCTGAGAAGGAAATCTTGGAAGAAGGGGTGTGTTCTGTTGAAGACTGAGAACCCGATGATGCTCACTCGTTGATCAGCTACATCATCAAGTTGCAGCATAGAGAACTCCTAAGGAAGACAGCAAACAAGAGTTATTATTATAAGTATTGTACATAGCAGGCTAACATTTCCAGATGTCAAGAACATGCCATATGGTTTACTTCCTAATTCCCAAATTCAAAGGCCCTGCCTCTAGTAGACACCGAGGCCTTTGCTAAATAGTGAGACCTTCTCCAAATTTTAATTTTGGCATTGCAGACCTGAGAGTAATTAAGGGTGTGTGAGTAAGGGTATACAAGCAAGTATTTATGGCTGTCAAAGTTCATCGCATTCCCATATGTTGCCTGTTGTGTTCAGCCTGGCACTTACAAAAGATCTCAATATACAGCAAATACTCAGTGTCATTACTCACTCACATGCTTATGTGAATGCGTTTCTACGAAGGCAAAACAGGAAATAATCAGAGATAATTGGTGGTAATGTGATGACTACAGAAAAACTTATTTTCCATTTGGAGACATACAGTTCATCAGGACTGTCACCAAAACACTTTACATGATATCGCATGGTGAAATCTGCTGATTGCCCACAGCAGCTTTATATAAAATCACATGTCGTATCACACACTTACATTTTTTACTGTTTGTTTTATATATATATATATATTATATTTTAGCTGTTTTTCAGCTTTTTGATTATAACCTCTTGGCAAATTGAACTCATTGCTACAGCTACAGGAGGTTTTGAGTAAGAAACTCCTGCTCAGTCCTCTTCATTGCACTCTTTGACATGAACACTCTTTCCCTTAAGTGGAATCTCATGTAGCTGCATAAACAAGGACAATGAGATTGCACCTTAAAGTGCACCATTTGGGTGAAAACATTGAATACACTAATCATTTTGTTGTAGTTTGTTGAATAAAATATAAATATTGATGTATTGTGCCATGCATTCTATGGGTGAAACTCTACTGAGATTTAAAATTACCAACATATTGTCAGCTATATATATATATATATATATATATATATATATATATATATATATATATATATATATATATATATATATATATATATATATATATATATATATATATATATATATATATATATATATATATATAATAAGGTTTAATAGTGGTGTCCTTTTATCTGGACTCTATTATTCTCACAACAATCTGCCATAACTTTAAAACCTCTTGTTTAATATTGTGTAGGTCTTGCATATCTCTAATCCATCAAGGCATTGACTACACACTCCCTCTGAAGGGGAGCTGTGGTATCCTTCACCAAGATTACATTAAAGTTACTGTAAGTTGAAGATGGGACCTCTACTCGATCAAACTAAAATTGCGGAATTTAGAGGCCACATGAACTCATTTCACACTCTTTTTCATATTCCTTAAACCATTTCTGAACAATTTTTCCATTGTGAAAACAACCACTACTGGCCATCAGGTGGTGTACTTGGTTTGCCACAATGTTTAGGTAGGTGCAACATGTTAAATCAACATCCATATGAATTCCAAAATGCAAAGTTTCCCAGCAGAACATTGCCCAGGAAATACACTGGCATTGACAGGCTTTCCTGGTGCAATCTCCTTCTTAGTTAGCTACAAGAAAACGTGATTCGTCCGACCAGTTTCCATTTCTTTAAAGTCCTTTTCTGAAGTTCATGTACCCTTTGTAGTTGAAGGGTAGCTCAGTGGTTAAGATGTTGGACATCTGATCAGAAGGTCATGAATTCAAATCCCATCACCATTAAACTGCCACTGCTGAGTCCTCGTGCAAGGCTCATAACCAGCAACTGCTCAGTTGTATGAATGAGATAATTGTAAGTCGCTTTGGAAAAGGGCATCTGCCAGATGATGTAAATGTAACTGTAGTTGTTTTTTTTGTTGTACAGGGGTCAGCATGGACTCTGACTGGTCTGCAGCTACACAGCCCCATACAAAGCATGCTTTTGTGTTCTAGCAACCTTTCTATCATAGTCAGCCAGTGTTCTGTCCTAGTCAGTCATAGGCTACGTATACACTAATCTGGATACATTTGAAAACGGGGTTTTCGTCTGAAAATGCTCTGTGCCCACACTTCAATTGTTCAATTGTTTGACCTATGTCATTTCCGCCTGGCGTTTATTTACTTTTCGGCTTTTTGAAACGTCATGGCAATGAATTGCAATGGCATTTTATAAGGATGTGTCATCCTTTTTAAAAGCCACACTTTTGCACAGTCCACACTGCGACAAGAAAACTGCGTTTTCAAATTTATACGCTTTGTAGAGCGTAAAAAAACGTCGTCTCAGTGTTGATGGAAGGCCAAAACAGAGAAAAAAAAAGTGTTTCAAAATGAAAAATTATAATAGTGTGGACATAGCCATAGTCAATTTCTTTTTCAGAAGTTGCTCAGATTATGCCCATTTTTCCTGCTTTCAGCAGATCAAATTTAAGAACTGTCTGTTCATTTTGCTGCCTCATATATCCCACTCCTTGACAGCTACCACTGTAATGAGATAATCTATGTTAAATTTTAGATATAATGATATTGCTAATTCAAGTCATATACTGAATACTGAATTCCAGGAACACATCATACAGAGAGATCCAGATTAGTAAAAGAGAGCACGGGGCTGCTTGGGGACTGCAGCGGGAGTCTAGGGTCTTCAGAGACACACCAACAAATGCCTTGTCTTAGATGCAGTAGGCACTGAGCAAGCCTTGAGAAGCTGTGATCAAAGGAATACTCTCGCCCTATGATTACCAAAACAAAGTCAGGAGAGGTGTGAAACTCAGACTCAGCCAGCACACATAGTAGAGGATGAAAGCAGGCAGAAGAGAGATGGATAAGGCAGCAGTGGAGAAGAGTAATGTACTGCAGTGACTTCAGGAGACAGTGTTTTTTAGTGCAGACCTGCAGGAGAGATGTAGAGAGACAGAGGGAGCGAGTCAGGAAGATAAAAAATGAACAGATCCTCCTTGGCTTTTTGTTTGAAGGTGTCACAATCGCTCCGTATCACTCCAGGACAGCCATCACTGTTTTAGGATTCTGCAATTCGCCTTGCTGATGAGTAGCAGTTTATAATCAGAGATATTTGACAAGTCACTTCAGTGCACCACACGGATCCAATCTAAATGCATTCTAGATAAATGTGAGACAAACTTGAAAAAATGAACAATATTAGAATAGTTTGTAGGCTTGCTCAGAGCTGGAAACAGTTGTGCAATAAAGCTATAGAAACTTAAGGGTACAAACACAGCAACTGGTTTTCAATTTTTTTTTCTGCCGCAAAGATGCAACACAGAAATAACAAGTTTCATGGCCGGACATGACAGGTCCTTGGGGACAGGAACTGGCCCTGATCTCTGACAGCTTGACTGAAGACAAGGAGAGAGAGAGGAGGGGCAGGACAGGTGAGGTACTGACAGTTTGGCAATGAGCCTCCTGACACAGCCTGTCACCTAGAGATCAGTCAGAGCATACTAGGAGCTGGGCCAGAATGCTACCATGATGCAGGCACACATCACCTCCCACTGCACACACATGCACACACACGCACACACACACGCACACTTCGCTTCTACTTTTGTGGGGTATCAAAAATGCAATTTCTTTTCTCATAGACAAAGCCAAATGTCTGCCCAAGGTCAAAACAAAAGAATCACATGGTCTTACCATTATGAAGACACACACAGGATTCACACGTCAAGTGCGCGCACACACACACACACACACACATACATATATATATATATATATATATATATATATATATATATATATATATATATATATATATATATACAGTATATATATTAATATTTATACACACACCATATTCAAATGTTATACACACAAACTCTATGATAATATGCTATGAGATTACAAATGACAAATAAAACTAAATTAATTCAGGATCATCATACAACTACCTCCATCTCAAATAAGAATTATTCACAGAAAAAATAAATCTGTTATCCAATATTCTAAAAATAATAATAATTAAAAGCAAAGTATAAAATATAATTAAAAAGTAATAATGTTAAATATCACCAAGATAAGCTCTGTCCTTGTTTAATTCAGTTTTATTTTATTTATAGTACTTTTTACAATTAAAATTGACATAGCAGCTTTATAGTAATAAATAGTTGGGGCATATAATTTATATTCATAAATGAGTTTAGAAGAGTTTATCCCTAAAAGGCAAGCCAGAGGCAATGATGGTAAAAAAAAAAAAAGACCTCCCTGAGATAATGTTAGAAAGAAAGCTTGAGAAGAACCAGACCCAAAAGCAAGCGCATCCATCTGTGTGACATTCTTTTGTTGTTTCAGGGTTCAAAACAGGGGGGTGGTTTGGATAATCACTTGATTTATGCTTAAAGTTAAATGTATCCTTGAAGCTCTGTAGATTAATCTTTATACAAGGCAGAGGTGAGAAGTAACGAAGTACAAATACTTTGTTACTGTACTCAAGTTGTTTTTTCTGGTAAGAGTACTTTACTTCATTTTACTTTACTTCACAACTTTTTACTTTTACTCATTACATTTTTACACAAATATCTCTACTTCTTACATTTTCAAAACAGTCTTGTTACTTTAATTTTAATCTATTTGGTGAAATATCAATTCAATTTCAGACCATCAACTTATTTACTGTCATTATGTTCAATCTACCACTGGTCTCAAATTAGCACTAAAATCAGCCATAATGCACACAATTATCCCTCTGGGGTCGACAAACACACCAATGCATTTTGTGGCATTTTCTCCACATGACACCAAAACAAACATAAATGACTGTCTTTTTTAATTGTATATATAAGAACAATGCATAATTTTTATATGTAAGGTCTGCTTTTATTTGTACAAAACTCATAATAACAAGAAAACATTGTGCTTTTATAAAGTAAAGAAAACAGACAGAGGGCGCTTTCTGCCGTCTCAGTCTCTTCTTTTCACAGACACACAAATAAAACACCCTGAATCTCAGTCAAAATTTGCCTCAAAAAACAAAAAAATGAAAGTTATAAGAGGTGCAGCTCCTCCGGTATCAACTCATTAACTGGGTGGAAACATAGCAAAGGTTCCTTTTGGTGTCCTGTTAATTTACATAATTTAAAACACCATAATTACTTTAAAACGTTTACAAGAAAATTTTGTTTTTATGCTTTATGTTGAGTTTGGTTTCACGAATAATAAACATACATTTGCATAAAGCATCAATATTTGTCCATGCCCATGTTGATTAGAGTTTTAAAAACTTTGAAAGTATTAATTGAAGGTACCTTTAGAACAGCGTGATTAAATATTTCAATAGATTTACAGCCCTTATATTAATATGACGTGGCATCTAGTTACCGGCGTGACACTAAAACAGGTAGTGGCTATTTTTTTACTTAAGTACATGTCAGAGCCCAAACTTCTTTACTTTAACTTGAGTAAATAATTTTTAGTCAGTACTTCAACTTTTACCTGAATATTTTTAAACATAAGTATCTGTACTTCTACCTAAGTGAAGGATGTGTGTACTTTTGCCACCTCTAATACAAGGAAATCTATATTAAGCATTTATATGCATGAAAGCTCAGTACTAAATTCCAAGTGAAAATCCTGCAGTGCAGACAAATACCAAAACAGAAACAGGCATCAAATGACTAGACAAGTGACTATACTTGGAAATTGGTGAAACTTCGCTCTGATTGAAAATTAATTTACTTCTGTACATAAGACTAGGAATTAAACAGAAAAATGGGCTCATATGTCAAGCTAGAACTTTGTGGAATATCATCTCTGTTGGTGAGGAGGGCAAACACATTGGCCTAATGTTGCACAGAATTATTGAGCGTACACTGGCTCAAAAGTTTTACGACACCTAACCATTACACTCAAATGTGCTTTTTGAACATCCCATTAAGATTAATTTGCAAAGGCTTTCCTTTAGATTTAATGAGGTCATGGTCAGGGCTGTTTGTAGGCCATTTAAGTTTTTCCACTCCAACCTTGGCAAATCATGAGTTCAATAATCTCGCATGTGAACAGGGACACTGTTATACCGGTCTGTGCCCCTTAGTTCTAGTGAAGGAAGATTTTAATACTACAGCATACAACAGCATTCCAGTCTATTCTGTTCTTATAACTTTACAGATGATATTCTGGGCAATTTCACTCCTCAAACATCAAAATGATTTCTGCTGGCTTGACATAAAGAGGTCACAAATACGTAGAAAAAAAGGGGGCATTAAGCCAAGAACTCTGTGGCTCACATCTTTAATATCCTACCCGAGTTCGAAAAAAAGCTAGAATAGTTTATTTTGGGTCAGCAGCAAAAAAAGTGCCTGCTTTTGTTGTGGCACTGTGAATCACCATGGAGAGCTTAATGAAATATTTATTTAAATCTTACTGAATTAACAGTTTGAATTTGCTGAAAGTTTTTCAATGAAGGATACACCAAAAACTGAAATCCTAATGACATATCTTAGACATATCCACGAAACATATATAACTACTGTAAATGACAGGCATGGAGTTAGTTTTGAAGTTAAACCGGATATTTTATGCTATCCTACGATGTAGGATATAAAGCAAGAATTTGCTTTATTTCTCTGCTGAACAGGTACAATATTTTAGGGTCTGTTGTCTGGTATTGATCCCTTTTACCACTATTGGGCTTTAGCTTTAATATGTTGCCTTTTTAGGTTGATGTTACTTCTGCTACATTAACAACATGCACTGTTTATGAGGAATGTTACAGTAAAAACTGAACTGCACTGAAATTGAAGAAACATCCTGAAATTTCTGCACAATCATCAACCTATTTCCTAATAACCCCCTATTTATTAACCAAGCTTTATATTTGCCTACTGTTGTTAATTACTATTTCTAATAATATTTACCTTCCTGTTGCTGTGGACTAAAATTAAATTAAACTCTTCATTAACTAGAAATAGACAGCTAGGTGACATTAGATAGCATATTTTTTACAACGTCTTTTACCAATCCTCTGAATATTGAACTGAAATGTGTGATATGAAATAATATACAGTACATACACCATATCCCAGCTACTCATCATCAGTGCTAATGTTAATGTTAGCAAAACCTTGAGGAAAAGCAATTGGTTTTTGAACCAATTACTAATAGTGCAAGTGTTTCTGTGGTAAACAATCAGCTATATTAGCTGGCCAAAGTACAGTTCATCCAAAGTACAGCCAGTTAAGTTAATCATAGTTGTGCCAAATGACTAACATCCCACACTGTGAAATTCTTTAACACTTGGAAAAACCGTCCTCTATGTGAGAATTCACAGTTGGAATTTGCCATGTTTCTCTCAGAATCCAGGAGTGAAGCTAGACATAATACACTTAATGGTTTTAGAGAAACAGGCTTAAAATTTAGTTTTAACAAAACATAAACTGACATTAACTGACCAGCTCTGACTCAACACTGTTTGTGAACGTTAAAGGTAAACCCCCCCAAAATAGACAGTTTTACAATATTTTTACTGGTATTGTTGAGTATCTGTACTTAATCAGAGTGTTTTCACTTTGGGAATCTTTTACCTAATTACATACAAAAAAACTAAGACCATAAAAGACCATAATTATAAGTAATTTCTCACAAAAGTCTTCACAGATTAAGAATCACTGAGCACCTGTAACAATAGAAACTCTCTTATTATTAAGGTATGATGTGCAATTAAATGGAACATTTAACTGAATAAATAATTAAAATATAGTTCTAATATATAAGTACTTTTACTTTTAATACTTATGTTCATTTAAAAGCAAGTACTTTTATGCTTTTACAGGAATGCTGTAGTTCATCCAACCATTAGATAATATACTAATGTGTCACTAAAACACCACTTAATGTGAACACAAACTAACATTAGATAAAACCTTGACTTTTATCTCTGTGTGAACGCTTTTATTCAGAATAAATTGAGCCATTGTGGTGTTCCGGGATTCTCCCACATGATGTGAATGCAACATTTATTTCTGAGCATTGATCGTGGCACCTGCTTGCCTTCAGCAAGTATGTTTTTTTTCCTGATTTGTTTTGCTTTGCCCTGGTCCTTTTCTGTTTGCACTCTACGCATGACTGCATCGACTTCTGGCACCTGTGCACTCTCTGTGTGATGTTTTACGCATCTGTGTGGCTCGACTGTACACCCTTCACAGCACCGATGTAGCATTGACAAAATCCAGCAGAGGTGAGCAAACCAAGAGTATTCTTGCTGCATTTTAAACTGACCTTGAAAATGACAACTAAATTATCAATATTACCGGTTTCTATTCATTCTCCTACTACTTCTACTAGCTAGATCACTGCATTTTACCTTACTTCTCAGATGTTATATGCTAATACCCAAGCTAATGCTATGCAAATACTTTCACTTTTCATCCACTAAAAAAAAAAAAACGAAAAAAAAAAGAAAACTTCTGTGATAGTAAGAAACCTACTGTAATGTTAGGAGATAATTTCATTCCCAGATGCAACAGATGCACTTCCATCAGGTTTTGAATATTTCACTACAAGTCTTGTATACTGACTTGCAAATCACAACCATCACATCTCTGCTGTTACAAAACGATCTTCTGTGAGTCGTTTTTGCAAGAACACTTTTGTACCTGAGAAATTTCTTGTATGTATTTTTTATTCAGCAGAAGCAATGAATTTGACTGAATATTATATCTCAATGTTTTAATACAACTATACAGTAAAACTAAGGTTCCCTGGTGGTCTAGTGGTTAGAATGCGGCGCTCTCACCGCTGAGGCCTGGGTTCGATCCCCGGTCAGGGAACCGACCCCAGCCATTTGGGTTGTACAAGCTAGTGCACTCTTAGTGCCGGTCCCAAGCCCGGATAAAATGGGGAGGGTTGCGTTAGGAAGGGCATCCACAGCATAAAAACATGTGCCAAAGCAAACATGCGGATGATCCGCTGTGCCGACCCCTAATAGGAGAAGCCGAAAGATACAGTAAAACCTAAAAAAAATTGGGTGAAAAAAAACAGCAAAACCTACTCCGAGATCCAATACTGAAATATACATGTTATTACAGAGTGATTTATAGCAGACAAATGAACTAATTTATGCTTATATTAATTAGCATGAAAATCACATTTAGTGCAAAAGAGCCATTGATAATTGCATCGGCACAAAACGAGGAACCGAGGGAGTACTGTATATGTGAATGTTCAGAAAGAGAGAATGACAGAAGAGGGCAGGGAAGGTAATATCATACACCCATATCATTGCCTTTAGCTATTAAACTGAATCCCAACTTTACTGCAATGTCGTTTTGAAGACAGTGCACATATATATTTTACAGTGTCTTCACAGTCAGGATATTTGAATTTATCTAACAAAGTGTAAAATAAAGTTTCATTGCTTTATTATTACAGCTGTAGGTGACACTAATGCTTATTAATGTAGCTGGTAATTAGAAGAAAGAGCCTTTATAGATCACTATGATCGGTAATATTTGATACTAATTGGCTGGAAGGTGTCATTTCACTTTTCATCCACTATATAAAAACAATTGTAACTGTAGTAACATTGTATGGTCTTGCATACAGAGTGAGACAGAGTGAGACAAATTTTGCAAACGGTTTCTAATTATTGTTCAGAGCTAAATGGATGATTTGTGCATGTGTCACAGCTTCATTATTAGACTTCATCTGGGTGTATGATTTAGAGCTGGGATTCAGTTAACTAACACATTTAACTGTTTTTGACAAATGTAACTTTTGCAAGTGACAATGGTATAATCATCGGCATTCAGCTAACCACCTTGAAGGACATTTACAAGAGTGAGGGGCATTTTCAAAGATACTGCACTGAACAGCCAATCAAATAATGTCAACAAATACACTACTGCACTGTCTCTTTGTGTCTATATTGCCTGCTTCATCCACTATGCATCTTTGCACCATCCATAACTTATCATTGCACTACTGCATATTTTGTGCATACTGTATCATACAAACATTCTTGTATATCATGTTAATTAAACATGTTATCTTCTAAACATGTTTTATCCTCTAAACAATATTGCACAGTTAAACTGTATATTACTATATTACTATACTACATTAATCAGTGTGGTGCGCGAAAGAGTGCCGATTCGTGAGTGGAGGGTGGAGCTGGAAGAAACGAGTGGATGATACTAATCAGTGTGCTCTGTTTCAGTCAGGTGACGCAAATAAAAAGAAAAAGACAACAGCCTTGAGGGGAGAGAGGTACACTAAGCAGAGGGGAGCGAAAGTGTGAGTGCAGGCAATTCCGAGGAAGGTGTACCGATCAGCGAGTGTACTAGGGTGCAGTTGGAGAGAAAGGTGTGCCGACCTGCTAGGGAGCTCAGGAAGAAAAGGTGGTCCGATTTGTAAGTTGGCTCAGGCAGACGCTGAGGAAAGGTTCCCAGAACCTAGAGTGTGTGGGTGAACCCTGGCATGATCCGAGGGAAGAAGAGCGCCGGGGCGAAAGCAAAAGTGCATAAAGAAAGCTCTGCTTGGTGAAGTATACCTGAGACACCACAGCCCTTTCTGACAAAGCATCTTCTAGAAAATAATAGAAAATTCTTTCTTTACATATCTCACTGATGTTTGGAACCTGGGGTCAGGATGCAGGGTCAGCCACGAAAAGCACAGAAAGTTAAGGGACTTGTTCAAGAGGCCAAAGAGTGTTTTTGTCAAACAGGCCCAATGCTATTAATTTTCAATGGCAGCTTGTGATTTCAATCCTTAATCCCAAACTCAACATAGGTATTAAATATGGTAACATCATATTTCCCCGAAGGAAATACAGGTTAAATACAGAAGTGTCCATTCTTGACAAATTTAGTATGACATTTCTGTTTGGGATACAGCCAACATCAGAAGATGAAGCTATTTTCCATGCTATTAAAAAAAAAAAAAAAAAACTTCCCTGTCCTGTACTAATTGCAGCTCCTTTAACAGCCGTTCATATCTTTCAGGTTTCTACAGGTTTGAAGTGTTAATTACACAAATAGAGCAGTGCTGGCTTTGCAACAGCAGTGAGCATTAAAAGGACACTTTGCATTCCTGACACTTTCAGACTATATGGCATTTTACACACCGCATCTCATGCACTCCTTGTCAGCATACACTGCGGCATGTGACACATATCACGCCTCCCAGAGTGAACAGAGCTGCTTCTGAGTTTCCTGTTTCGCTGAGGTGATGCGACTGTTTCTGTATATATATATACATTCTCATCATTTTAAATAATCAATATGTTTCTCATTGTTTCCACTCCATTATTTTTCAGTTCTCCCTGTACTGGTTGTATACAAACCCTGTTGTTTATCTGTTTCGTTAGAAAAGTCTTATCATCTTGTGATAATGTTTTATCACATGCCTAAGGACTGGTGGTTTAAAGGTGTCTGCATACTTCCTAGTTTACTTTCTTGCCTGTATGTTTATTTTTCTATATAACTGTGTTATGACCTCTCACTTTAGAATATGACAATGATTTCTGGATTAACTCAAATAAAATGCATGCTGACTTCATGCACTTGTGTTGTGCCTCTTACTGCCTGCTGCAGCCTATTCCATTAATGCGCAATAAATGCAAAATGCATACCTGATAGGTATTTTTGGATTTTTTTATTGATTAAATATGGAAACTGGGAAACTAATCTAATTTTAAGTTGTGAAATAGTGAATTTTTGTCATATGGGCAGTCAGGAATATGATTCATTGTTAGCTGTGCAGTTTTTGCTAAGAGCTAACAGAAAAACCATGGTGAGAAGTGTTCAGAGTAGAGACAACTCCTCTTCTAAAGTACAGCTTAATCTCATAAAAGTGAACACACTCCTTACATTTCAGCAAATATTTCAGTATAACTTCTCAAGGGACAATACTATAGAAATGAAACTTGGATATATTTTAGGGTAGTCAATGTGCAGTTTGTATATCAGTACAGATTTACTGTCCTCTAAAAATAACTCAACAAACAGCCATTATTATCTAAATAATTGGCAACGAAACTGAGTAAAGTCTAAGCGAACATGTCAAAATTGTGTATAAAATCCATATTTTATTTTAGATTCAGTTTGTATAACTTTAATATTCAAAATGTGTTTCTTACATTTATCAAGAAGTTTGAATAACAATTTTTTTTTGTACACTTAATGATTTCTCTTTTGGTTTGGGAGTAATAAATGAATGTGTATAATTATTTTTTATTATAATCATATACTCACAATAATTAAAATGACAGCTAATTTAACCTACTCACATTATCCATTTATAAATATTCTTATCCTTGAACACTGCCATTACTAAATATGTGTACTATTTGATTAATGGAATGCTCAATCATATTCCAAAAGCCAATGAAACGATATAATTTAAAATAATTAAAAATGTAAGAAATCCTGCAGTACTAATATGCAAATGATCACACTAACAGTATATTCCATATACAGTAAAAAAAGAGCTATAAGTTGCAGGAAGAATCAATGTAATGTCCTGCACTGCACTGTTCTCAGGTGCAAATGTCTGTAATAAAAAAAAAAAAAAGAATCTGTATTGGGTATTTGTGCCTTCCCCATGCTGTGTCCTGTCTTTTCACCTATTTTTTTCTAATAACAATTCTTGGTCGTATTTGAGCACTGTAAGTCAATAGTTCAATGTCCACTAACAAGACATTAATTGCGGATGTAAAATGTCTGCCTCCAACCTGGCTTTCTTGTACTGCACTAAATCAATTGAACAACAAATAATTATTTAAACTGATTTAACAACTAATTTATTGCAGCTTGAACAGCTGTGTTCTATAATAAGGCTATACTTAGTACTTAAGAATTAAATAATGATTTGCCATATGTGTCAGTTATTACATCTATAATGTGACCCTTAGTAACTTTCGAGTAATGAGAAAATTCCATGTGTAATATGTAAATAAAGTCTTAATTGCAAGACAGCTGCAATGTCCTGTGCCATGGACAGCATCCATCTGTTTTCCAATTGTTAACTCAGAAAATTCAAAGAGCCGACAGTTGTTCGAAGTGCGAAATGGAGCAGGAGAGAAACTGATAATAGTCTTAAGGTGTCACAAATGAAGGAGGTATGTATCAGATTAGGCACATGTCATTTTTCAAAACATCAACAGCTTCTTGAAAAACCACGCAGGAATGACCAAATGTGATCGGCCCTTTTTTGATATCTTACTCCCTATTTCATGTAAAACCCACCATCAGCTTCCCTCATGGTTCAGTAATTGAAAATCACACCATTCAGTGTGTCAGTAGACTTTATCCATGTAGGGGCTGTAACCTGTCCAGCCCCTTTATCTGATATAATGTCCTCAGTAGCATGCTGTCCAATATTTGAGATTAAACCAGAGGTAAACTGCTCTATTTCAGTATGAGAATGCTAGTGAAATACCACTGACCATCTTTTTCAGCTCACCGGGATTGTTTTAAAAGAATTCATATTCCAAAGAACATAGGAAGGTGGTCAGTTTAACCGTCATTGAGACTTCAATAAATATTAATGAACTTGTATACATTTTTTTTTGCTATGTATATCATTTTTTATTTATATAAATGCAGCCACTGTTGAAAGAAACCTTGATAATGTATTTACATGCATCAGCTTGTCCATTTAAATTAATTTTGGTGCAAACTGAACCGCATTTGAATAATTGTCAGGAATTGGTAACAGATGCTGGTATAAAACTGAAGCACATTATAAAAGAAACAAAACAAAGACATCTTTTACCTGCAGCAAAAGATACCAAAAGTAATCCTCAAATAGAGCGACTAATTAGGTTAAACAGGAAACGAGTGTTTGAAATGAGTGAAGCATGTGACTTTGTCATGTAATGCACCAGGGCTAATGGATGGAATTTCCCAAACTATATTTGGCACTATCCGTTACAATACTATTCCATAAAATACAATAAGAAAATACAACAATAGTTATGGAACTTGCTACAGGTAAGATTTTCTTTCAAAGACATACAAAAAATTTACCCTAAATACAAATACAAAAAATTCTAATCTTAAAAATACAAATTTGATGTTAATTATGCCAAAGGTAAACCATTCCATATTCCAAGCTACAGAGATATCACTTTATATTGCGACATGGATATAATAATAATTCAGTGGGGGCAGTGACCAAAAAAACAAAAACAAAAACAGAAGCATAGAATGATTACAACCTACACATCTCTGCCTTTTTATTTCTATTTCCTTCATTAACCATGAAGGGCTTTGTGAATGTGGATTTGAGACAATTTGCAATGGCATCAGTCATTAGTAAAACTCACATAGTTTCCCAAATTCTTTTGATAAAAGATACTTTGATCATTTGGGATCCGGGCAGAACATTTCAGACACTAATGCTCCATTATTCATGAGTTCAAAAAGTTCATACTGGGGATGAAACATCTGAAATATAAAAAAAAAAGTATAAGGTACTTCTCATGTGTAAATGGTTATACATTAACATGACCACTTACAGTAATAAATTAATAAAATGAGGTTACTACATGCATATTAAAGCTAAAAATCACACACATGAGACGCATTCATAAAAGTCTAAACTCGCCATGCTTTTCTAAGTGCAAGAGACAGTTCACTCGGTCAGGAGAGCTGGGTAAATTGATCATATTAATAATTAACTAGTAGTAAACCCTCAAAAAAGGCTCTATTGTATAAATGATCCTGCATGGAGCTAGACACATGAATAGAATAAGACCTTTTTTATTGAAAGGTTATAGCAGCAAGGAGTGAACAGAGAAAAGATTCTGGCTTGAAAAGAGAATAAACGTGAAAATACACTATAGGCACAAGGGAAGAAAAGGTCAGCGAAACAAACGCCGGCTATCTTTCCACAAGAGTGCCATTTCTGCAAGGAAGATAAGTGGAGAATAAAATGGGTTAAAACAGTTATAAATCTTAGTAAATGACATGACAACTGCAACTGTAGCCGCATGTATAAATATCAAACTTTAACTTTGATCTTTTCAATAATGTTGAAGTTACAGGAAATACAATAAACACTTGGCTAAACCAGTATAAAAAGCCATTGTGGGATGTAACCAGATATAATACATTTTACCACCAGGGTTTCATCAGAGTCTCGGAGGAAGAGAAATTGCAATCATGCTGATGATGAAGAGCAATCAATATGCAACCAGAATTCAGGAACTGTAAAGAGAATATTCATGGTCTGGTCAGAACACACTAATTCTGTACAGTTTTTTCCAGGGTAAATATGCTTTCATTGCTTTTAATGCACACTGTTTATATATGTAAAATTATTGGGACATCCAACTCTTTCCTAGACTGCTACCACGCACAATTATATAAAAGTGGTATCAAAAAGTTTAGAGACTAGCTGTTTTTAAGAAAGTACTATCGTGTAAAATCTAGTTTTACACGCTAACGCCTCCTAAATAGTCCCCTTACCAAGCAATACAGGTTCACATGATTCATGCTGGATCTTCACAATGGTGTCAAAACAGCAACCTTCCAGCTCAATTTTCATTTTTGGGAAGAGGTCAAAGTCCGCAGAACCCAAATCTGGTGAGTAGGGTGGGTGCGGAAGAAGATCATGTGGATTGTTCTCACATGATCATCATACACAAGTTGCTAAATGGTTTTCAGACATTTTCAGGGATTGAGCTTGTTGAAAGTCGTCTTCCAGTGATGTTCTTCCGCTCTTAAAGCACGCGTGCCACTCAAAACACCTCAAACGACTAATTGCAGTTTTGCCGTGTGTCAAAATTTGCCATGTCAAAAGTCTCTGTGGCAGATTTGCCCAGTTTCATGCAAAATTTCACGTTTGTACTTTGTTCTAGCTTGCTGTCCATAATGAAATTGAAAGAATTTAGCACCATTAGTCTCAAAACTATTTGATCCCATCTCCTAGGACGGATGTTCCCGCATGACAATGTCCCTGTGCACAAAGCAATCTCCATGAAGATATGGTCCGGAATGGAAGATCTTGAATGGCCTGCTCTAAAATTCTGATCTCAACCCTGTTTAACACCTTATTGATGAATTAAAAATGACTTCACCCCAAGCTTCCTCGTCATACATCAGTATCCGATTTTACTAATATTTGTGGCTGAATGAGCACAAATCCTTACCACCATCCTTCAAAATTTCTAATGGAGCATTTTCCTTAAACAGTGGAGGTACAGAATCTTATGAACAGGTATCCACAATTTTTTGTCCATATAGTGTATCTAGATAACATTAATGCATGTACAGAGATGATTTTATTTAAAGGGGTCCTTGGTAAGAAGAGATCTAAAAGTCTAGAGGGCTAGAAGTCTACGCACCAAGAATGTTAATGTGTAAGTGGAATTGTAGTGAGGTTCCCCTAATGACAGGAATATGTGTGTGTGTGTGTGTGTGTGTGTGTGTGTGTGTGTGTGTGTGTGTGTGTGTGTGTGTGTGTTCATCTTAACAATAAGGACACAGCATAGTTAAAATCCCCCTAAATAACTGATGAATAATACCTCTGGCAACTGTGTGTGTGTGTGTGTGTGTGTGTGTGTGTGTGTGTGTGTGTGTGTGTGTGTGTGTGCGCGGATGTGTGGGATTGCAAGTTAATCATCAGTTGAGTTGGCTCTGGTGACCTCGTCAGCTAGCAGTAAGACAAACATGCTGCATTGTGTGTGTGTGTTTGTTTGTGTGTGTGTGTGTGTGTATGTATGTGCTGGAGGGCAAATGGCAGCACTCTGAGTGCTATACACAGATGCTGGAGTGAGTCAGGTGTGTGCAGCGTGAAAATGAAATATGAGCACACAGAAAATAAATAAGCAGAGTGAGGATAGGGATGGACGTTGATGACCATAATAAGTGCAGATCTTACGCCCACCCGACCTTCAAAAGACTTTACAGCTTCTTAATGCATCATGCCATACATGGCACATATTGTACTGGTAGGCTGGTAGTTCTGATTTCAAAGAAAAAAAGTCATTATGATTGGACCACCAAAATATTTAGAATTAACTGAGTGTGTGTGTGTTCTTCAGTTTGTTAATGTCATCAATGATTAGAATGATGTGAAGCTTTTCCTCCACATAAATCTATTGTAAAATGGCAGCTCTGTAAATAAAGAGTACACTTTTGCTCTCACAGAGGAGGAGAAATGTTTCAGGAGCTTTTACCTTTCATCCACAAATATTTCATTTAATATTACTGGATATGACTGTCCTATACAAAATGTGTTGCCTACTTCATCTGAGACCATTCAACAACTCAAGCTTCAGGCTGTTTGCTGTAAACCTCAATGGGTTTGATCCACAGTCAGGCTGAAACTGTTCTGGTCTCTATTGGTTGAGTACAGAGCTGACAGTTGGCATGGAATACTAGGATATGTTCCACAAGCACGGACTCTCGCCTCTCACGTTTCAGGTTCAGAGCAGCTCTGAATCTATGAAACATGACTTTCGGAGTTAGTCTCGTAGACTCTGCTGGCCAATGATTCAGATCTGAATAGATCAACATTGACATTTGGAAGCCCTATAAAGAGCTAGCTACCAATCGTTCTCAACTCTCAGTTCAGAGCGACGGCGATTACATGGCAAAAACGTATGTAATTTGTACAGTGCTTACTGATCACATTCCCACTCCTGTGTGTTTTGCTTTTTCTTATATGTGTCAGCAGCCAAAGTGGTGCAAACTCTATTAGCAGCAAAATGTGCCATATGTCACCATTTCATAACAATGGAAAAATGTGTTGTTCTTTGTTTGTGTGTTGAGCAATGTGTGATGCCAAGTTCAGTTCCATATTTTGCAGTCGGCATGAAAATATACAAATATCAGCTGTGACGTGTGCAATACCCATTGTAATACCCCACATGTCATTTGTTGGGAATTTTCGTTATGTAATTTAGTATCAAAAACTTACCCTGTAATGACACTATCAATGCTTTTTTCTATTTTCTTTTCCATTTCTACCCCTGGATGTCACTAGTAGTACTTTAGACTATTTCAATACCCACCCAAACAACTATACTGCATACAAGATTCTAAAAAACACACACCGTTTAGCCATACTATCAAAACCACTTACATAGGGGAAAAATATACATATATATATATATATAGTTTTACATGCATTATCTCATTACACTGGCACAATGTGCTTCTGGGAAGGGGGGTTAACAATTCAAAAATCTATGACAAATCCACTATTAGTAGGTGGTGTTAATGTGTTTTGATCATCAGTGACCTTTTTATGCCAAAGCCAGGATTTAATATTGCCCACAGCACATGCTCTATTTCATAAGGTCGTATCACACTCATTTGTTAATGAATGATTTACCTGGCTGCAATACACTCTGAAGGGCAGTAACGTTTAAAAATTGGTGCCAATGATTAGTCATCAGTCTTCCCTAAATCACAATAGCTTGTAGGGAAGAAGACCCTCACACACACTCATACATACACACACCCACACACAAGCAGATACAGTCATTTAAAGTCTGCAAGCACTTGATTCACATACACTGTGTAAATTTTTTACATTATACAATTTGTCTGAATACTTGATTCTGGAAGGTGTGTTATTAAACTGTCCTAAATTACAGTGCTGTCTTTTAAACAACTGTACAACAACCACTGTAACATACAATTGCACACAGAGAGAGGCAGCTATTATAAACAGTTTCTAATGATCTCACTGAGCTTAATGGAGGAATTGCATGTCATTTAACTGATGTGGTGATTTTAGTGACTTGGATTAATGGGCCAGTGCACAAGGTAAATTTCACAAACAGGAGAACATTATAATGAGAAATATAATGAAACTGGCTTGACAACTTTATCTCAACAACTTTGAGATGAATAAAGATGTGGCACAGAATTCTGACCCACCACATGCAATCTCTTTCTTTGCCTCTCTCTTTCTTTCTTTCGGCAAGGAATATTTATTAGAATTCATTCAATTCATATTGTAATCTTTGTAATCACCCTACTTTATCTCTGTGTTTGATTTAGAGTGATCAGAATTCTAGTTCCCTATGTAAAATAAAGAAAATGAACTGGTATTTTAATTCATTCAGTCCGTTCGCCAATCATTAATGACAGCTTTAATGTCATTGAGTATTGTATAAGTATAGCTGTTGATTATTTCTTAAATATTCGCTCAAATACATTACTGATATGAGAAGGTTTGCGCTCCAATCTGGTAGAAAGCATAGGCTTAAGAAGTTGAACAGTTTATGGAAAAAAGTTTTTGGATACCTGCGATAAAATTTGTATGAGCTCTTTTAACATCCGATAAAACATCTGCATCTAGTCGGCATTTGCTTATATAATAACCTCCACTCTTCAGAGAAGATGGTCCCCTGAATTTTGGAGTGTGGTTGTGGAGATTTATTAAACTTACAAGTGGGTTTATTAAACTCAGAGTGAGGAGGCCTGGGGTGCAGTCAGCGTTTAAATTCAGTGCAAAAGTGGTCAAAAGTCAATGCTCTATTGCAGGCATATTTTTTATGGCGCTTGCTTTGGGCACAAAGGAATTGCTGAAACAGGTTTAGATCTCCTAGTTAAAGTAAAGGGAAGATTCAATTCTACTGCATCCAGAGACAATTTACCTCCAAGTTTGTGGTAACAGATTGGGAAAGACACACACATGGCTGAAAGTTAGTTGTCTCAATTCTGTTATCCATGTAGTGTAGCTATCTTTATAGCAAATGCAGTCATTGTGATAAATGATGACATCAAACAGATATCTTAAATATATCTCATAATTATAAGAAGGTAAATGCCCAAAGTTAAACATAAACTGTACTAGATGATGAAGAACTGTACATTAACATGTTCACATTTTATTTTACAGTATGATAGAGAATGTTGTCATTATATTGTGTACAGTGGTGCAGCACAGGTTTGTTCAAAATTTAACTGAAAACATTATTGAAATTTGTCAATATAGTAAAAAAAAACCAAAGCATTTGCATGTTAGTAAGCTACACACATGAAAGCTGTATCTGTTATTTATTTTCCTTGTTACACCCCTTTCTGCCCTGTCATCCTGTAACTGTGATCAGACCTTAGCGTAGCATTCTGTCTGCCACTCAAATTCAACAAATCGCTCTTCTTTTAAATCCCAAGTGTTGTTAATATTCCTCTGTTGTCACTATCGTATTTGTAGCTATCTTGTGTGGTTTGCATAATCCTACCGCACGCCTTGCTGCTATTGTTGAGTTTTCGACAAGGGTCCTACTCTGAGAGTTTAATAAGATTGTTCTGACGATGCCGGAACAGCTGCCGTGGCTTTCAGTGGCACTAAATCAGCTACCTTTGTGCATGTCTTACTAAGACTACTGATCTTAAAATCGTGACCAAAGTATCCTTGATGATGTGCAAAATCAGGCTGAGAATTGTATAGTATGAAGCTGGTTTACAGTGGCACTTTTATCTAAAATGATGGAACATGTATCAGTATAAGATTCAGACAGTCAGTAAAACCAGTAGTGTAAATTATTTGAGTAAATGCTCTGTTACTGTACTTACCGTAATTTCCGGACTATAAAGCGCACATATATAAGCCGCAACCACTGAATTTTACAAACATTTTTATTTTTAACATAAATAAGTCACACCTGTCTATAAGCCGCAGGTGTCTACACTAATTTTATATCATACACTTACATACTGTATGCTTTACAGGATAATGAGTTGATTTTCTTAAAGGGCAGGTATCTGAATATCATTATTACTTTTGGCTGCAAAAAGAAGGTCAATAAGCAGAACATGCCTTTAAAGCAGATATAAAAATGATATCGATTAGTGAAATCGAGAAAGCCGATGCTTTGAAAGAAAAAAAAAAACATTTTGAAATTCTGAAAATTATTCTGATGATTCTGAATTGTCGAAATTCTAATTAGCTCATTTGTACATTCAGGTGTAATATACCTGTAATACCTGTAACTGGCTAACCAATGGATGCAATCCAGACATAAGATTCAATGTGAAGATGCTGTAAAGGGTTATAGGGTAAAAGAAGTGAGATTTATACTGCAGAAAAATGGGATAATATTAAAGGTCAGGGTCACCGAAAAGAAAGAAAGGTATAGAGAGAGGAATTAGCAGATGATTCACTGCTGAGCCATTGTTACAAAATTGTGTATCTGCACTCCACTGTATCTCTGATAGCATGAGTAAAGGGAAGCAATACAGCTGAACTGAAGTGAATGTAATGTTACTGTTTGCTTCTGTCCTGTTATGTGCAGTGCTGCTGGCCATTGGACTGACCTCTGGCCTATGTGCTACTATGAGAAAAAAACAAACACACTGTTCACTGTTAAATAACACCCTGCCGAAAAACAACCATAGAAAGCCTCATAGAATTTGTAATGGTATTTAATTTAATTAATATTTATAATAGGAATTATAATGATTAATTAACAGAAACTGTTTAATGATCCCTGTGGGGCATTCTATTAGTGGCATAGAGCCTACCGGATTCTATTAGGGATCATTAGGACATCATAAGCATTGGTGGTAGATGAAGTACACAAACCATGGACTTGAGTTATAGTAGAGATACACTAGGTAAAATATTACTCCATAAGAATAAAGGTGCTCCATTTAAATTGTCACTTGACTAAAAGTACTAAAGTATTTTCCTTCAAATATACCTTACATTTCCTAATAACCATGATTTATTATGACTATAATGTTTTTCTTCTTCTTCTTTTGGCTTTTCCTATTAGAGGTCCCCACAGCGGATCATCCATCTCCATACCCCCTTGCCTCTTTCAAACCAACTACCTGCATGTCTTCCCTCACCACATCCATAAACCTCCTCCTTGGCCTTCCGCTTTTCCTTCCTCCTGGTGGCTCCATCCTCAGCATTCTTCCACCGATATAACCCATGTCCCTCCTCTGCACATGTCCAAACCATCTAAATCTCGCCTCCCTCACCTTGTCTCCAACATCGTCCTACATGCGCGGTCCCTCTAATAAACTCCGCCCAAGGTTGGTGGAGTGAGCCACACCTCTCATGGCACATAAACTGCCTGGAGATTATGGCTTTGTTTCTGGGTCTGAAATACTTCCTCCTAGACCTAAGAATCGCCTTGTGTTGGTCCATAAAGACAACACATCGATGGTCTTGCATATCAACCACCAGGGGGATCTACAATCTCGCCCCCTAAACAGGCTGGCGTAGCAGATCCTCCTGTGGTCCCAGTGGAAACTCCTCTCACTGAGAGCAGTTTACATCCTGGGCCAGTTGAATTGGAGGGCAGACGCCCTTTCGAGGCAAAGGCAGAGGCCTGGGGAATGAAGGCTCCACCCAAAGGTGGTTTAGCAGGTATGGCAGAGATTTTAGAGAGCCCAGGTGGATCTGTTTGCGACTCAGGAGACCTTGCACTGTCCCCTCTGGTTCGTTCTCTCTCACCCAGCCCCATTGGGACTGGACGCCATGGTGCAGATGTGGCCGAGGCTACGTACGTTTTCCCCCCGCAGATCTGGTGTCCCTTCTTTGAGGGACCTCCTTGGGAAATTCCTCCCAGGATTGAATTCTCTGGTCTCCCTGCTCTGTTCGGCCTCTACGGCCTGGTCCGCTGGAGTCCCACTCCAGGACATCTGCAACGCTGCGGGCTGGTCCACCCCGCTGACCTTTGTCAGGTTTTTACAATCTTGACCTTAGAGCCACTCCTGGCTCCTCAGTCCTATGTTCTGCTTGTGAATCTCTCGCACAATAGGCCGGGTCTGGTCAGCGTGGCACTATTGGACACTCGTTTCCAAAGTGCTGCGACGCAGTTAGAAGTACCTTCAGCTCTCCAGGCTCTTCTCAACCTGCTCCCTACTCTTACCACAAATCACAATATCATCTGCAAACATCATAGTCCACCACTGAAAAAAAAAAAAAAAGGGCTTAGAGCCTATCCTTGATGTAGTCCAACGTCCACCTTGAACCAGTCTGTCGTTCTTACTGCACACTTCACTGCTGTCACACTGTCCTCATACATGTCCTGCACCACCCTCACATACTTCTCTGACACACCTGACTTCCTCATAGAATACCATATGACTATAATGTTCCTAACATATTTTCCTAACACTTGCATAATCAACTCAGTTTATGTAAAAAGACTCTAATGTTACTCTTAACACACTGATCTCTTAAATGAATGATCAAACAATGATTAATATTCAATAAAAGTATCAAAATAATTTTCATTTATTAAAAAAAATCATGCAAATAAGTTCACGGGTGCTGTGGCCTAAGTTAAAGCCGGGAGTTTCTTCCATCATTTATTCCTCTAAAAATGTTCTGCTTGCTGCTGAACTGATGCTGAACTGAATGTTCGTGCTAAGTAAATAAAACCAAGCTCAAAACAGAGCGTATGCTCTACATTGATTTGTGGCTTGCTGCATGCTTGACCAGTTAAGTTGTTATTCACTTATAAATAAGAAGAAGAGATTGATTTTACAAAATGTATTCAAGTAAGATATTTGACTTTAAAATGTAATGAAAATACGTAGAAAGCTACTTAAGTACAGTAATGAATTTTACCAAGATTATTCCAAGAAGTTCCAGTATTTTCTTTGGTTTGATAACGATTTTATGATGTACAAATACACTTAATAATGTAAACTATTCACTGTTAATAGCTAATGGTTTGTAATTGAATTTACATAGAATTTAATTTACTGGTCGCTGCCAATCTGCATTTTGTTGTTAGATCTATCTATCTATCTATCTATCTATCTATCTATCTATCTATCTATCTATCTATCTATCTATCTATCTATCTATCTATCTATCTGTCTGTCTGTCTGTCTGTCTGCCTGCCTGTCTGTCTGTCTGTCTGTCTGTCTGTCTGTCTGTCTGTCTGGGTCTGTCTGTCTGTCTGTCGGTCTGTCTGTTCCTACCTACCTACCTACCTACCTACCTACCTACCTACCTTTCTACCTACCTGTACTGGAAACAATTAGATTTTCTTTTATGGTTTCTATAGGTTTTTTGGGTGGCATATACAGTATATAATGGGATAAAGCATGCTCAAACTGGACTTGCAATGCTACTGCATATAATCCTTAAGCATATGAGCCTACAGAAAATTTAACTGAATGCTATAAGTGTATTATCCACTTATTTGTACCACAAACACCTAACAATGAATTTGAACACAATTAAAAAACTACTCCATATTATACTTTCGCTTTGTTATTACATCCTATTTTTTTTTCCTGAAAGTCTCTACAGAGTTTCAGTAAAGAGTAGGCAGCCATGATAGGCTTTCAACACATTTCTCTATGTGATAAAAGAAGAAGCCACTTTATAGTTTCTAAACAGCCTGTTGTAAAGAAGCAGTTGAAGCTGTAAACAAAGAGACGCAATACTAGCTGATGTTCTTGGTAGATCAGGGGATGAGAGGAAAAGAAGGCAGAATATGGCAGCTCTTAAGAAAGAAATACAGGGAGAGATGAGAGCAGCAGTGTATTAGTGCCAAAATCCAAACAACAGGAGAGAGGAGTGTGTGTGTGTGTGTGTGTGCGTGTGTGTGCGTGTGTGTGAGAATATGCAGTGGTGGGAGAGAATTCAAAAAGACAAGGAGGAGTTGAGGACAAAGCAAAAGATAAGGACTACTAAAAAGAACCCTGAAAGAGCGAGGAAGAGAAAGAAAAAGAGCGGACATGTGAGAGAAAAAGAGTCAGTTTATGTTGACAGTGATGAATGAGCTGCAAGAGCCTTTCCTCGAGTAATTTACAAATGTAACAGACTGCAATGAAATGTCATGTTGTGTGCATAAACGTGAAAAGAGAAATTTGTTTTGCTGTGTTTACTCAACTGTTTGTTTTGTGTTTGTTTCCAGAGAGATGATGCAGTGACGCAAAAGACGTGTCATGTATTGCGGTATGCTTCATATGATGACACCTAATAGCATTTTATATAACATATCTTTCATAACATAATGCTGGAAATGATACAGAAGGCTTAGCAAATGTTAAAACACACAAAAGTGCCTTTAAATGTTTGTATATTACATTACAGTAAATTTGAGAGAACATACCCCAAATGTCAAAATGCATAAAAATAATATATAAATATGATATAAAGGACCCTTAAATATTAATTTTAGAGCTTTAGACTATATACCATATATATGTATTGGCACCTAACTATATTTATCTGTCACCAAATACTGCATTTGCATGAGACTAGATTATGTCATGGTTTTAGTGAAAAAAAAGCCTAAGTCTTGGCTCATTGGTGATACAGTACATTCCTAACCAAAGTGGTCTGGTTGGGAGCAGTGTTCAATTGGAAAGAAATAATTATAACAGATGTATTCCTTGCAGGCTGAGAAGCAATGTGGTGCCGCATGGGTAGTCTGGCCATGTGTTCTTTGGTATAAGGTCAAAATACATCAACTAGCTGAAATTGAGTGCAGTCCATCTGGCCCTGATTCCTCTTGCTGGATTTTGGACTTTGCTACATGCTGGTCTGCTCAGATACTGCTGCAAGGGACAATTGTATAAACCATCAGGATGGCAATAATCAGTTTCATTGCATCTTCTCAAGTGGGCATAACCATAACTGGCCTTGCAGAGAGCCACAGAACCATTAACCGAAGCTCTCTGTTTACCTATAGACTTATTAGCATCTTACCTAAGGGAACAAGGCATCTATAATCACCATGACCCTGTACAGTGGTATGAGACCCCCAGTCTTTGGCTGAAGTCCCTCACTCACTTTATGAGTCTTTGCAGTATAGGGAAAACAGCTGTTCTGGAAAACCTTTCTGCTAGGAATAATTTAAACTATTGGTGCACTGGTGACTCTGGGCTGATTTTGAGGCTGGACCCGGGAGTTTTTTGTAAGGTAATATTACCCAACTTTGGAAGTCTATCCTTACATCCATCCATTTTTAGACTCAAGACACAGAGGGCTCCCTGGTTTAAACAGAGGCTGACCATGGCCTAAAGTTGGGCTGGACACTCAGACCCTTCTCTGAGAAGCCTGTTCTCCTTATGAAGCTTTTAGGTGTGCTGTTTGAGAAAGTCTGTGCATTTGCTACCTGGAGCATCTCAGCATACACAGAACATTGAAGAAAGGAGATCACATACTGACAAGAAAGGCATTGAAGTTTTACACTATTCCCACTGGTTATGTGGTGTCAATGCGAACACTGAATGCACCCCAGGCCTTCTCACCTTACATCAGTACCAGAAGAGTAGAGGTTATTAAAACAGTAAACAAGAGCTAAACGTGGAATAGCAAAAAGCACATATAAATTCGTATTGTCAAGTGTCCGCAAACATTTTTCCATATAGTATAATATGATCTACCACATGATTACTTTTATTTATTTCCCAAATATTATTCAAAGTGACATTTGAGGTGGAATTGTGGAACATATGCTATAAAATTAAGTGTTCCCCAAATGCAAGACAGTTATAGTATAGAAATGCAGAGAGAGCCAACAGCTGCGTTGTACGAACATTCATTTGAGCTACAAATTGTACTTAAATCATGCTGTTATGATGCCTAATAATAGACAGCAATAACTATAATTGATTACTATAGGTAACTGTTACACACAGGGGGAGAGAATTGTATATTTAAAGTATTAAGCATCCCCAGCAGTCTAAAAAACAGGGTTTTCTTATATAAATGGCTTTAAGAATCCCTTAGTACCAGTCAAACAAGTAATGAAAACACTATTTCACATGGCAAAGCATTATTGCTTATACAAATCTCACAGCAATGATCTCTTTATGGCTTACCAACAGGGAAAGCAGTCATGCCTAAATGCAATATTCCATAATTATTCAATACTTTTTTTTGTTCTTTTTCTTTAAAGAGGCTTAATTGTGAAAATAATGTTCATGTGTTATTATGAAAAAAGTATTGTAATATATTTTTTTAGTTTAGCAATGACAAAATCTCTGCTTTTTTAATGTTCCCAAATCACAGACTTTAACAATCAAGAGAATAAATTAAATCAATCCCAAAATGGGAATACATACTTTGCTGAAATCTGCAAATACTTCACAAATATGTGCATTTTTACATATCATTGCAAGCTAGTATGTAATTAAGAATTGTAAGGGGTTTTTTTGTATTTAAAGAGACGGTATGTCATTTTTCAACATTTTTGTCTGCATAGAAAAATCAATCTGTGTAGTGCTTCTCTTGAACCATTGTTTTTCACCCAGTCTTTTGAAAGGAGTCAATAATTCTACTGCATTGTTGCCGTGTTGTTGTCATGCTTTGTAGTGTATAAAAATTGCTATTGATCACACAAGGACATTTTGCCTATCACAAAAAAAACAACAACAAAAAAAACAGATAGTCTGAGATGCACAGACTAAAGGGCTTCTTCCTCGTGATGTTTCACAGGAAGTTAAACATGAGACAAGTGGCAAAATCAGCCAGCATATCCTGCAGTCTGTTTTTCTGTATTACTAAGCGTCAACAAATCTTTGTCTGGGAATGTTCGGCCAATGTACATTTGTAAAGCAGAATGTGTCCCAGATGCGGCAAAATTAATACTTACGGTTTTATAAATAATAATAATAAAAACAACTGAAGACAGGCGAAACCATCAAACATAAGATTCATTCAGTACAAAATTGCTTGTAACCTATAAATACGTGAAGACGTTTGCCGATTGTGGCCAATTTCTAAGATCTAAGAAACTGATTAAATATATCAAAACACCACATTTCATTTAGAAAATTGTAATAATTTCATTTGCAGACATAAAAAAATGATGTTTTGTTAAATCCAGCTGGGAAATCCATCTTGACATGATCTGTTTCAAGCACTTCTCAAAAAAGTGGAATTAGTTTCAAGCACCTCATGAAGAACTATTCATTTTCAGTCTTATGGGTTGAGATAATTTAATGCTTTGATTTATTGTTTTTTTTTTCTCAAGATTTTTCTCATTATATACTATAATATAAAGGCATGTAAATCATACTAGGAAGCAAGCTTTAATGCCCGTACCCTCTAAAACAGCAGTATGCCTTTGACACTCATTGAACAAAAGAAATGCCCATGGGCAGCAGACACACTCTGCTGCTCTAATGTAGAGTAATAATGTAGAGCTCACTACCCATTCATACACATGGGCCACAAAAAACCTGGGACAAATCCTTCAGCATGACGGCTGCAATGTGAGTAAATGGGATTAGTTATCACTGCTACTAACAGGTGTCTCATTATCACATGCTGGAATATAAAAAACACCTGTCCGCTTCATCGGAATACTGGCCACTGTTCATGTCTCATAGGCCATTTTTAAGAGGAAATAATGACATAATGAAGACAGATCTTTGTCAGGGGGAGGATCATTTTGTAGTCTTTAGGATGACTGTAACACAGAGAAGCCAGAGGGACTGCAGGAACACAGGACAAGTATTACTGGAAATGAAGCATATTCAAGTTGGACAGAAGTGAATAACTGCTGATTTACTGTATAGGCTGTGCTGAACGCTTATTGAGTTCACACAAAGCTAAAGAAAAATGTGGTTATATTTGTTCATGCCTAGTAAACACCCCAAGTAGTAAAAGGCAGTGTTCAATAACTCAAAATCTATCTATTAGCACCAACTTAACATTCACTTGACTTCCAATAACCACAGAAAAGTTCATATTTGAAGTTTCCTTCATAAGAGATTAAATGCATGGGCAAGTACAGAAAGATTTACTGTCTATTATAATCCCATTTTGCATTGCGGTTTGCCCTTGGGTTTCACTGAACAATATAAATCATATATGAAGCATATAATGAGGAACAGATATATAAATGTATACCATAAACGGCATCATTGCCATAGTTGGACTTTACATCATTAATTCAGTAGGAGAGAGAGTAGCAGGTCAAGTCAAAGACACTTACCAGCGAGGTAAAGATGTAGGTATAGTAGACAGATAGCATCCCTAACTCTGACGCCTGTGGGAAAAGTAGACAGAGAAAAGAGAGCAAACTGTGACAAGAACATAACACATTGCATACACTTATAATGAAAGCCTAATTTCATTTGCCAAAAGTGGAAATGCATTGTTATTATCTACGCTTTAAGGTTGCCTACAGTGTTTTCCTCCCGTTGTGCAACTGAAAACACATGGTGTATTGCTTTTTAAGCCCCCTTTTGAGGCAGATCAAAGACAACAATGAAGCATGCACTTATGACCCTCTAAACTATTCTATTCATTAATTCCCCATTGTTACCTGGGAAACAGCCAATTCATCGTGACTGTGTTAGAAAATTTTAATAATCACTTGTTATGAGACTCTATGAAGGCAAAGTGGACTCGCATTGTGCATGAATATGCATTGAGGGACTAGATCTGCCATGCAACGGCAGGACTTCCACGGACTTGAATAGCCATTATTATTTTTTATAAGGTTTACTTTCCAAGGTTTTCCACTTTCATTTCAATGTTCTACCTTTCGAATCATCCTTATTGCCATGGGCAAACTTTGACAGTCTAGATTTACTTAGAATGTTAGCTACTCTGTCTTTCTGATATGTGGCAGCCATTATTATGCTTGATGATCAGATTCAGTCAGGGTGCTATGCAAGGTTCCTGCTCCTGCTGTGAATGTTGGGATTGATAATGTCTACAGTAAAACTGTTACGCTTGCTAGAGCCTCAATGCCATAACGAGAGGCATGTACTTGCCTCAGTGAGTGGGGGCGTGCGTTGTCATTTGCAAAAATTTTCTAACAGAATGGGTTTGCTAGAGAACAAACTTTTTTGGAGAGTAATAGCAATAGATGCTTTCCCTACAGGCTAGGAAGTTATGTGACGCTACACGCATGCCAAGAATGTAAGCCACCCTTATTAACAAGACACATTAATCAGTTTGCAATTAATTGTGCTTCGACTGGCCCTTGAGTTCTCCTTCACTGGGTTAAGTGTTTGTTTGCTCAGTCATCTACCAACCTGATGGCCATCTGCACCAAATATTAGGGCAGGACAAGGCCAGGAAGCTCTCTTTGCTTTGCAAAAGGATATACTGGCCCCAAACCGTTTCTTTCTTCCCATCACATCATTATTATAAATTTATTTTTTTCTGCAACTAGGCCAAACAGTCCTGCTTATGGCTTGTGGTCAGCAAGATATTGCTATTGCTACCACTTATATAGATTGTAAGAACCTTCCAGATGCCAGAAATCTGGACCATCTTTATGAAAAGTGAACTAGAAAGAAGAAATAATAAATAATAAATGCATCCCTGAATGCAAGAACCCATAGTACATGGGGTCTTGTATTCTTTTAGTTGGAAGCTAAATTCAGTGAACTGCCTGATTCCAAGACATCAGCATTTCTCCAGGGACTGCTAAACAGAGGCAAGTCCCCCCCTTATAGACTACAGATGTTTGTTGCTGACATTTCAGCACACAACAGCTTGAAGGATGGCATATCTCTAGAGAGGATTTAACAGGTAAATACAGTACCCTTTGAAAGTATTAGAAGGGTAATTCTATTGTTTTGCACTAGACAGGAATAATAGGTTTGAGATCAAAAGATTAATATGAGACAACAAATTAAAACATCCTCAAATTTATATTAGAAATTTAAAACAGAGGACATGACACCTTTAGTGTCAGGCACTTAAAATATTTTTGAGAAATAAACGTTTGGAACAGATCATATGAAAGTAAATTGAATTAAATAACAGGTAATATGTGATTTACCGTATTTTTCAGACTATAAGCCGCTACTTTTTTCCCACGTTTTGAACCCCACGGCTTAAACAACAAAGCGGCTAATTTATGAATTTTTTCTGGGTTTTTCCCGGTTTCACAAACTTCAAGCCAAAAAACTGAACCCCATAACATTAGACCAATAAATTTTCCGAACGGAAACGAAGAAACGCACCTCACCTGTGTTCTGAGCTGCACGGCATCGGGAGAAAAAAGGTTTTTTTAAACGCACAACGATGCCAAAAGATAAACTCCCGAGAGAAATAGTTTTGAAAGGAAGGAGGAAGACAGTGAACAATGACTTTCTTGGTCAGCTACTGTTTAGAAACAAGCCGTTGTAACGCGTTGAGTCTGGGTTAAGGGAGAGCTCGCTAACTCCAGTTGCAACAGAAATCATATAAGCACAGACAGGTTTCCAAAAACCTTTTTTAATTTTCTTGGCAACAGCGTTATGGGTTAGTCAAAGAAACTTAGAAATGAGCATCAGAAAATAATAAGGACATATTCCTCGGTCTTGCACACATGCAGTAGTAGCAGAAAATGCAGTGCCAGGCTATTCCCAAAATACCGCTATGCTCCTAAAAGAAGCGCAACATATTTTACCCGTTACACCGTGTGTAACGTGTCTTTCGTTAAAGCCTGTGTAAAGATAATTAGTTTCAGTGTAGGAAAGGTGCGGCTTATTTATGTTCAAAATAAAAATATTTGTAAAATTCAGTGGGTGTGGCTTATATATGGGTGCGCTTTATAGTCCAGAAATAACGGTATATGCTTTTTTAAAATGCATGTTCAAAGAAATGGTTTTAAAAATCAGGAGGAAAATACCAGGAAATGAAAGCTATCTAACACTATAATCTATTGCCCTGTATTAATCTTTTGATTTAAAACCCAAATGTATCTTTAATGTATAGTAAAAAAAAAACCTCTACTTTTAAAAATACTTTCAAAAGGAATTGCATGTTTATTGACGTGAAATCAATTCAGCTAGTAATCACTTCTGCCTCTCTCTTACCCATGTGGCCAAAACATATATCCCTAGTCTGATGATACAATTACAAAATTGATTGGATCCAGGAGGTTTCTTCTGCCAATCATGCTTCTCCAAGTAAATGCATCATTCCCAACATGAGCATTTAAGTCATTGAGGTGTGCCAGAAGCACTATGAAGTCAAATAAAAGCACACTCTTGAGTACATGCTCTACCTCCTCCTAGAAAGCTCAGTACTCCAAAGTGTCATTTGAAGCATTTACCTAGTCAAATTCCCCACCAAAATCATTGAGGTCCTCTATCCCACTAAAGAAATTCCAAACGAGAGGCCATGATAAATTGATGGTGTCTTTGAGGAACTCTGGAGGTGGATAAAGATAGCCCTAGATCAAGAAGTTTGGTACCACTGCCAATATTGGATAACTGCTCTTCTGGTTATAAGTTCATATTGTATTGGTAACCCAATATACCATGGGGTGACCCGGTGGTTGAAACTAGGATTTCTGCCTTTGGTTCTCTCATCTAATTTTGTAAATCAATCAATTGACTTTGCATTGTTCCATGAAGGCAAACCTGCAGAATGGTACATTCCCTGTGGTACTGCTTGGATAGAACAATGCTCCACATTTCAAGTGGTTATCTTTCACAGCAGACAGAGATATATAGGGGGCTCTCTTGTCCCTATCATGATAGATGGGCTATATCATGCTATGTCACTCTATGAGCTATGTCTTCTCTTCATGCACATTACTGGCAGGAATTCCACTCCAGAAAGACTCCAGTGTTGTTCATTGTACCTTACCCCAGTTCCACAAGATTAATATCAACACTCCAAATGGTGTGACTGTGGTGGTAATATGAAAACATCTTTAGGCCCAAAGTTTTATGTCTCATAACACTGTGTTATATGCTATGCAGATGATTCTCAATACCCCCTGCAGTTCTTGAGAATCAGGCAAAGCATAATGCTAGTTTTTGGAGAAGCATGGAAGACCAAGACTTTTGGTTTAAAGTACCATTATAAGTATTATGGAGAATAGAAAGAAAAGGCTGTCTAAATATGATGAGTGGCACAGACCATCATCTATCTTTTAAAATGACTACTCTGTCTATAAAAAAACAAGTAAATGTTTCTGGTGTTGTTAAGGTTCCAAAAAAACATTTTCTGAAAATCTTAATCAAATTCCATTTTCTTAAAGAACCACAATTTAGCCTCTGAAATGCCCTGCAACCTTTATCAACCTCTCTACAAAATATTCAAAAGCAAACAATCTTACTCACAATGAGAATAAATGATTCACTATTTCACTGAAGAATACCCATAATAATTGGATGGCAAGCATGGCAATTTAGAAAACTGTTCTTCATTGTGACTCTAATAGACTTTCAGCAATAGAAACTCTTCACTCAGTTTTCAAAGCTTCATGAACAATAAAATGACTGATTCAACGTCATCATTTCAATGATCAATCTTTTTTTGAATCAGTGTGATTAGTGGCATAATTATCAACATTTCTTCGAGACATTATGCACACATGACTGAACTATAAAAAAAAGCATAGACCTCAGAAAGTCCTCCTACACCATCCACAAAACTACTTAAGGACTTAAATCAGTAATTGACAACCAGACAATAACAGAAGCTGAAAATACTGAGAAATGTTTCATGCCAGTTCAGTTGCCAAATGCAAGCTAAGTTAGGGTCCTATCAAGTAAATATGAGCTGCAGTTCAAAATTGTGGGTCATCCTAATAATGCTTCAAATCAATTTAGGTATTAAATTGTATAAAATGTCAGACGTTTGAGTCATTTTGAATAAACAGGGTTAACAAATTGAATTCGGCTTTCTCAAATCCTACAAGAAAAAAGCCATAGAACAGTGTATGTAAGCATTAGAAGGATAAGGGCACAATAGCACAACAATTACAGCTTTACTGGAATGCAACATTCTACTACTAGTATTATTAAAATTACTACTAGTATTATTATGATAACTATTTGAGGATTATAACTACTACTTTTGCAGTTACTATGACTACTATTACCACCACTATTAGTACTACTATTGTTGTAAATTTCAAAATTTCAATATTTATTTTACTTTTTTTTTGTGGTTCAGTAACATCTATCTATGTCAGGGATCCACCTGCCACGCCCCCTCGGTAGCTGTCACGCTGCCTTCGCTATGCAGCGGCCGGCTTTGACAGCTGTGAGGTTACGACTATATAAACTCACATTCTCGAGTCACAGGCTGTCGGTTCTTGAAGGTCATGCTGGTGATCTCGTGGATCCTCGACAACCAGCCTTCCCCGCTGGTTCCGTCTCCTGACTCCATCTCCTTTATGGATTACTCTATCTATCTATCTATCTATCTATCTATCTATCTATCTATCTATCTATCTATCTATCTATCTATCTATCTATCTATCTATCTATCTATCTATCTATCTATCTATCTATCTATCTATCTATCAACTGATATGATTAAAACTACCACTATCACTACTAATAATAATACATAGGTAAGTGTTGTACAGTAAGTGGGAAATGGTTTTCACCTGTGAATTGACACCAGGCAGACAGGAAAAGAGATAATAAAGAACGGCATTACACTGAATATTCTGACTTTCAAAGTAACAACTTAAGGCCTCAAGGGCCACCAAAGAGAAGTGAAAACAGTGGTTCAATCTAAGAAGGATTCATTTGTAGTTTTAGATAACAAGCAAACCGTTTGCAGAGAGACGTTTTCTCAGCTCTGTACAAGTCCTAACATGCCCTGCTTTTGCTCTTAGATTGTATATTTCTGATTTATTGAACAAAATGAGGGAAATAAAATCAGTACAGCTGCCAAGTGAGTATTTTCTGCTTAGAATAATTTTGTCCATGCATCAGTATTCTATAATGTAAGAATTGCCCCTACAACTGACCATGAAATTGGAACGTGTGCACAGAAGCAGCAGTGTTAGCACTGCCAAACAGCTCTGCCATGCTTGGCCATATCCTCTGTTGAACAGCAGCCAATTCTCCTCTGTTATTTTGCATGCATGCTCCTAACTTAGAAAGAGAGGGTGTGAGGGTGTGTCAGAAAAGACAAAGAGGCCAGGGAGATGCGGACAGGTGAGAGTAAAAGCAAACTCTCACTGTTGTGAACTGCACGTATCATTGGCAAAGCAGAGAACCCACTGTCACCATAGTAACAAGAAAAGCCAAAGATGGTTTAAGATGACACCTTGAATACTTGAATAAAGCCAAGAGGAGTGAATAGAAGAGAATGTATTGCTGAAAATATAACTGACAGCCTTTGAAACTTCAACAAGGGAAGTTAATAGAGTGGATGGGCTCTGGATATATTGAATTGTGTATCTGTTCACACAGTTTATATGTCATTTGTGTTCTGTGAAATTACACTGCTAAAATGTGTATTGTACAAGTACATTAATGCTTTAACATAATACATTAACTGCCACCTTTTTTGTAGAAATCAGTAACCTTGCATGGAATGCTAACCAGAAAGCATTTGATTCAGTTAAAACTTGACCTGCTCTAAATAATAAAGGTACATCTGTTGCCATGGAAAAATACATTAAACAGTCATACGTATATGGACATCTCCAAATCACACCCATACACTATGTTGGTTTTTCCCAGTCAAGGTTGGTGTGAAAGAACTCAAGTGGCCTGCATATATACAGTAGATTCATCGTAATCCAAACCCTACTGTAGAGCTCTGAGATAATTGGAATGCTGAATATGCACCAGTTCCTCTTATCCCCCATTACTGGCTAAGCTGAGTAATGCTTTTGTGGCTGAATGGACACAAATACTCATAACCCTGCTGTGAAACGTAGTGGAAAGCCCTCCTGGCATAGAGATTATTTGTCTAGACATTCATACTGATCTAATTTTGATGAAGAGAACCATGAAAATGAGTGCATGAGAACCATGATCATGAGTGCACGAGTGCTACTTAAAGATCAGCAGTGCACTAGAAGACTTTATTGTGACAACAGGCCATTTTTGATCTGTGTCAGTTACTAATTATGTCAAACCACAAATCAACAGCTTGCAAACATTCTCAATGTTCGAGCAGATAACATGGGTAATTTCATAAGATTTTTAGGTATATTCTCAGGGTTACTTTAATCCTGTACAATTTAGGTAAACATTTCCCTTCATAAAGTGCAATTAGGAAGCAGTGTTGAAAGTTAGTTATGACTGACTATTTCAGACAATTATACAGGGAGTGCAGAATTATTAGGCAAGTTGTATTTTTGAGGATTAATTTTATTTGAGGATTTAATTTGAACAACAACCATGTTCTCAATGAACACAAAAAACTCATTAATATCAAAGCTGAATATTTTTGGAAGTAGTTTTTAGTTTTAGCTATTTTAGGGGGATATCTGTGTGTGCAGGTGACTATTACTGTGCATAATTATTAGGCAACTTAACAAAAAACAAATTCATACCCATTTCAATTATTTATTTTACCAGTGAAACCAATATAACATCTCAACATTCACAAATATACATTTCTGACATTCAAAACCAAACAAAACAAATCAGTGACCAATATAGCCACCTTTCTTTGCAAGGACACTCAAAAGCCTGCCATCCATGGATTCTGTCAGTGTTTTGATCTGTTCACCATCAACATTGCGTGCAGCAGCAACCACAGCCTCCCAGACACTGTTCAGAGAGGTGTACTGTTTTCCTCCTTGTAAATCGCACATTTGATGATGGACCACAGGTTCTCAATGGGGTTCAGATCAGGTGAACAAGGAGGCCATATCATTAGATTTTCTTCTTTTATACCCTTTCTTGCCAGCCACGCTGTGGAGTACTTGGACGTGTGTGATGGAGCATTGTCCTGCATGAAAATCATGTTTTTCTTGAAGGATGCAGACTTCTTCCTGTACCACTGCTTGAAGAAGGTGTCTTCCAGAAACTGGCAGTAGGACTGGGAGTTCAGCTTGACTCCATCCTCAACCCGAAAAGGCCCCACAAGCTCATCTTTGATGATACCAGCCCAAACCAGTACTCCACCTCCACCTTGCTGGCGCCTGAGTCGGACTGGAGCTCTCTGCCCTTTACCAATCCAGCCACGGGCCCATCCATCTGGCCCATCAAGACTCACTCTCATTTCATCAGTCCATAAAACCTTAGAAAATCAGTCTTGAGATATTTCTTGGCCCAGTCTTGACGTTTCAGCTTGTGTGTCTTGTTCAGTGGTGGTCGACTTTCTGCCTTTCTTACCTTGGCCATGTCTCTGAGTATTGCACACCTTGTGCTTTTGGGCACCCAGTGATGTTGCAGCTCTGAAATATGGCCAAACTGGTGGCAAGTGGCATCTTGGCAGCTGCACGCTTGACTTTTCTCAGTTCACGGGCAGTTATTTTGCGCCTTGGTTTTTCCACACGCTTCTTGCGACCCTGTTGACTATTTTGAATGAAACGCTTGATTGTTCGATGATCACGCTCAGAAGCTTGGCTATTTTAAGACTGCTGCATCCTCTGCAATATATCTCACTATTTTTGACTTTTCTGAGCCTGTCAAGTCCTTCTTTTGACCCATTTTGCCAAAGGAAAGGAAGTTGCCTAATAATTATGCACACCTGATATAGGGTGTTGATGTCATTAGACCACACCCCTTCTCATTACAGAGATGCACATCACCTAATATGCTTAATTGGTAGTAGGCTTTCCAGCCTATACAGCTTGGAGTAAGACAACATGCATAACGAGGATGATGTGGTCAAAATACTCATTTGCCTAATAATTCTGCACTCCCTGTATATTAGGCTTCCTTTAAATGTCTTCCCTTATTGTTATTGTGTTATTTGTTTTTCTAAGTTCTATATTATCTTTTTAGTCAGACATGATTTTTTTATCTGTCTATCTTGTTTCTAGTCTGTTTTCTGTTGCAAATGACAGCAAATTTCACTTAAAAAATGTAATCATATTTATATATATTTTTTACCTAGTATCTTTCAGTTCACAAGTAGTTTCAACAATCTGAATCAGCTTTTTGTTGTTGTTGTTGTTTACAAGTCTGAAAACACTAAGAATGATCCCTAAGTATATTTTGACCTATTGATCATTTGAATTTAACTTACCAAGTGCTTAGGGAAAGAGGGAAATAGAGTAGAAGTGGGAGGAGAATTTCTAGAACCAAAGGAAATTGTAGAATAAGAGCGCAGGAAGAAAATTAAGGTAGGGCATTCAACAAAGTGTTGAATTACATTTTATATATATAATTTGGTTGAAATGGAGACATGCACTGACAGACATAAGGTTTTGCCTTCAGGTCTGCCTTCATCAAGTAAAATTCATGCTCAGTTTGAAACAGGTCAGATGACTGACTTGGTCATTAAAGAACATTTCATTTCTTTGCCTTACAATTTCTTTGATTGGTTTCAAAATATCCTTTGAGCCAATGCCCATAATCACTGTGAAGCTGACAATACAGCCTTATGAATATATTACAGAATTCATAGAGCTTCTTTTGTTGGCAGTCACATCATTGATAAATACAACGGAAGTTCCACTAACTGCTATACACACCCATGCCATAGGATAAAATGGTATTCTTTAGATCAAACAGATTAAACAGTTCACTTCACTTTTCTGTTTTCTTTTCTTCTCATCATTTTCGTTCAAATCATTACAAGCTGATTTAGTCTCATGTCCATGGGATAAAAAAGAGTATAGGCTTATTAAGAAACTTTGGGAACTCCAATCCCACTATAAACATGCTGAGGTAAATCCTCTGTATATTTATTTATTTATTTATTTATTATTTTTTTTATTTTACAGTAATATAATTTTCCCTATACTCACTAGTGGATTATTTCTTGTTAAAGTAATGTTTTTGGTATATCTCTGACGTTTTCTTTTTTTTCTCATTCTTTAGGAAAATTATGGACTTGTATATATTACATATCAGCAAAAATCCACTTATTTGCAAATAATAGGGGAATAACACAAATCTATCTATAGAACAGCTGAGCAGTTAAAATTACAGCTGAAAGTTTTTATATTGCTAAACTAACAATAACTTTGTCAAAATAAAAACAAAAAACATAGAAATAGATCAACGATTCACGTAAATGTATTAATATGTAAGTTGTTCTTGTGGTATGCAGGTTTTCTTACCCTCTCCAGGATGATGTGAGACATGGTGGCATTGGCATCGACGATGATGGTGGCAGTCTTGTCATCACGAATCTCTTTGAGGAGGGGAGTAGGGTCTTGGCTGTCATCCAACATGCGAACAGAAAGTGTTTCCTTGGAAATGAGAAACTGTCGCAGTAACACTTCCAGGTTTAATAGGCCTGTTGAAAAGGGACGCACACACACACAAACCAATAAATATGTGCAAGACTTACACATAAGTCTTAAAATATAAGCAGTTCAGTAATATTTCAACTCTCCATATTTGTTCTATACGCAGTAGTTATATAAGTACTAAACAACCCATATTCAGAAATAGTCCATGATTATTATTTGCTGTACAACAAACCTTTTCTTTATATACAGTGCCTGTTAAACACAAGAGTAGTACAGTGAATAGCGGGAAGAAATGTCTCTGGACAGATGAGTCCATATTTGACATTTTTGTCTCAAACAGAATAACCTATGTAAGGCAGAAAACAGGAAAGATGATGTTACCAGACTGCCTCACACCCAAAGTCCAAAATGATGGTGGAAGCTTTATGATTTGTGATTATCTTGGAGCAAGAACTGTAGAAGCCTCATTCCAGGTAAAAACGAATACAAAACCAACATGACTACCATTCCATACCTCTCTCATACAATGACATACCATTTGGTCTGGACTACAGCTAATTTGAACAAACTTTACCATAAAACAAGACGACTCAAAGCATATGTCCTCTGTAAGCATACTGTAAGATTCACTGTCATCCTACTCACATGGTATAAACCTGACTTAAATCCTATTGAACTGCTTTGGGATAAACTGTATTGAAGGGTCGGACAGAAATATGCAAGTAGCAGAAAACACCTTTAGCAAGTTTTACTACAGTATTTCAGCTGAATATTTGGAGAAACTACCTGTCCGGATGCCAAGAATGTGTGAAGTTGTTATTCATGCTAAAGAAGGATTTTAAAATGAAAATAGAGCTTAATATCTGTATATTTAAAAATCTGTTAATAAAAGTAAATAGTCATGCTGTTAAATTACCTGGTTTGTGAATATAAACAAAAGGAATATGGTTTTGTGTCAAAAACCATAAAAGACTTAAATGTTTTCATCTTTTGACAAGCACCATAGTTCTTCATAATATATCATGATCTACTCTAGAATATATTTTAAACAATGTATTGATCAATGATTATGTAAAATGCATAGGCTACTATCCAGGATTAATATTTGTATTGCTCCTTGTGGGTATGGTTTAAATATTTAGATTGTAATCTATTTAAATATGTATGATTTGTATATCGTAGACTGTGTCAGCTTGCATGACTGTTATGGGGCTGGTATTAACAATTTGAAATATTTATATCATAATACTTTAGAATTGATAATAAGAGTATCCAGGAAAAAGTCAAACATATGAGACTCCATTAGGGGAAAATGAAATTGTTGTTTGCTGATATTACTGTATTTTCCAACATGAGCACTAGATCCATCTCTTAGAAACTACTGTCTCTTTTACTTGTTTGGCCTCTTGGCAGATATTTGGTGAATCTAGGTTCTGTGGGTTTCCCTTATGTTTTGTACCATGCATGACAGCATGTCATTTCATTTTGTACACACAGCATGCGCAAAACGAGTGCCCTACATTTCTCCATTTTGATTTTTGCCAGAGGCAATGCTGAAAGCTGTGACCTAAAGCTGTGTCTACATGACCGCCAGCATAATGACCTTAATATGGATTACAGGCTGAATCTTTGGAGATCAGACTTCTATTTCTGTTATATGGATTGGAGTGCACTGAATGTGGAGGCTGGAGCAGCCCATCAGACTGAGACTCTGATAAAAGCAGCACTGCCATTCATGCACAGCAGTCTGTTACTTGTCCAATTTTGCCAGTCTGAAAAGTTCTAATAGGGATTTACTATGGTGGCCCATCAAAAAAAAAAAAGAAGAAAAAACATATTAACAAACCAAAAACGCAACAGCAATTTCATAAACACACGGACGATCCTTATTTAAAACCATAGTGTCTTTCCTGGTTGGATACAACTGATGCCTACAACATTAGTTTATTTTTTATGTTATTATAGCAAGAAGCAAAATACTTTCTTCTGAATAAACAAATTATTGTTCTTCAATATAAAATACAATAAATGAACAAAAGTAAATTCCGTCCTGCTATATGTTGGTTCTTTTCCAGGCTTAAGTGAAAGATCTTGAGTGGCCTGATACAGAGCTCTGACCTCAACCCTATAATTCAGAATGAATAGGAACTCACCCCAGGCCTCCTCATCTCACCCTACATCAGCATCTGACCTTACTGAAACCCTTGTGGCTGAAAGAGCACACATCTTCACAAGCATTAACCCAGAAGAGTGAAGGTTATTATAACAGCAAATGGGTACCAAATGTGGAATGGTCAGGATGTTCAAAATGTGCATATCAATCTTATGGTCCAGTGTCCACAAACATTTGTCTATACAGTGTAAAAACACATGAGAACTCTTGATAAAAGGCTTATTGTTCCTTATAGTAGAAACATCCTCCAGCTTTAATTTCTCTACAGTCTCCCATATGGAGAAGGAAAGAGGATATGATGTTCGATAAGATTCTAACCTTCCTACCTTCAGCTAATGCTTTTGTGTTTCAAAATTAGCTTATTTGTTTTTGTTAGCATGTTCTGATTTTCATTTTGGTTTAATATTGGTTGGTTAATGTGTTTTCCCCTAATGAACTTTATATGAGTCATTACCTTACAAAGATTTTACATTGATTACAGACCTCATGCAAGTAAAATCACTTAGAGATGGCTTTTCTTTTTATTTGAAAGCTGTGTTATTATGGTAAAAATTCCCGAAATATCTGCTTTGAACTAATGTGAACCCTATTCAATCACTAAATAATCTTGAAGTATGTGTAGTAGTGGTTGCTCAATAAGCAAGTTTCTTAGTTAGTAATGGAATCCCTGAGTTATCTCTGAGCAGATGTTTGCTTTTTCATTAAGCATTTAACCCTGAATTTTTCAACCCTATCTAATCTTGCTTGAATATTGTGCTTGGTAAATTGCTTTAGATAAAAGCATGTGACGGAAAACACATTTAAAATGTTAAAGTATCAGGGGGCAAACAGCATTTACTTGCAAAGAGCCAATTGTGAATGCTGATTGATGTTTTATTTTGAATGCAAAGCCAATTAGACTCTTGTTGTTGCTGTTGTTTTCCTTTGGCTGCTCCCATTAGGAATCACTACAAAGGATCATTGGTATGCATATTCAATATAGTGTTTATAACGGATGCCCTCACTGACACAATCCTTCCATTTTATCTGGTCTTGGGACCAGTCACTGAGACTGAAGCTTGTTCAACCCTAGCATATCAACCCAAACCTGAGCCACAAAGGAGTAATGGCCTTTAGCCTCAAGGTCATGAGTGAAGAACCTAATTGACATTTATCTAGCACTGACAACATATACCATACCCTATTGGCATTAGATTTTTATTTTTTTTATCTCTGTAAATCAGTAAATAAAATAAATATAGAAACCAATGGACATATCCAGTAAATAAAATATTACTTATTTATGCACATTCCACATTTTCTCTCATATTGATGATTCTATTCTAAGTTAGAATCTGATGATGTAAATTTGGTTTTGTTGTGTTGACTGGTGACAGAGGCACAACAATAACATTTAATTAACACATCACTTCAGTTCTCGGAAACGTGTGAGATAGGAGGTCTGTACAATCCCTGTGGGAAAAAAAACCTGACAAATGACATTGGATAATATATATATTAATCCATCACCAGTAACATTATTAAGATCAATAAATAAACGTTTTCTATGTATTCAGTAATATGATTTCAAATAGAATACATACAAATACATTTGTATAACATGACCATTGAATACATAGAATACATTTTTTAACATGACCATTGAAAGCTTAAAACATTTAAAAAAAAATCAACATTATTACTTGATCAAAAAAGTTAGACATACTCGTTTTGTTTGTAAATGTTTTTTTTTTTTCTCAACTAAGTCCAAATCTTTTCACATCTGAAGTGGTGTAAAGTCACCACCACATACAGTATCTACCATAGAAAATGAATAATAATGTGATCTTGGTTAATAAATGTCTCAATATCCAAACTGTCACAGGTAAAACGGAAAAGATTCCCACACTATGAAGGGTCGATTTTGAAAGAATTCATTCAAATTCCCAAAATAAAAACCTCAACTTCCTCTGTTCAACAGTTGCACTTTTTTTTAGGCAGGTCATCATCTCATTTGTGTCAGGGCACCAGCGTATTCACGAGACAGTGAAATTTCCATATCTCCGCCTACTGAAAGCATCTGCTCCCTGTGTGCAGTCAGGCAACAGTCCATCCTTGTCTCTTCTCCTTCCCACACAGAAAATGTAACAGTGAAGAAATAGAGTGGGGGGAGCAAGATCTGTGTGATCAGTAAGATTAAAATCAGTGAATGTTAAAATCCATTGCAACCCTTACCTCTTCAAATTAATGTGCGCTGTAGAGAGACTTAGAGAGGTTGTATAGACACAGCACTTTTGATATAAACAGAGCAAGTCAAACAAAATGAAAAGCACTCTCCCTTTTTTTTTTATCGCTGCAGCTTTCTGTTACAGTTGAGAGATTGGCACAGCAGCTCTCATATAAGTCAAGAGCTGATTCTTTGATCAAAATAAATGAGCCGTACAAATGTCATACATTCAAGTTACAGAAAAAAAAGCCTGTCACTGATTATACAAGACAAAAAACAACTGAAATGTATGTTCAGGTTTTTTTTTTTAAAGATAATGTAAAGAGGCTACAAAGAAGATCATTGAACATATTGGTATCTGCTTTTCTTTGATAAATTCATTAGAGCCCCTTTTAGCTGTATTTTAGATTTTGTGTGCAATACAATTTTTTTTCAAAGAATAGACCAACACCAATTAAGTCATTATGTTTAATGCTGCTCTCACACACACACACACACACACACACACACACACACACATTTATATACGTTTGTAATTGCTGTTGGTTTATATATATTTTTTTTAATTTGTATTGCACACAAAATCTAAAATAAAGCTGAATGGGGCTCTAAAGAATTAAATAAAACCATTTTATATATATATATATATATATATATATATATATATATATATATATATATATATATATATATATATATATATATACAGTGGAACCCCGGTTATGTCGATGTCCTAGGGGGTCGCCAAAATGCATCAAGGTAACCGATGATCGAGATAAACGAAAATCAATATGGCGGCAATATATTAACGTGCTTGAAATTTCTTTATGTACATGATGTGCGTTAATAAATGAGAATGTCCATGCACGTGTTTTTGAAGGGGTTTTTTACACAACAGCGTTGCAGCGATTTGTTTGATGAAGTCATGCTATAAAAATACATACAGTACATGTTTATCTGTCAGAATCCACCTGCCACGCCCCTTCGGCCCCTTCAGCGTGTCAGGTGCTTTCGCCGCTTTCTGAAGCTCCCGGCTCAATCGCGCACATATGGTGCTCGTTTAGCATCATCACCAGCTCCGATTTAAACTTCCACACTCTCACTGTCCGTTATTGTTTGTATATGTTGGTTCACACCGGTCGTTGTTATCGCGCATGCGTTCATGTGCTCATACCGGTACGTGTCTTCCCACCGGCACTCTCTCAACGGCTGCTCTTTTCTTCCCAAAGCCGCGCGCCCTACTAACACTACGAACACTAGCACTAACTAACAGCAGAGATTCACCAGTATACAATACAACACCTGTAGCAGCTGTAAGACTTGATTTTTCCGCCACTTCTGCGAGTTCTTCTGCGGCTGCACCGAGATAACCGACGTTAAATGGCAAATTTTTCCCCTTGTGCTCGAGATATTAGGGTTCGGCGACATAAAAAGTCGACATAACCGATAAAAAATGCTTAGAACAAGTGAGAATTTGGTGGTTCCACTTCAAAAACGTCGATTTAATAGGGTTGTCAAGGTAACCGAGGTCGAGATAAGCGGGTTCCACTGTATATATATATAAATATATATATATAACCCTAGTATCCGACTTACGATAAAGATGCGTTCTAATGACCGCAATGTAACTCCAACGTAACCCTAACATGACCCCAGCGTATCTTATCGTAAGTTGAGACATGTCTTAGCCTATGTAAAAGTCTTAAAGAATGGTCATCAGTATGGGATAGTGTAACAAATAACATTAATAATAAATAAATAAATAATAATTTAACAAATAGCAGTACTAAATGTAGCTAAATAAAGCAATTTATAGTACCATACAGTATCTTACAAAAGTGAGTACACCCCTCACATTTCAACAACCATTTTAGCATATCTTTTCAAGGGACAATACTGTTTAAACTTGGAAAAAAACTTGGAAATATTTTCAAGTAGTCAATGTGCAGTTTGTATAGCAGTACAGATTTACTGTCCTCTGAAAATAACTCAACATACAGCCATTATTGTCTAAATAGCTGCCAACAAAAGTGAGTATACTCCAAGTAATAACAGCTGTATGTCGCTTCCCAAGACGGGTTTAACTTGGAACAGGCCTCATAATGGTCAATCAAAGAAGTTGAGTCCGCATGCTGTGTGTCAGGTGTGTCTAAATACAGACGCATGATTGAGGTTGCAAAAGCTGAAGGTCCGGTTGTCAGTGCTCAGACCATGCGCCACACACTGCAACAAGTCAATTTGAATGGCCGTCGTCCAAGAAGAAAGCCACTTCTAAAAGAAAGCCTGCAAAGATTTTGCTGAAGTCAGCGTGTCTAAAACCATGAAATACTGGAACCATGTCCTGTGGTCTGATGAGACTGAGATAAACTTGTTTAACTCAGATGGTGTCCAGCATGTGTGGCAATGCCATGGTGTGGAGTACCAAAAAACTGTCTTGACTACAGTCAAGCATGATGGTGGGGGCATCATGGTCTTGGGGCTGCATGAGTGCTGTTGGTACTGGAGAGCTGCGGTTCACTGAGTGGGGAAACATGGATTTTAAAATATGTACATTGGGATGCTGCCAGGATGTACATATTTCCCACCTTGTAAGATGCCCCACTCTAGCCTGTTGTTTCGGTGTTAGACCGCTTGTTTTTTCTGTTTTTGGTGTTTTAAATCCAAATTGTATCTCTTGTCTTTCATTTTTATTGTCGTTGCTGAAAACTGAAACAGAGTTTACTGATTAGTCTTTTCACTACAGGTGTGCCTCTCATCGCTCATTTCATCCAGCTTCGCTCTCCACTCACAAGCTGCCACTCATCTGCGTGCTTGTCAGGTCCAACAAGTGCTTGTCCACGTGTCCATTTCCATATACATATATACTGTAAAGTTTATACATTAGGTTTTTTTTTTTTATTATTTTGTACAATTCCACATACAATTATGTATTATGTACAAAGTATTAACAATTTACACTCTGCTAACCCATACTGATCATTATTCCTTAAGACTCCTGGGTAGGCTGGGCCATATCTCAGCTTGCGTTACTTTATAGTTATGATGGGGTCATCTGAAAAATGTTCCCCAAGTGTATATATATATATACTTGGGGAACATTTTTCAGATGACCCCATCATAACTATAAAGTAACATATATATATATATATATATATATATATATATATATATATATATATATATATATATATATATATATCAGAGGCGATTTCTTTAAGACTACAAGGAAGCTCGGCTTCCCTTATAATGTCACAAAATTAATGGTCAAATATGTACTATTGTATTAACATTTTATTGACTAAAAATGCGTTAGAAAACGTTCATCTCAAAGACGAGTTCGTTCAGAATCAGTTACATATAGCAGGTCGGCTGACTCGATTTCCTTCTCATACATTCCCGCAGCGTCACAGTGCATTTCCTATTGAAGCCCAGCGTCCATTGCCTCAATGGGGCTGCTTTGAACGGTTTTTTTCAGCGCTTCGAAACTAGACGGTCATTGGATAAACGCTGCGATTATGTCCCGCCCACGGACGCTCAGCGTCTCTGGGGTGAATGGGAGTGGGCTGGCCCGGACTCCGAGCTTCTGCGTGATGATTGGAGGGTCTGTCGAAGACTGCATCTCCTTTTGACTGACAGCGATTCTGTACTATAAGGAATCACTGAAGCTATTCGCGCTCAGTCCCATCGTGGATTTCTCAAGTTCAGTCGAAATAAGAACTGCTGCAACCTATTTCTTTGATATTTGCTTGGCGAAATTGCTTGATTTTCATCATACATTTCACACAATTATACACCACATTCCTTGTTTCAGTTTTACAGAGTTTAATATTTTTTTTTAGATCGTTCATTCATTCATTCATTCATTCCTTCATTCATGGCCATCACTTTGATTCAGGAAGACTGAGGTCAGAACTTCAAGTCCTGTATTCAGATCAGGACTTGCAGGGTAACAGGGGAAAGCTGTGTGATTACTTGGTGTTCCTTAAAGACATGGAGTTGGACAGTGCAATGCCTCAGCTTTACAAACTGTTCTCATTAGTGGCAACAATTGGAGCTACATCTGCAGGTGTAGAAAGGAGCTTCTCCTGTTTAAAGCGACTCAAGTCCTACACCCGAAACACAATGGGCCAAGGCCGTTTAAGCAGCCTAGCTCTGCTGGCCATTGAGAGGACACTGGTCAAGTCACTTAAAAAGACTCCTAGTTGGTACGACAGGGTCACAGACCATTTCTTGAAAAGGAACGTAGGGCAGAATTTACTTTTAAATAAATAGACAATTTTATGATGTAGGCCGAAAATGAGCTTCCCCTCTCTGACAGACCAGTAGCCGCCACTGATATATATATATATATATATATATATATATATATATATATATATATATATATATATGAGCACATATGTGTACTTATTTTAAACGTCGATCCCAGTCAGTTTAAGATCTAATGTCAAATAACCAATAACTGTCTACAATCAATAACACAACACAATAACAGGAAAAAATATCAACTAAGCGTATACTTTGCAAATTTCTCAGAGAATCAAAGTCTTTCAGGGGCTGTGTGTGTGTCCATGTGTGTGTAGTTTGGTGATCGTGAATACTATAGAGTGTGTGTTGTAGAAGTCTGCTGTGGCCATGTTTGATAGATGCAGTGTCTGCTGGGAAATGAAATCATGCAGTGGACTGACACATTCTAGCCAGTGGAAACATTTGTAATGGATGATCTTCATGTGCCTGAATATTCTTTGACTATATATTTGCTGTGAGCTTACATAATTAGATTACTGACAAGCCGATGGCATGCAAAAGTGAGTGTAAAGTTGCCGAAATAAACCACAAAGAGATCACACGTTGCTAAGCAATGTCACAGCAGCCAGCCACAGGGAAACTGCCATAGACATTTATGTTCTCTGTTTATCTTTTCATGTCGCAGTCAGTGAGTTTTAGCAAACATGGAGATAAAGAAATCGGTGAGCATGATGGAGTGTGAGAGAATGCTTTACATTTGAATGTATATTTGTAGTATTTTTAAAATGCAAGGGTACAGAGAAAGGTCTCTTGGTTCCAAATAACAAAATGTCAGCAGTAAGATTAAAACAGGGTCATTTTGTTAATGGAAATATGTAATAAAGTAATCTGTTACAGAAATACATAAAAGCTGCTGCTGACTATAAAAGTCATATAATATGGAGTATGTACAGTGTGTAATTTTTATCTCAGCTCAAACGGATGAGACTACAGTTTAGGCATGTTTTACGAAGGCTAGTAAACAAACCCAAATATCAAAGTCAAAGTCAGGCAAAGAGTAAGGCAATCAGTAAACAACTTTTCAGGGTAGTCCAGAGGCAGGAAACCATAAACAAAATAAGAGGGTCAAAACCAGAGATGCAGACATGATAACAGGGCTTGGTATAGATTAATACAAACAACACTAATATTTCACAATGGTCCTATAAATGTCTTTTAACCAGTTAGCAAGAGAGGTGTGTGTATAATAGAGAACAGATGTGTCTCATTAGAAGCTGGGTAATAAAGTGTTATGGTGTGTTTTGGGAAATTAAGTGTGCTACAGCCATGTCTGTGGGTCATGTAAATGGGAAGTCATTTGTATGAATGAAATACATTTACAAAAAACAAGATTTCAAGCTATTGCAGACAAATAATTTTAGACATTTGATCTTGCTGTAACCTTGACCCTGTTTGGAGTGAATTCAAAATCAGTTCATCCCGTAGGTACACAGATAATTCCTTAAAAATGCAACAAATTGATGGGCAGAGAACTGGAAAACATAATGATTTGTGACAGAACAAGAAAATCGTATTAGCACACCTTTAACAGTTCTCTGGAATAGATTTATTATTACTGTAAAACAAACAGTAATGCTACTGTATTATTCTGACTACATCCAGATCTATTAAAACCAGCATTATTTAATTAACAAATTTATTTTCCATGTAGTCAGAAGTGTTACAATTAGTAGTATACAAACAGCCTTCTCGGTCAAATTGAATTTACATTTCACACACAATTTCACTTTCTCTCTTATCATCACCCTTTAAAGCTTACGTTCTTTCAAAAGATTTTTTATTAAAATCATCAAAATCAACGATCCAATAGTTCTAAATTTGCAGATATATATTAAACTGTAGCAGTGTGAAATTGTGTGTGGGGGAAAAAAAAAAAAACATGGCATAGATTGCATTTTATTTTCAGAAACATTAATTCAACCAGTTTAAAATATGTGCTTGTAATTGAAACTGACCTAATTTGTAGCCTATGTCGTGAGCTGGAGTGATCATTCCCACTGACAAAAGCACATGTAGAATTTAAACTAATCATGGTTTGGAAACAAAAAATTAAATATAGTTCATATACTGTGTTTTAGCAGATCTACACTATCAGTAATATGTTATCTTTAAGATAGTTTAGGAATAATTCAGCCACAGAATGTAGTAATGAGGACTTTTTTTCATTCAAAAATTGAAGACAGTAACTTATACACGTTCATAGACACATACCATTGGAAGTAATGAAAAACTTTGGCACTTGCTATGTTTCAAAAGCCATACTAACTATAATCTACCACTTGTTAAACCACTGATAAAAAACCCCAGCCATAAATGTAGCTGATTAGTAGATTAGGTGTTGTCTGCATAGACATCATATACATTAATTGTCAATGCAGTAATGCAACAGCGCTGGTTAAAGTAGTAAATGACCTTGTTGAAATGTAAACCTTGCTTTAATTAAGGGACACATCTTCATATTCACTGAACAAAATCAACAATGTTAATGTGACTCACTATGCATGAAAAAAACAGTTTTGTATTCCACAAGGCTCTTCTCTAGGACCACTGCTTTTTCTGAGTAACAAATGCAACCTATGGATACAATTATGGAGAAATAGGAAGCTCAGTGGTTAGGATGTTGGACCTCTGATCAAAGGTCTGTGAGTTCAAATCCCAGCTGTACAAAGCTGCTATTGCTGGGCCCTTAAACAAGACCCTTAACCCTCAACTGCTCAGTTATATAAATAATATGTGTAAGTCAATTTGGATAATTGCATCTGCCAAATGCCATAAATGTAAATTATGAGCATTAATTAATATGAGCTACTGATATGCTTATGATACAAAGCTGTATGATTCACTAAAGGCAGATGACAGGTGAACGCTTAATAAAGTGGAGAAATGTCTAAAGGAAACTGGATGTTGAGTTTGTGCTCTCTAATTATTTCTGACAGGACAAGAGCATTTCTTTTAAGGCTACATGTTGCTCGAAAATTAGCTTCTTATTAATTACTAGCTCTTGACGGCCTTCCAGTTACATCATATGCAATAGCAAAGTGACTATGGTCTCTTGTTTGAAGGTTGTGTAGTTAATATACCCAGGAATAGGTAAGAAAGCATTGCTAAAAGTGAAAAGGAAAATAATGTCACTAAAACATGGCAAATCTAGCTTGTGTTTGTGGATGTTGTAGCAGGTGAGTAGACAATATACATCACTATATAAATCCTATTATATTCACATTATACTAGCTTTCATTTAATTTTTTATGTATCATAAAATACTATTAATTATTTATGAATCCCTAATCGGTCTCATCCTACAGTACATGACTGGACATTTGGTTTATTCTGATCCACCATACCTTCTTTAATCAATTATTATTTATTATTTATCAGTAGCTGCATGACAGGTACCCTTTAATAGCCATTACAAATGTCTAATTTCAAAGCACCGACATGTCAACCAGCAGGGATATACATTTTGCCCCTTAACAACCTCAGGAGGTTTTCTTTTTTCTAATGTTTTGTTTTGTTCGTTTGTTTTTATTTATCTTTGAGCCCCAAGTATAATTTCAATACATAGAATAATCCCAAGCTATGTTTATGGCAACACTGTGAGCCATATTTCTACTGTAGCTGTTCTGAAAACACCAGAAGGAAAAAAGAAAGAAGCAAATACCTCATTTAAATTTTTCAGAGTTCCTGGAAATATATGCACTGTCATGTTTATGTGTGTTTGGGTATCTGGGCAGCTGAACATCGAATCAGAAATGTCTGATGTCATTTCAGCATTCATTCGAATTTGATCAAATCTGTTAAATCACCACCTGATCACCTTCAGAGAGACTCCTACTACTTTGATAAATAAAAAAAAAACACTCACTTGCCTGTTCACATGTTTCTCTCCCACACTTTGTTCATTTCATGTAATTGAAATGAACAAAGTGTGGAAGGAATTTTATTAGAATTTTATTTGAATTATTTTTACATTTTTAACCCAGCCATTAGGGTTGCACAAGCCAGTGCACTCTTAGTGGCGTCCCAAGACCAGATACATGGGGAGGGTTGTGTTAGGAAGGGCATCCAGCGTAAAACATGTGCCAAATCAAATATGTGTATCACAAATCAGAATTTCATACCGGATCGATCGAGGCCCGGATTACCAACGACCACCACAAATATCTCCAACAGGGTACTGGTGGAAATTGGGCTACTGTTGGCAGAAGGAGGACAAGGAGAGGAGGATGATGTCTACAGAGAAGGCAGGGAAAGGAGAAGTGGAGTAGAGTGAAGGTTTGGGTTGGTACTTTAAATGTTGGTACTACGACCGGTAAAGGGAGAGAGGTAGCTGATATGATGGAGAGGATGGAGATATGTTGTGTGTTCAGGAGACCAAGTGGAAATGGAATAAGGCCAGGAACATTGGAGGTGGGTTTAAACTGTTCTACAATGGTGTTGATGGAAAGAAAAATCGTGTAGGGGTGATACTGAGGAAAGAGTTCAGTAAGAATGTAGTGGAGGTGGAGGTGAAGTTCTGATAGGGTAATAACCGTGAAGCTGAAAGTTGAAGGTGTGATGATAAATCAGTGCTTATGCTCCACAAGTGGGCTGTGAGATGGAGGAGAAGAAAAAATTCTGGAGTGAGTTAGATGAAGTGGTAGAAAGTGTACCTAGGAATGAACAATTGGTGATTGGGGCAGACTTAAGTGGGCATGCAGGTTAAGGAAACAGAGGTGATGAGGGGGTGATGGGTAGGTATGGCCTTAACGAGAGGAATGTGGAAGGGCAGATGGTTGTAGATTTTGCTAAAAGGATGGAAATGGCAGTGGTGAATACTAATTTTAAGAAGAAGGAGGATCATAGGGTGACATGGAGGAAGGTGCACACAGGTGGACTATGTTCTATGTAGGAGATGCAACCTGAAGGAGATTGGAGACTGCAAGGTGTTTGGCAGGGGACAGTGTATCTAGACAGCATCGGATGGTGGTCGGTAGGATGGATTTGGAGGTGAAGAAGAAGTGGAGAAGAGTGAGGACTGAAAGAAGAATAAGATGGTGGAAACTAAAGGAGGAAGACTGTAGTATGAGATTCAGTGAAGAGGTCAGACAGGGGCTAGGTGGTGGTGAAGACATGCTGGATGATTGGGCAAACACTGCAGTGATAAGGGAGACTAGAAAGTTGGAGACAGCTAGAAAGTTACTTGGTGTGACATCTGGAAAAAAAAAGGAAGACAAAGAAATGTGGTGGAATGAGAAAGTGCAGGACAGCATAAGGAGAAAGAGGTTGGCAAAACAGAATTGGGATTGAGAGAGGGATGAGAAAAGTAGACAGGAGTACAAGGAAATGTGGCAGCAGGTGAAGAGGGATGTGGCAAAAGCCAAGGAAAAGGCATATGAGGAGCTGTATGAGAAGTTGGACACTAAGTAAGGAAAAAAGAATTTATACCAATTGGCCAGGCAGAGGGACCAAGCTGGGAAGGAAGTTAGAGCAATAAAGGATGGAGATGGAAATTTGTTGACTAGTGAGGAGAATGTGTTGAGAAGATCGAGGGAGTATTTTGAACAGTTGATGAACGAGGAAAATTAGAGCGAGAAGGTTGGAATGTGTGGAGATGGTGAAGCAGGAAGTGGATGGGATTAGTAAGGGCGAAGTGAGAGCAGTGGTTAAGAGGATGAAATGGGATGAAAAGTACTTTGGACCAGATGACATACCGGTAAAAGCATGGAGATGTTTCGGAAAGATGACAGTGGAGTTTTTAACCAGGTTGTTCAACAAGATTTTGGAAGGTGAGAGGATGCCTGAGGAATGGAGAAAGAGTGTGCTGGTACCGATCTTTAAGAATAAGGGAGATGTGCAGACCTGCAGTAACTACAGGGAAATAAAGTTGATCAGTCACAGCATGAAGTTATGGGAAAGAGTGGTGGAAGCCAGGCTGAGAGAAGAGGTGACCATCTGTGAGCAACAGTATGGTTTCATGCCAAAAAAGAGCACCACAAATGCATTATTTGCTTTGAGAATGTTGATTTATAGAGAAGGTCAGAAAAAGTTGCATTGTGTGTTTGTGCCGAGAGAGGAGTTGTGGTATTGTATGAGAAAGTCACGTGTGTCAGAGAAGTATGTGAAGGTGATGCAGGACATGTATGAGGACAGTGTGACAGCAGTGAAGTGTGCAGTAGTGCAGAGTGATTTGTGATAGAAGATTATCTGCAAGAGTAAAAGGGAAAGTTTATAGCACTGTGGTGAGTAGTCACCTGCTATGTTGTATGGTTTAGAGACCGCGGCATTGAGTAAAAGACAGGAGGTAGAGCTGGAGGTAGCAGATCTGAAGATGTTAAGGTTTTCGTTGGGAGTGATGAGGATGGACAGGATTAGAAATGAGTTTATTAGAGGAAAAGCACATGTCGGACGTTTTGGAGACAAGGTAAGGGAGGCGAGATTGAGATGGTTTGGACATGTGTAGAGGAGGGACATGGGTTTAATCAGTAGGAGAATGCTGAGGATGGAGCCACCAGGAAGGAGGAAAAGAGGAAGGCCAAGAAGGAGGTTTATGGATGTGGTGAAAGAAGACATGCAGGTAGTTGGGTTGAAAGAGGCAGATGTAGAGGGCGGAAGGAGACGGATGATCTACTGTGGCAACCCCTAATGGGAGAAGTCGAAAGAAGAAGAAGCGAAGAATTATTTTTTACATTTTAAATGCGAGTCTATCTACCTGGGGTATCCAATTAAGAAAATGCTCTACAGACATCATATTAATATATAACAATATAACAAGCTGTCTGTGCACTAATAAATAAATGGGTAATAAAACATAATTTTTTTCTGCTGTAAATATATAACTAGTGTGATGTGACGAGGCAAAGTTACTGTTATCACTTTAAAGCTATGGTAATTATTTTCCTTGTGACTAAAGTGTTTTATTATTATACACTTAAACAGGAAATAAGTATCTTATTCCTGAGAAGAATTTGCCACTGCGAAGAAACTTTCACCCACTTTTTATCCATTTATAGTTACATTTAATGTTGTGAAGCTTCCATGAATCAAGTTAGCTTTTATTCTCATTTATATCAGCTATAAACAATTACTCCTTCCACAGTCCAGACTACTTTTTTCTCTTGCTTAAAGTTAAAAAAGCAACTTGCGATGGAGCTGGTGCTGAAGCGATGGTGCTGAAACCTTTTTCATAAATGTTAAGCAATCATCGCCTAACAGGGAAAAAAAATATTACTATCAGTGATTTACTTTTTTAATAATAATATTATACTTTAAAGTGTGACGCTTTCAATTGCCATATAAAGCTGGGGCAGGAGGAGGTGGATGCTGTGAAAAGTGACACTAAGTGTCATAAGCTGTCAATTCAGACTGTGTCCATAAAGCACATAAAGTTTTTTTTTTTGTGTGATTTAATTATACATTTTCTGACAATTAATCCTTCAAAAAAATCCGATTGTATCCATATATATATATGACATTTGTAAGGCATCACAAGAGCAATGAAACACAAAATACACACTGGTCAGAACAAGGCAGGATCAAATACACAAAAAATAAATGGTTTAAAATATCCAACCAATGTATAGCTGTTTAGCTTTTTTTTTATTAATATATGATACAGCTCTCAAGTGCTTCTATATTATACTGTCTCTCTGAAACACTAGAGCACATATGGAGACTATTTTTGAAGATACAGTACAAATACATAAAAAATATTTCTTCTGACAATCTGACACGTGTAATAATGTCTGGCTTTATGCAGAAATGCATGGCAGCCGTGAGAAAAAAATTAGAGAAATTTAGAGGAATGATGGCATACATTGTTACTATCTATACAGAAATATACACATTTTGTTGTTACAGCATAGATAGATAGATAGATAGATAGATAGATAGATAGATAGATAGATAGATAGATAGATAGATAGATAGATAGATAGATAGATAGATAGATAGATAGATAGATAGATAGATAGATAGAGTGCATCTGGAAGGTGTTTATGGCGCCTTACTTTTTCTACATTTTGTTAAAATCTAAATGTAAATCTAATGTTAAGAATATATACTGTACATCACCTCACTCTATAAGATCAACAAGTTTGCAAGTCTGACCCAGTCTAGGACGTATTATAACTGAGTGTACTGATACTGGTACTACAGTGCCGTGTTGGTGGAGTTTACTGGTCCGAATACACCTTGTTCTTGCAGTGACAGTGGTGGAGGTTAGCAGGACAAATAGCTGAGTTCCAGCAGTGCCACTACAGGGCAGAAAGGAGAAATATTCATGAGAGGACATGCTCTATTAGGCTGTCACCAGACAGTGTGATTAATGGACCCTGTGCACCTTGTGAAAGAAAGAAGGAAAGAAAGAGATAGATAGAGAAAGAGAGAGCGAATAAAGAGAAAGAGAGGGTAAGAGGGAAGGAGGGAGGGAGAGAGAAGAGTGCAAAACTGTTTACCATACAGAGGGGGTCATTATACACCATCTACAGTGGAGTGTTAAAGGGCTAAAGGCACATTTCAATCAGTACATCCTATGTCATATGTTAGCAGCTTCCACACCCACGCTCTTAGTCTGCCCAATGCCTTTCTGCCCTTCTTCCACAAAAAAATGACTATCGTTTAGCATGAGCAAGAATGCTAGACTTGCATATCTGCTGGACAGTATTGAATATCCCACATCAGACTGTACTGTCATGCATGCAAAGGTTCAACTTCAATGCACAATATGGCCAATTACTGTATGTGGACACCATATCATCACAATCATATGCTTGTTATACAGCCCATTTCAGACTTATTCTGGTGTTTGTGGCTTTCCACTTCATTTTGGAGAAAGACTGTTGCTCATGCAACCACCAACAGCATTTGTATAGGGTTGGGTATAGAGTTAGCTTTTAAAAGAAGCATTTAAGTCATGGCTGCTGCAAATGTTTACCATTTTTAATTGAATGATACAGCAGCAATACACATGAAATTCATGCTTAAGTGAAATATATCCTTCAGAAGAGGCTTCCAAGTACTACTAGGGGACATCATGCTCAGGACACAGATTTATCATACAGCATGCTGCATATTTAACACTTTATTAAACATGCCACCCATCCATTAAGTTAGCTTTGGATGGATCATGAACATGCAGCTTTTTTTTATGTGGGTACATGTACTTATAATTAATTTTCCACTTATGCTACTTGCTAGTTAGCATACAGTCTATCTGATTAGAAGAAAAAATACTTGACAAATGTTACCTTATATTAATACAAGCTGGGATAAAGCCTGTGGCTTTACAAATACTTCAGGTGCTGCCTAATGACCATTTGCTAGCAAAAACATAAGTACTGATAACACTAGCTGGCTATTTAATCTAAAACAACACATCTGACTATACACAAACAAAAACTAAAAAGCATTGTTATGCCAATATATAATTTAGTCAACTATAAAATCATAGAAATATTGCCAAAATTTTAGACTACTCCAGTCCAGTAAACAACCATATAAGTTCCCTTTCAGGAACTGGAGCTGCGACAACAATGCTTTGTGAACGCTTCTGTGTTGTTGCTCTGAATCACGTGTGTAATCTGTCCAATGGAGAGGCGTAACATCACCGGTAGAATGACTTCATGACCAGGAAGCTATAAAATGTGCAATGCGGTGGAGCCGACACTAGCTTCTGTTTTTTCAGGAAGCGCTCTGTGTGTGTCTGTGTAAGATAAAGATAAAAATAAGAAAAAGAAAAAAAGAAAAAAAATGTATAAATAAGAAAAGCAAGCATGACTTCTGGCTTGTGTGTAGCTTGCTTAGAAGAGGAGCATGCTCAATTGGTTCTCGAGGGAGTCGACTATTTGCATTGCAGCCACATGTCCAGGCGGGCCCTCCGCTCCTGGAGAGCACTCTGTGAGGAGGGCGCTTCGCTCTGTGAGGAGGGCGCTCTCCCTAATGGCTCAGGCCCCACTGTTGCTGAGGCAAAGCGGTGTTTGATGTCATGGGGCTCCCAGGTGAATCTGGCAGAGGCCACTGTCCCATCTGGTTTTCCCTCAGTCACCAAGCCCCTATTGGGCTGGATGCCATTGTACAGACGTAGCAGAGGCTGCGCCTGTACACCTTACCCCTTTTGCGTTGCTCCTGAAAGTTCTGGAGAGAGGAATTCGTCTCCTCCTGGTGGCCCCAAGATGGCTGGGCAGACCATGGTTCGTAGACCTGGTGCCCCTTTTCGAGAAACCTCTTCGGGAGATCCCAGACTTAGAGTGCCTGTATAAGACTGCTGGAGGCTCTCTCTAAGCACCACTTTGAGCCATTGGCAGAGATGGCCCTTAGGTTTTTGTCAGTCAAGACTGCCTTTCTTCTGGCAGCCTCCCTGGAAGGGGGTCAAGGACCTACAGGATCTCTCCATGGCATCATCCCTCCTAGAGTTCACCCCAGGCATGGCCAGTGCCTTTCTTTACCCCAGACCTAAGGTGCATTCGGTTCCCCAACAACCAGTCATGCTGCAGGCATTCTATCCTCTTTCTTTCCAGGCCTCTGATCAGGAGAAGCTAAACCAACTGTGTTCTGTGCAAGCACACCACAAGATGGAATTGTGGAGGAAGTCGGAGCAGCTTTTTGTTTGCTACAGTCCCTATAAGGAAGGGCTCCCTGCAAACAAGCAGACACTCAGCAGGTGGATAGTAAATGCCATTTCATCCTTCTATTAGTCCTCTGGTCTCTCCGCTCCTTTCGGGATCAAGGCACACTCTACCCGGAGTGTGGCAGCCTCTATATCCTGGTCCTCTGGAGTCCCACTCCAAGACATTTGCAACGCTGTGGGCCAGTCCACCCCACTGGCTTTCATCAAGTTTTATAACCTTAGAGCCACTCTAGCGATGTTGACACAGCACGGGTTCCTGAAAGGGAACGTCTCTATGTTACTTATGTAACCCCGGTTCCCTGAGTCAACGAGATGCTGCGTCTCCAAGCCACACTCCCTGCATCCCTGCGGCACTTCCTTCCCCTTTCATACGCTAGCGTCGGCGCCACTGAATGCGTTTTTTAAAGCTTCCTGGCCGTGACATCATCCCACCATCATCCCACTGATTACCTCTTTGTTGGACAGACTGCACACATAATTCAGAGAACGGACAATGTGGAAGCGTTCCCAACACATTGTTGATGCAGCGTCTCGTTCCCTCAGGGAACCAGGGTTACATACGTAACCTAGAGACGGTCACCTACGGTGTAAAGGACACATACAATGCACACAAATTGGGCCAAAATAGCTGTCTTCCAATAGGACCAATCTTTTAAGCACACAAAAGCGGCCTTCTGGAACTTTGGCACTTGCATAACTGTCAATTGTCAAATGTCTGTTTCAATTATCTGTCCTTGATTTTTTCCACAATTTAAAGGCAAGTGCCTGTTTTCGATGGTGGCGGTCTATTGAAAAACTGTCTCAAGCACTTATAAGCTACTTCAGAACAATATGGCAAGCCCAGAGGCGTAATCTAGATGCATATGATTTGAATAATCTGAATAGGGAGCATAAAAAAATTTACTTGAGCAACTGCCTAACCGAAAACTGAATGCAAATTATTTTCCCCATGCAAATACTGACTTAAATATGAACTTTTATTTCGAAGTTGGTGACTCTGAATGCAGCCCACAAGTGAATATATAAAAATGAAAATAAAATCGGTGTGCTGACAGGGACAGGAGAGGACTAGATTTTAATAAACCACACAGGTTGCCCATGTCCTCATTAGGATTGGAAACCACTTCTATGCATGTGCACTATACCATTTCGTTGGTGTCAACTCTTATATCTTTGACAAAGTAAAGATGTTTATCAGTCCATTTATATACTTGTTTCACTGTGAGCAGAGAAATAGCCGTCACTATCGGTTCCTGTGCTGTGATAGTAAATAAGTGAGACAGCATATATAATGGCTGCCTGAAGGACACAGAGAGAGAGAGCAGAAAAATACTAAAACTGATTGTAAATAAACTATGGACAGTAATTAAATTTGTAACATGAATGCAGAGGTATAATAGCATCATATTACTGTATTGTAGTGCATTTTAGAATAGAAGGATAGAATTCTTGATCAACTCTAATATCTAATCATATACTAATCATTTATGTCTTCAGGTCATAAAGCTGCATACTAATACATAAACTAATTTATGCCTGTGCCATCATTAGTGAGTTTTTCAGCACTAATGATGGAGTAGATAATGATTAATGATTACCAATGAGTTGCATAATGAAAGAGTCACAGAGAAAAAAAAAATCAGTTATTACATAAAACAGAGATCTATATAGTTATATTTTTATTCCTAAGTCTGAAACTGAATTTTGTATTTTATTTAGTCTAATTTAGGGTATATATAATTCATTAGGTGATTAAAATGACAATGACTAAAGACTTTCATGAAAAAAGCAGTTATTCAGAATTTGATTGATACAGTTATATTTAAAAAGGACACTGTTGCTAATGTGTGTTCAGTCTAAAAGTCCTAAGAGGTCAGGCATTGTTATTTTTCACATAATCACAAGTTGTTTCTCATGAACATTATTTAATTTCTCTTGTAAACTTAAAGTAAAAAGTTGTTTTCTGATGATCTCAGCAAAATGTAAGTGCAGTAACAAAGAATCGAAAAGACATATACTCATATAAGGCAATATGATTTTATGAAAAGGTCATGTAGGATTAAGCATCTTCATACTCGTGTTACTTGAAAGTACATGTACTGTACTGTACTGTATATACACTGGCGATCAAAATTAGAGAACAATTTATAAACAATTGAACAATTCTGAAATAATGTCATCTTCACTCCTCAACAGTTGAAGGAGTTTTTTTTTTCCTGTCTATACCATGCTACCAGAACACCTTTTCCACAAAATAAATAAGGCATTTAAAAAAAAAAAACATTATTTTGCAGAAAACACACTGATCAAAATTAGAGAACACTTTCAGATACCTCCCAGTTATTGGTGTTAATCTGGTACCTGGTGCTAATTTCCTTGATTATCTGTCAACCCCTATTTAACTGGCAGCCTAACTTCCAGTTTCACTGACTCTGCAAGATGGTGGGCCGTTCTAAAGTGACTGAAAGCCTCCGGCAGCAGGTTGTCCAGATGAAGGCCAAAGGGATGACCCTATCAGCCATAGCAAGACAAGTTGGTCGTCCAAATCTGTGATTTCAAGAATATTGAATCTTTACAACATCACAAACTCATTCAAGTCCGCCAAGAAGGCTGGTAGTCCACGGAAGACAAATAAAAGAGAGGACAGGATACTGCGGAGGATCTCAATGGGCAATCGTTTCCACACTGCAGCTGGAATTGCTCACCAGTTCAGCGCTGAACAGGTTAGGGATCTGTCTCGTCATACAGTGTCTCAACGTTTAAGTGCATTTGGACTGAAAGCCCACTCTGCAGTGACCAAACCTCTCATTAGCAGAAAGAATCAAAAGACTAGACTAAGCTTTGCTGAGTGATGAAAGCAAGTTTAATTTATTTGGGTCCGATGGGAAACATTATGTTTGGCAACAAACTGGAGAAAGACTGAACCCAAAGTGTGTAAAGAAGTCAGTGAAAAGTGGAAGAGGAAGTGTCATGGTTTGGGGCATGTTTTCTGCAGCAGGAGTTGGGCCTCTTATACAGCTACATGGCAGAGTGAATGCAAATGTTTATCAGAACCTTCTTCAACAACATATGGTTCCTTCCCTGCGTTCATCACCCAATAAGCCCGCAGTGTTCATGCAGGACAACGCTCCATGTTACACAGCAAAACGGGTAAAGCAGTTCCTTGAAACTGAAAACATTGAAATAATGACATGGCCTGCCCAGAGTCCTGATCTCAACCCAATAGAGAACCTCTGGAAAATCCTTGGTGACAAAGTTATGGCCAAGAAACCCACTACAGTCACCAAACTGTGGAGGAGACTGGAAGAAGAGTGGACCAAAATCACACCAGAGCAGGGTGAGAGACTAGTGCTGTCCTGTGGCCACAGATGTGCTGAAGTCATTCAGAGCAGAGGCCTGTACACTTCCTACTAATTGCTGACTGTTGTAACCTTCAGAAAATTTTGTTGTAATCTTTTTCCATGCTACAGTCATTGCTGTTCTCTAATTGTGATCAGTGTGTTTTCTGCAAAATAATGTTTTTTTTTTTTTTTTAAATGCCTTAGTTAATTTGTGGAAAAGGTGTTCTGGTAGCACGGTATAAACAGGACAAAAACTCCTTCAAAATCCTTCCTTGAGTTAAGATGACATTATTTCAGAATAGTTCAATTGTTTATAAATTGTTCTCTAATTTTGATCGCCAGTGTATATTTACTGGACCAGTTCATAGGTGTCCAATGCTCCAAGCCTGCACTTTAGTGTGTTCAAGTCCAAATGCATTATAAGCACTTGAGACAGTCCTTAAGACTATCACATTACTGGATGCTGTTGAGTTTGCTGTGGTGATTTTGTGATGGTTTGAAATTTAATGTATATTGCCAAGGTGTTGCAAACTCTGGGTATCATTGCTCACTAACACATTGCATCAGAATTAACTGTGGTATATAGTTTATATCATACCATGAATACTTTCACCAAAAACAAACACTATGACACCCGAAATAGGAAACAGGTCATTGTATAGCTTTGTGAACCTTAAAAGAGGAAGGAAATAATATTTGGGATAGGCCTGGTGTTGTATAATTCAACACACAGTATGTTACATCATGATGCTCCCATGACCTTGTGCTCCTGGGTAGACAGGAGTCTTCATGTCTAAACTCCAGTGGGAAGCATATGATATTTCCTTTTTAATCCAAAACAAAGTCTAGTATCTCAATACTAATACTTAGAAATGTTTTGCTGTATATAAAACAGACAGGAAAATTTGCAATACAATGAATAATATTAAAATGAATGTAAGATTCTTTAAATTCTGCTTCTTTATACTTTGGAAATAATATACCACTTACATCAGTGATTTTTACTTCTCTGGCAACATTATTGGCAATTTGGCCTTGTCATTTTAATAGTTAAAAATAAATAAATAAATAAATAATATATATTGTAAATGTAGAGAAACAGGGTATACTCTAATCATGAGTATAAACATGAGAAGCTACATTTACAGCATTTGGCAGCATTAACTTATATCTTCACAAGTACTTAATCAATAGTTGATATTAACTGTATGCACACTAACACAAAGTCTCATTTAAAGTCACATTTGCTAATTGTCAAATTATGACTAATTAATGCTTTGCTGATAGTTATTGATGTATGAAAGTAAATATAATGTTAACAAAAAAAAAAGAAAGAAAAATTGTTGTTTGGGGAGGATTATTCAAATAATTAGAAAGTCATATTCTGGACTGGTTGCCACTGCTATACATGTGTTTAATGAAATAGTTGTATTCTTAAATAGATTAATGTAGATGTATGTGTAAAACTATAGCACAAGGAAAGACTGCTGTGTTTGTTACTTACAGTTAGCCTGGGCACAGATGAGGCAAGACGTGGTGCTGTTGAAAAAGGTGAGGAGGCCAGCTACAGCCAGGCTGATATCTGTGTTGGTGGGTCTGAGGTCTAGCGTGGTGAAACGGGGAAACTGAACCTTCAGTATGTCCTCCGGGGCCACTTTCACATATGGTACCTTATGCAGAAACACAAAGTTACAAGTGTAAGAAACCATGCTCAAGATAGCTATGTTTAGTAAGTAGAAAAATTATTTAAAAAGCCCTCAATGAGTATGCCTAGTTCAAAAGTAAAGAAGAAAATCTGAGGTAGGTTAAATAAAGACAAAGCTATTTACCGTATTTTTCGGACTATAAGCCGCTACTTTTTATCCCCACTTTTTGAACCCCGCGGCTTTAACAACGAAGCAGCTAATTTATGGATTTTTCCTGGGTTTTTCCCGGTTTCACAAACTTCAAGCCAAAAAACTGAGCGACATAACATTAGACCAATGAAATTTCCGAACGAAAACAAAATACGCACGACGATGACAAAAAATAAACTCCCCAGAGAAATACAGTGGTACCTTGACCTACGAGTTTCATTCGTTCCGTGGACGAGCTCGTATCTCAATTTGCTCGCATCAAATCAGTTTTTCATATTGAAAATACTTAAAATGGCATTAATCCGTTCCAACCCTCAAAATGACACCGTTTTTATGTTTCATGTTATTAAATTGGAAAATACATTTCTAAGTAACAAATCTTGTATAAAAACATAATAGAAAGAGTATGTAAATATATAATAAGGTTTTATTCAGTGTATTTTCCTTGGAGATGAGACGACTTGAGCTAACGAAAACGCCGGTGAGGTGTGTGTGTGTGTGTGTGTGTGTGGAGGGGAGGTAGAGGTGATAAGCGGAGGTGGAAAAAAAACTTGTTTTTTACTATCACTCCTGTACACTACGTATCCCTAAACTTTAAAATTTTAAGTTTTTCTTCTTTGCTTATCTTAATTTTTGTCACAGTTTTCACTTTCTGGCTTCGCTTCGCCATCTAGCAGCGGCGACTCGAGCTCGTATCTCAATTTTTTGCTCGCGTAACAAAGCAAAAAAAACGACCGAGTGACCGCTCATACCTCGGAAAACTCGTACATTAATGCACTCGTAGGTCAAGGTACCACTGTAGTTGTGAAAGGAAGGAGGAAGACAGTGAACAATGACTTTCTTGGTCGGCTACTGTTTAGATACAAGCTGTTGTAATGCGTTTAGTCTGGGTCAAGGGATAGCTCGCTAAAACTCCAGTTGCAACAGAAATCATATAAGCACAGACAGGTTTCCAAAACTCCTGCTTTTTTATTTTTCTTGGCAACAGCGTTATGGGTTAGTCAAAGAAACTTAGAAGTGAGCATCAGAAAATAATAAGGACATATTCCTCGGTCTCCACACATGCAGTAATAGCGGAAGAATGCAGTGGCATGCTGTATTCCCAAAATACCGCTATGCTCCTAATAGAGCAGTGTAGACTTCAGTGTGGACAGTGTAGATAAAGTGCAGTGTAGACAGCGGCTTATAGACAGGTGCGGCTTATTTATGTTAAAAATAACAATCTTTGTCAAATTCAGTGGGTGCAGCTTATATAAGGGTGCGCTTTATAGTCCGGAAATTACGGTAACTAATTATACTATAGAAATAAAACTTGGATATATTTTAGAGTAGTCAATGTGTAGTTGGTATTGCAGTAAAGATTTACTGTCCTCAAATTAACTTAACATACATCCAATTACTGTCAAAATAACGGCCAACAAAAGTGAGTACCCTAAGTAATAACAGCTGTATGTCCCTTAACCATGCAAAGCCACATGTCCTATTCATCATGTTCATGCTTTTGTTTACCTGACAGGACAATACAAATTTGTATATCTTGTATTAGAGCAGTTACAATTTTTTTATGCTTTGAGTACAATTCTCTCATACTGACCACTGGATGTTCAACACGACACCTCATTGCAAAGAACTCTCTGAGGATTTGAGAATTAGAATCATTGCTCTCCGCAAAAAGTTCGATAAGCCTGAAACTGAGTTACAGTACAGTGGCCAGGGCCATACAGAGGTCCTCATGCTGTGCATTTGAAACTGGCTTACAAAAAGCCAGCAAACAGTTTGATGGAGACAAATTGTCCAAGAGCATGGATTACTGGAACCATGTCCTGTGGTCTGATAAGACTAAGATAGACTTGTTTGACTTAGATGGTGTCCAGCATGTGTGGCGATGCCATGATATGGAGTACCAAGAAAATTGTGTCTTGCCTACAGTCAAGCATAGTGGTGATAGCGTCATGGTCTGGGGCTGCATGAGTGCTGCTGGTACTGTTATAGTTATAGTGGTAGTTATTTGACAATAATCGCTATATTTTTTTTTTAGAGTCTGCAAATCTATACTGCTATACAAGCTGCACAATAACTACTATAAGTTTCATTTCAATAGCATTGTCTCTTGAGAAGTTATACTAAAATGGTTGCTGTAATGTGAGATACTGTACATAACATTCCCCATTTACTTTTTTACTTTTATTATATTACTTACAAATGTAAATTAAACTTGTATTTAAACAAGTGGGAAATTCAGTACAGGTATAAAGTACATGTGGTTACAGACAAATCTGAATGGCCACAATCCATTGATACATTTTCTGTCGCATGGTTCTTACAATAGTTTCTGCTTTTTTGTTTCTTGGACATTCTATAACCTTAAATGTACAGTAAATATACACAGACCAGGCATAACTTTATGGCCACAGATAGGGCAAAACATGATGACCACCTGCCTAATAATGTGATGGTCCCCATTTTGCTGCCAAAATAGTCCTGGTGAATATTTTACTCCTTCAGCAATTTGAGCTACAGGAGTTCGTCTGTTGGATCAGACCACGGGAGCTAACCTTCGCTCCCCACGTGCATCAATTATTCTTGGCCGCACATGACCCTGTCTCTGGTTCACCACTGTTCCTTCCTTGGACCACTTTTGATAGATACTCACTACTGCAGACCAAAAACATCCCACAGGACCTGCAGTTTTGGAGATGCTCTGACCCAGTCGTCTAGCCATCACAATTTGGCCCTTGTCAAACTCGTTCAAATTCTTAGGCTTGCCATTGTTTCTGCTTCTAACACATCAACTTAGAGGACAAAATGCTCACTTGCTACCTAATATATCCCACCCACTAATAGGTGCCTTGATGAAGACATAATCAATGTTATTATGTTATTATTATGTATAATGTTATTACCTGTAATAATTTTATGTCATAATGTTATGCCTGATCAGTGTATGTGGCTTTAAAATACATCATATTCCCAAAAGCTTGTGGCAACCTGACTATGGCAACCATGAGTGATTCTGGTCCAGTGATCCTGGAGCATTAAGCATTGTTACCTTCAGTGGAACTGATAAGTCCAAACCTAGACAATATTTGGATCATAAAGACAGGATTTTGACCTCAACCTCACTGATCATGACTTTTTTATAACAGCAAGATACATCACAGTTCAATTCTTACACTTTACAAGAAACTCTTAAATCTAGAATTGAAAATATACCATGAAACAGAAAAACTTTCAAAAACACTATGAGAAGCATTTGCTTGAAAAATATATTCTACTTTATGTTGCTCAGAGGTCATGTTTTTGTTGAGTTTTAGTTTGATATTTGCTGATGTGTGGGTAAGTCAGGACTCAGTGGCGCCTGAAGGAGATCACGGAGGACACAATGCATCTGGGGAGCAGGCCTCTTTATCACTTTAGATTGCTTGTCTGCGTGATGTTGTGTGACCATGTGCCGCACTTGTACACCCCTGCGTCCCCAATTGGTTTCCCTTCACTTTCCATCAGGGAGGAAAGGAGTTGCCGGTAGCAAAGATGGATTGAACTAACATGATAGGCATGAGTAGGACTTTTTGGATTGGAGCAATGAACAGTGGGTAATGGCCATGAAACCACTGGGAACATGGTGTGAGCTGACTCTCTTTCTATCATTCCCCCTGCACTTCTCTATCGCCCTTTGGGCATATAGGTATGGATAAGAAATGATGTCATCATCATAGATGATGACTTTGCATTTGACTACCGCCTATCATCTCTGACCTTTTACAGCTTTTTGGTGTACTGTTCAGAAGAAAGCCTGCTGATTAGTTCAAAATAACTAGTCTATGATAGCTAGACTGTCCTTAGCAGATAGACTGTATCTTTAGCAAAATGAGGTGTAACAGTCCACCCTTTTGATGCTTATTTCAGTCATTATTTCTTTTAATTTTCCTTGAATGAAAAAAAAGAAAAGAATGAATTTTATTTTCAGATGCAATGTTTATATAGTGTGTTACTTTAACAAACCTCTGTTACTTTATGTCCAGCTGTCAGTAATAACGTTCATTGAATTTTGTTTTATTCAGCTATTCATGAACTTCAGCCTTTGTTTCTTCATAAAATCTGGCACGTGTGTGAATCTGAAATTCGATCAACTTGAGGTTTTCATTTTAGTTCTGACTTAATTATGTTTATTGTGGTGCCCTGTGGTGAAAATGGGTTGCCTTATTTTATGTATTTAGATCTTTCTGCATGAGCAACTTTTGCATGCAAACAAAAATGTTTCGATCAATGACATTTTTTCCATGTTTAAGGGCAAACCCCCAAAAAACTGCCACGCCAGCGAATTAAAAGTAGTTGCACACAGTGATTGAGCAAACAAAAGATTTGCAGTTCAATCTCATGCATCATTAGTCCAATTGTAGTGTACTGAACATGCAGATTTTGCATTGGCTTTGGAATGGTTACATCAGTAAAAAGCGTATATATGACTGCATCCTTACTAAACTACACTTTCACAACAGGGTCAATTGTCTGGATTATGGACAAGGATGTTGTTTCCTACAAGTCACTGTACTGTATTGACACGTTCCATCATATGACTTTCTGTAGCTGTTTCACGTTCACAATTCTCACCACTCATGAATAGATCTCCCTGAACTCTTTTTCTTTCTTTAGTTTTTATTGTTAAAATTATTGTTCAGGTCTGTGTTCAGGTTGAGGTTTTTGTGTGCATGTACTTTTTACTGATTTAGTGTGCTGTTGCCTGTATTTGTAAGTTTGCACAGTCCACTTCCAAACAAGAATTTATCTTTGGCTTGACACATGATCACTCTCACGAAAGATTCATTAAGAATTATTTCAGTGCACTTGTTTTGGATTTATTTCTTGCAATCAGAATCACCCGGGTTATTTTCTCGTTTTTCAGAATGATTAGATTAATAGATAAGTGCCAATTACCAGTCAGTTGCCTGTTCAGCTTCGAAAAGGCTTTCGGCCCTAGTATTTGTACAAACAATATGCAATAACTTGGTAATTGAAAACAGTTTAATTGCACACTTTTAGATTAAATAGACAGCTTATTTTGTACACAACTAATTATTAAAACCCAATTAAGAATAAAATGTCATATTAGTTCTGTTAATGTGCTCCATGCTGTTTCCTGCTTTTGATAAGTGTCTTTATTCGATATTAATAAAATTGATTAATACATTATATTATTTACTAAATTAGCAATTTTCACAGTCCTGTTCTTTTTGACAGTGCGGTGGTTGGATGACCATTTCCTTTATAGAACCATTTAAAATGTAATCATGCAGAGTGCATATACTGCAGATGATATTAATAGGTGTGTTGAGCTACATTCTTTGAAAATAACATTATTATTTTAGACACAGCTTTGCATCTGCAAATAGCCTTCATATTAAGGTGTCTCTTAGATTATGTACATATGTATTAATGAAGTATTTTATATTTATTTCTTAAATATTGTTAACTGTTTTACTCTTAGTCTTGGAATAGATTACACTATTTTTCTACTCACTTTTGCATCTCACAAAGCCACTTCATTGAATAAAAGATATCTTGTTCTATATAATGTCTAGTTAAAAGCAGACTATGAGACAAAGTCCAGCTACAACAACCTGAAAAAAAAAAGCTCTGCCAAATCACATCGTTAAGTACTATTCTGGAAGGCTTTAAATAACATCTCAATTGACTATTATAGTCAGCAATGGATGAAGTCTCCCTTTAATATTCCTCGAGTAAAAATAATGTACTGCTTTCTACTTAAGTTAATGTACAGGAGTATTTGCTTTTGAATGTACTTAAGTATCGAAATAAAAAGTACTTATGTTTTAGAACAATATTTTCAATTATTTATGCAATTTAATGTTCCAGAGATTTCAAAACTCTGTAAACAAGACCTTTAAGGTTACTGTTGAGGTCTAGCAACAGGTTCTCATTTAACACATTTATACACCTGAAAGTAGTAAGAAAGACTATGCGTTTCTAAAATGTACTGAAGTAAAAAGTAATATATTATGCATTAAAAGGCTGTGAAGTAGACGTTTCCGGAAAATCTAATAAACTACAATATCAAACTAAATTTCTTCATAACTCTTCACCACTATTTATGGTTAGTTTTAATCTAGCTTTTAATCAACCTGACAATATTTTTCTTGCAACTTTCTGGATATTGCAGATTACTAAATAAATCAAATTTGTTACTTTTTTTAATTTAACTTTTTTTTATGGAGAAACAGACTGCCTGTCTGTGTATTTAATATATATATACTGCTGTACAGGGACCAAAAAATAGCCATCAAGTGCCATCTAGTAGCTTTTATTTTTTCCCGCATTTACATAATTATGCTGTTGTATAAATGCTTTAAGCACAAAAATGGCTCTAGTTATTTAATCACGGCTGTGTAACAGTTTACTCTTGTACTTTAGGTCGCATTTTGACAACTTACACGTTTTTATTTTCATCTCAAGGCCAAAGTTTGCAAAGGTTTCGTGTCATTTTGCGGTTCTAAATAGTCAGAAGTTGACATGCACCCCTTCATCTTTACACTAGGTGTCATCTTTATTTGAAGAGTAATTTGTTCTCTGCATGAAGCCAGTCAGAGTGTGAAAAGTATAAAAAAAAAAAAAAAAACAACCCCACACAATTAATAAATTGCCTTAAAGATTTGCCTTCGGGTTTAATAAGATCACAGCACATGTGATTGGATTCGCTGAGCTAATTAATAGTTCACATGAGCTTCAGGAGACATATTAGTAACTTAGTAATGAATGTAGGAACGGTGTAATAAATTGCTGCTTTACAGAGAGCACATGAAGACAGATTCCAGAGGACCTGAAGGGGTTAAAGGTTTTTCTTTATGCTGGAAATGGGGAAAAAGGAACTCATTTCAAGGAAATTAAAAGATTCTGCTTTGAGGACCTCATACGAGTAATACACCTAGTCTTAAATTACTTTGTGAGATAAAAAAGCTTTCACAGTGTAAATGCTTCTGGCATACACTAGTTATACACCATAGGGAGGAAAATAAAAGAAAGTGTTTGATGTTTTTTTTTAACAGATTGTGTATGCTTCTGAACTACTTCCTGCGAGTATAGTGGACCAAAGACAAAATGTATGTATGTTGCTCTTTGCCCTTGGAGTAAGCAAGCAGCCTCCAGTGGCTGTAGAAGCACTAATTACAGTCATTTAAAAGAAGACTTGGTGTGGGCTAGAGGGAACTAAATAACGCCAGACAAGCAAGCATCCGGGAAACAATGTATCCACCAGGCTGTGCTTAACCTCTGCCTTAAACCCTGAGCATCTGGATGGCATGACTCTGAATTTACACATATTTGACAACATAAGTACAGGGAGGACATCAAATGTGTTCAACCTCCTGTTATATTTTAGTTTAGTTTCTTTAATGATTGCAAAACACGCTCCAAATTAATATCTTAATTAATTCATTCGGGTTCATTAAAAACTTTATCAAGGAGTCAAAACATAAAGCATTTATAGCCCAAGGGGGCTCCCTGGGTGTTAATCAATCTTAATACCAAGGTTGCTCTTGTGAATGCTTAAATCAGTGCTTTCTGAATAGAGTTCTCAGAATAGAAACTCTCAAGTTACATTGAAATCGCAATCAAAGGGAAATAACTCAAATATTGTCAGGAAACTTACAAGAGCTAATCCAATTGCATTAAAAACATCCAAGGGCAAAAGATGTACTTAAAGTATCATGAAATATAAGGCTATAAAGTGGTTTAGAGTTTGTTGGTTGCCATATTTGAAAGCTACAGTGGTTGTTGGGATCTGGAGTTATACACTGGCGGTTATCTTACAAATATAATGCATAAAATATATGTCAGGATTATGGACAGGGACTACATTTTTCACAAGCCACTGCACCATTGCATCACATAATATGATTACTGCACTTGTTTCACATTCATGGTCATTAGCATTTCTTAATAATAATATCAGAATCACTGACTTAGGTCTATATAGGCCTTTATATTAAATTATTCCCAATAGTCTATTATTTTCATCTCATTGCTTTTCTCTTGTGTGCACTGCTTCTAGTATTGTAAGTTTCTGTTTGAGTTTCTATCCAATCAAATTTTGACCATATTGCCACAGTCAAAGGAATCTGCATTGAGCCTTCTGAAACAGCAGACAAGAGTCTAGAAGCTTTTATTGTCATTTCAACCACATATATAGCTGTAAACAGTGAAATGAGACGTTTCTCCAGACCCCTGGCGGTACCTAAAATAGCATACCGATACATCACACAACATAGAGCTACATAACAGAACACAGAGCTAAGAACTAAAGTAAGTTGTCCTAGCCACCTGTAGCTTACAATACATTAGAATTAAGCTTTTGCTTTAACCAATCGGATTTCGAGGCCATCTAGCATGCGTCCAATAACATTTGCATTTTCCTGTCCTTTGACTGCATTGTCAGAGAGTGCACTTGTCAGTGCTAGCAAACCACTCTGTAGCAAAATGCACCAGCTCAAATTTATTCATGTGCATTTAATAGCTACTTTTTATAGCCAGAGTCCATGTCTAAGAGAGGAGAATAAATTGATTTGGTTGCAGATACAAAAGACATTTAGAAAAATGCAGTGAGGGGCCGTGCATTTGGTACCTGGGCCTTCAGTGGGGACTTTCCTCAAGTTAATCCACCTCTTAATACCACCTATATCACGTCGCATTTATAGAAACCATAAATACAATACAAAAACGCAATATAACAACGCATGCCATTAGAGAGAGGCATTTCACATATAGAGGGTGAATACCATTGTACTAAAGCAATCTCCAGACCTCTACACTTCAACCACAACTGTGCCACCTACATCATCTGGAGCAGTTCAGAATCAATATTTGTTTAATAACATGACAAAAACATTAAAAATGTAAATAAAATACAACCTACTCACCAGAGATGCAGACTCATAATGCATACTCATATAATTTGCACAGCTCCTTAGAGGCTGTCAGGCAGTGGTATCGCTCATATTCACTGGTCTGGAAGTGGCAAACAAACCCTTTCTTGGGCTGAGACAAGCTAGCTAGCTTCGGGGTTGGCCGACCTCCTCACGGTGTCTAGATTTTCTTCAAAATGTATTTTTAAGTATGTCCTAAGCCAAATAATCAGCCTCCATCAGCCATTGTGGAAATAAAAAAGTCTAACTCTAATGTATTATTGTGTACAGATACACACGTGTTTTGCTAGTCGAACTTGGCTGTAACAGTTTCGCTCTGACCATCCAATCAGAGGACAGAAAAATGCTAAAGCTATTCTGGGCCAACGTACTGGAATCAGTGCCGCCAAAAAACAATACGAAATTAGGAGAATAAACTGTTGGGAATAAATTAATAGAATTTCATAGAACAAATATTAGAATTTAGGTTGTAAATGTAGGTCAGTGCTTCTGTTTAGGCCAGCAGAGAAGTTATGAAGTTAATATCGATGCTTATGCTAGAGATGATGTATCTGGGCGCTGCAGCTGTGGCTGCAGTGAAAGGAGACTTGTGTAATTGCATTAAACGGGTTTCTTGCTTTAGTAATGCTATTTATTCTCACTGCATGAAATTCCTGTATGTGATGCAGCACTCTGTTTTTCTGCATTTCTGTATAATATTGATTGACAAGGTGCCATGATGATGCTATGATGCTTTGATGCTTTGTGCTTTGGTTGTTGTTGGTTTGTGGTCCTTTGTAGAGTAACTGCCCAATGAGAGCCCTCCTCAATGTTGCATTAACCCCTTAAACTGTCAACATATTTAGCATATTCAGCACAACGCACAATACTTCCTAGCTTGTATGAATTATTCATTAACCTAAAAAAAAAGCTACTCTTTCACAGGGCCTTTCGCCACCAGGGCTGTAGGGTAAACCTGCCTCCCCAGTGAACACCTTGCAAGTGTCCAACTTAATTTTGCTTGTGGTATGTGAACAAACACACCATTTGTACGATTTCCAATTCCAAAGGGATCTATGCAAATTGCATGCCATATGGCAAAGTAGGCTATAATGAGATCTTACACCTGCTACTTGCACCTTATGTGCCAGAGAAACAAAACTCCTGTTTAATAAAAGATCATGCCATTTTCTTCTCACTGCAAATGAATGCAATGTTAATCTGAATTATCATTGTAGGGCATTGTATTATTAATTTGGGTCATCCCAATTATGTTTGAAATGAAAAGAATTCTACATTATTTTTCCCCCTTGTAATATGTTTTTCCCCCATTTAAGATAAACTCAGGAAACACTTAACCTCATGGGACCATGCAATAAAAGTGAACCATTCTTTTGCATAGCATTCGCTAACTAGTTTATAAAGCAAGTTAATGTGGGGTTTTAGAGAGGTAGCTGTAAGGGGGTTGAAGGGGTACTCAGAAACTTGGCAGAAAGTAAGTAGAAGTGCTGCAGGTTAGATTAAAGCTGAGTGAGAAAAATATAGAAATAAATAATAGGGGATAAGGGTAAGTAAAACAGTGTGATAGAAAATAATCATTCTAAAAAATCTCAAAGGAAAAGTACTAAACATGTGCATACAGAAAACTCACTAAAGTAATGAACTGATTAATTTATCGGTTTTGCTTTGATTGTATTAGAGCGAGTACACACTTGCAGAGTCAATCAAACACTGAGAAGCCTGTGGTCATATATGAAGGCAAGGTCATAAGATTATTTTTCTATATTAAGCTAATATGGGGTAATAAGCGATAGGATTTCAGCTGCCACTGGGAAAACCCACATGTAAATACAGCTGCAGTCTCATTTAAACTTCTGAAAAGACTAATAACAGCGGGCCCTCCAGAAAGCTTTTCGCAAAGTAGACGAGAAAATTGTGAATCCCATTGGGACTCAGAGGTTTGATGAACATTACACTGCCAGATCCTTTTTTCCATTGATTTCACACTGCCTCATTCTGTTCATAGCTGGTGATCATTCAGAACTAATATTCAAAAAGAAAGGAGTTCCAGGCCTTTCAGTGGTTTATCTGAGAATGTATTATAAAGAATGAGGTAATATCATCTCCTTTTAACCAAGTAATAATGTTATGGATAAGATCCTCTGCTTCATCCAATATATCTGTGCCCAGCTGTATAAATAGTAAAAAAAAATCAATGAGGTGCCAATTAAATGGAATTCAGAAGGGGGATTAAAAGAAAATTCTTAACCTCAGGATCAAACTGGGGAGCCTGGACTTGTTAGGCGCATCTATATGGGTATTATTATTATTATTATTATTATTATTATTATTATTATGATTATGATTATGATTATTGGCATGAACACCAAAGGCACCATAGACAGACAATTTTAGGCTAGAGTGTCTATCCCCACCATCATGCCAAATTTGGGCCTAATTTGCATAGATGTTTTTGTTATAAGTTTTAAACCAGGTGTCCAAAATTTTAAAGCCTGACCAATCTCAACAAAACCTATAAGGTGAACGTTCACCTGATTAGATTTTCTGCCATCTTTTGTCAATTTTCTTGACAAAAAATGGCAGATTTCAGATTCAGATTTTCACTATTTGTTTATCTAGATCTTTCCTCCTACAGTCAGACAATTACACCCATATCCATTGTGATGACCTTCACCATCATGAGTGTGACTACAAATCACTTTTGGCTAAGTTATGGCTCAGCTTCCCTGTAATTGCTTAGGCAACAATTGTAGCACATGATTATTATTATTATTATTATTATTATTATTACTATTATTATTATTATTATTATTATTATTTCAAGTTATATATTACGCTGTATATGTTTTTCCCACCTGTATTTTATGCACAACATGTTCTTATACTGTATACATTAGACTTCATTCCTCTCATGCAATACGGAGGTATGAGAGAAAACTAGTTGGAGTGTGGGAAGTCAGCCAGCTGTCAGCATAATAAGCCTTAGAATATCAGATATTATTTCTGTTCATGTCAATCTTTTTATTTCTCTCGAATAATTTAATACCAGAGTTGTTCTGGCCACAACGCTTATACTGTGATTGTAATGATGTTCATTTTTTCAACATGACTCAATCATAATCTGATCATACAATTGCGAGCTAATGCAATGTAGAAATAGACTATGCTTGTGAAGCAAAACATGCTCACAACGTGTTAGAAATTAATGCAATTATAAGAAGGTTGAAATTTATTATGGCAATTGTGCTCGAAACTGCATGCTGGATGCATTGTGCAATAGGTGTTAATTGGGGTTTAAAAAGCTACCTCCAAGCAATAGAACTGTTTGAGCTCAGAGGCGTCAAAAAGCTCGGTCAGTAACAAAGATATGTTAATAAGTGTGGTTCTTACTGGAAAAATGCTCTAGTGTCAGAACAGGTACAAGGTGTGAAAGGCAATAGGACAGCTGACATGTCAGTGGGTTACTAATTGAAACTGAGAAAACTACACAATGCAATACATTTTTATAAAAATGTGCAATTAAAATGTACCACAACATACCTCTTGGCAATTTTTTTATTGGATGCCAGCATTACTGCCTCAAACTACACACATAATTATATTTATACTTAGTTTCGAGGCAATGTCAAAAAGGTATCTGGTATCTGGACGAAATGCAAACCCATTAAAAAGATTATGTATATTTTTATTAAATGTTTATTGTACATATAGTATGCAAGCTGTATTAGCATAAGTTTGTGGACACCTGACCATCACACCCTTATGCATTCTGAGAAGTGGGACATGGTGGCTCAGTGGTTAACAACTGGGACTTCTGATCGAAATGTTGTGAACGCAAGTCCTAGTCTGATCAAGCTACCACTTCTGCCCATTGAGCAAGACCCTGCTTTAATAATTGCAAGTTGCTCTGGATAAGGGCATCTGCCAAAATGCTATAAATGTAAATTATGTTCCAAATTTAGTCCTGCATGTGCCGTTATAATAACCTCTGCTCTTTAAGGAAGGTTTTTCACTAGGATTTAAAGCATATGTGGGAAGATTCACAAATTCAACCATAAGAGCTATTAAAAGATTATTCATGTTGTTGGGTGAGGAGTCCTGGGGTGAAGTCTGGGCTCTAATTTGTCCCAAATTTGTTCAGTAGGATTGATTTCAGAGCTTTGTGCAGGCCACTTATAATCTGGTCTCTGGTCAAGTGTCCACAAACTTGGGTAAACCTACTTACAGTACTTATCTTACACACTTAGGAAAATATTTCTAGAATTAAGATGAATTATGTCTTGAACATCTTAGTATATCAAGCCCTATTGTCTTGGCATCCTATTCTGACTATAAGTAGTGATTTTAGTTTTTTGCCCGATTTAACAACACAATAAAATCATGTGCAGGTGAATGAATATTTGTGATTTACTGTATACATATTAATTTTCACAAATGTCTTGTTGAAAAACCACATTGATCGCACATCTTGCTAAAACATACTGGAAAATCTGAGGGCTGATCTCCAAAGAATACAACACAACAAAATGACAGTGGCACTGAGGGAACAAAAAGCGTATTGGAATATGGATGATTATGCCTCACTTGTATAAAAAAAACGGACTGATTGGATATGAAAGAGGTCGGCAGTGTTTTTTTTGTTATAAGGGTTAAACTACCACACACTTATCTATTTGCATGAAAGAAAGAAGCAGACATTGATGTGAACATCTCTGAGGTCTGTAACAGATCTCTTCTGCTAAGAAAAAGGGAGGTCAAGAAAGCCACTGGCAACAGCTGTTCACCTCTAATTAGGAGTATACAGATGAGGGGGATGCATCTGTCTATTGTTCACATGGAGGCAGATGCACAACAGAGAGTATGGCATTAGAGTGGCATCAACATCCTCACCATACCCCTCTACCTGCTGTGCTGATAAGCCTTCGAGAAGCAGGTTTACCTCTCTAAATCACTCCCATTGTTATAAAGTAACAGCAACTCATCCGACAGCAGGAGTTGAGAGTGTGATTAAAAAGTAATGACACACTCTAAGCGTCCTTGGTAACTAAGTTGTAATCAGGTGGTTTCTTTCTGTTGTATTACACAGAAAAGCATAAAGCATCACTGGGATTCTAACTTGTCATCTCTAGATGATATATTTGGTAGACAGCCTTATCCAGAGCAACTCAAGCCATGTCAAGAAGCTTTTATTGTCATTTCAACCGTATATAGCTGACGCAGTACACAGTGAAATAAGACAATGGTTCTCCAGAGCCCTGGTGCTACATAAAACAAAATAAATCTACATCACAAACATAGCGCTACATACAAAACACAGAGCTAAGGACTAAAGTAAGTTGTCCTAGCCACATAAAGTGCATCGTGTGCAACCAGTGCAAACAGTGCAAACAGACAACACAAGACAGTGTAGGACAGATACACAAAACACAATATAGTGCTGTCAGTAAACCTGTCAGTAATATGTTTTACAGTACAATGTGCAAAAGAGAACTGTATACAAGAGACTACTTGTAAATAAACACAAAATGTTGTGCAAGACAACAACAGCAGCAATCAGGTAGATGTGCAAAACAGCATGTAAACAGTATAATAGTATGAAATGAGTGATGCTGAAGACATGGTGGTATGTGAATCGAAATGAGTATTGAGTGTGTGTTTAAGTTCAGATTTGTAGCTCAGTGTGTGTGTGTGTGTGTGTGTGTGTGTGTGTGTGTGTGTGTGTGTGTGTGTGTGTGTGTGTGTGTGTGAGCTCCAGTTCAGTTCTGTGTTTGGGAGCCTGATTGCTTGAGGGAAAAAACTGTTGCACAGTCAGGATGTGAGGCCTGAATGCTTCGGAACCTCTTTCCTGATGGTAGGCGGGTGAAGAGTGTGTGTGTGTGTGTGTGTGTGTGTGTGTGTGTGTGTGTGTGTGTGTGTGTGTGTGTGTGTGTGTGTGTGTGACTGAGCTACTACAATTTACATGTAGCTAATTTTTGCAGCCAAGCAGCTGAGGGTTGGGGGCCTTGCTCAAGGTTCCAGCAATGGCAGCTTGCTACGATTTAAACCCACATCCTGCTCTAATACTTATACTAGTACTACTAATAGCATTTTGTCAGATCTCCTACCTTCTGAAATGTAGCATTAATAATTCAAGATAATTTCTTAATAAATATCCATGCGTTCTAGACTAAATCCAATGAGTGAAAAAACTTTTATGTTGCACTGTAACTGTAAAAATTCTCTGTATTTTACACCTTTGTCTCTTAGAGCTATTCAGAATTTTTTTTATATACAAGAATTTCTTAAAACCGGGATGCCTCGAGAGTTCAACCCTGAAGGCTTCTAAACACTTGCCAGCAAACAAATAGTTTTTATTTTCAGAGCCACACTTTTTTTTATGCATCAATAAGGTCTGAGTCCTCTGCCCATGAAACCCCTTTCATCTTCACCTCAGTTTTCATAACCAGAACCACCTTCAGTGGCCTCTCTGTGTTGGAGAAGTTAACAGGGGATGTTGCAAATTAATGCAGACTAAGTAGTAACTACTAGTTCAGACCTTTTTCTACTACAATTTAAAAAAAAACCTTTACAGGAATGGATGCTTGGTCATGAAGAAGTGGAACAGAAAGTCAGTTATATTTGACTTTACTTTACTATACTTGCGTCAGTTATATTTGCAAATGAAGGATCTTGAAGGCTTAGTGCTGTCCATTACAATCTGATCTCACTTGTTTCAAACTGTCCTTAAAGAGCAACGCTTGCATGGAAGGCGTGCTTTTAGCATCCCAGTGCTAATCTGTGCCAGCCTGTCAATTGCTGCTGGTCTTATTTAATAATTCACTTTGTCCAAATGCAGAATCAGAAATCAATATGTAATTGTAAGATACCTTGCCCACTGAACTAAATTACAATCCAGAAATGTATTGGAATTCATTTGCCAAAAAAAAAGAACATGAAGAATGTTGTTTATCCCTTTGTTATTTTTCATTCATTATGAAAATCAATATTCATTTTAACACACAATATATTCCACACTATAGAGGATTTACATGGAATACAGGCACTTTTACATTATGTACTCATTTTTTTAAGTCTTCCAGGACCTTCAGCTGTGTTTCTGCTCTCACAGGGATCCCTCATTCTCCAACCTGACCTTTTTTCTCACTGACACCATTGTCCAAAGCCCCCATATTACCTTTATGCTTTCTTTGTGCCAATGAAACAACAATAGTTGAAGTTTTACAAAAGAAAAAAATGTTTGTCAAGATTTAAAGAAGTGCAGTGCAATAATGCAAAGCTGACTTAATTTTTCACTTCCAAAAAAACCCCAATTATTTACTTGTATTTAGGGTTTTGTAAGGTAAATGTCTGGGCCAGATAATAAGATGATTAAATGTACATGTCTAGGTTGCCAGATTTTTATTCAGCAGAGGTATTTTGTTCACCAGAGGTATTTGATTTAGATAGGTTTCTCAGCAAAGGCTGGAGTTGCTAGAGCAGAACAATGACTATGACGCCCTACCTTTGAATTGAGTTCTCTTCAATTGACCAATCTGTGCAGCTGGGGATAGTTTAACAGCCTAAATATCCATGAAGTTACTCAACAACTCAAGAATTCTGAGAATGGATCTGGACTGTAATTTATATAAACCGTCTACTAAAATGTCTCAAGACATTCGGTGCCACCCAGATGAGAATGTGTTTACTTTAGTTTCTAGCTTCTCTCAAGTTTTCCTCGTGTCATCTCAGGGAGTTTTTCCTTGTCACAGTCAGCACTGGCTTGCTCATTACGAACAAACTTACAATTTTAAGGACCCAACTTATAAGCATTTAACTTATACATTGTTTTATCTCTATTACTACTTTATCTCTGTAAAGTTTCTTTAAGACAATGTCCATTGTTGAAAGTTATACACATGAAAATAAACTAAATATGAGCCAAACAACATACTGTACATTAATTTTGATTAATTTGTTATTCACAACTTTATACGTTTTCAATTCACCTGAAATACTAATGACCTCTTCAAAGTGACCAACAGGTATCTGGCAGGCTGCTATCTGACAGGAATATCAAGCTCAGCTATTGTTCAATCGCTTTGTTTGTTCGCTAAACTGCATTTGCAAGCATGATTCAGTGTATTTTGTACTGTATTTACAGTAGCTCCTTTAGAGGACAGTAATGGCATCATGTGTTACAATTGTGAAGAAGCCCACACCTGCTATATTAAACAGCTAAATTACCTTTTTTTTTTTTAAAATCCTATTTAATTACAAGTTTATCAAAATTAACCATCTTTTAATTTAATTGAATCTATCTTTTAAGTGTAATTGACACTGCTATCTAGCTATTATTAATTATCTAGGCTATTAAGGTGTCTTTGAAGTTGAAGTAATTGGCAACCAGGAACTATCATAATCATCCCAATGTCCAATTTCAGAATTTTTGCATCTCAAAGGATGCAATAGGTGAACGGAATGTCTTTAAAAATGAAGCAAATTGATCAGTGATGTAAAAGTGTCACGTCAGAAACATTAATCTTTGTAAAAGGCTATTCACCTTTCTGTTCTCTCAATGATAACTGGTGTACAATTTCATTAAAAGTCTTGCTAACAGCCTATTATGGGGTTACTCAAAAATCCACAAGCTAGTAGCTTACAGTGTCTTGGGTAAATCATTATTAAATGTCTATGGCCATTAATCACTCCTGGTGCCTGGTAATTAGACCACTACCCTTAATTACAAGATAAAAAAAAACCAAGGATACAAAAATACAGATTCAAGAAACCGATTCAGATTTTTTTGTAGCATACTCAAACATCTTGGAGCTGGACATTATAGTGCTCCTTATTAAAAATAAATAAATAAATAAATAAAACGAGCCCAAATCGATGGTCTGAATCATGTGTTATTAAGACATGCCTCCATCCTATAGAAATCTATAGTCACGCCTGAGGTCTGAATACGGATTTTTATTTGAAATACTCACTACGCATACGTAATAAGATTCTGAATAAAAATGCACATGTAGGGCTACCAATTGCAATTGAACAACAGTCTGTAAACACATTATAAAACCATGCATTTATCACAGGAAAAGGTCAGACGTATTGGATTTTATTAAAACGCCACATGAGCAACGCAAATAGATTAAAGTGAGATCAAGCTCACAAACAGCGGCGCTGCAGGTTACTGAAGAGCTGCCATATTGTTGCTTCGGTGTAATATATTAAACGCTATAAAACTCATTCACGCCAGGGAGTCACATACATCACCAGAACCTGTAGTGGCTAATCTGGAATTGGCTTGTGTTTTACTTGAACAAAAAGGAAGCGTGGACTGCAGGGAAACTGTGCCCTGAGTTGCGAATCGCAGGGAGGCATCCAGACAAATGGGATTTCATGTTCTGTGCCTGGAGCTCTTAGCAATGATGAACACAAAGCCAATGTTCTGCCCTAATAAGAATACACATGCTGGTCAATAATGAGGACATTCAAATGTACCATAAGAAAAAAAGCCAGATGGGGCTATGCAGTGTTACATTATGTGAAAATGGTCAAACGCCTCTCTGATCAAATCTAGTTGATGACTTCATCAATCAGTGTAACCCATATTTTTATATAGTCCAATCTCTACTAAAATTGTCTTTTAATGTGCTAGTATGTACCACATGGCTCTTAAACATGCAAGCTAAAATGTCTGTTTAATACTTTATAAATTTCCTACCACTGTCCCGAACTAACGCACTTCCTCAGTTCTTCCTTCTCCACACATCCAATTACACCCTCTCCCATCACGGAGATAAATTCTGCCTACCCTAATAACAAATACATCTCAATAAATATTCATGATCAGGTTGTTATAGCTGATGTAAACATTAAAATCTGTATCTGCCTCTCAATACGTGACCCGAGCGTTCATTTAGAGGACCTGCGGATGAATAATTATTCCCAATGTCCGATTTCTGAGGTAAGCTGAAGTTGATCGTGAATAATGATAACATTAAAGAATGATGCTTAGTCAGTGGGCTAGATAGGGTAAACGTGTTTGATTATTTATCAGCCGGATAATGTATTCTTGTGAAGCTTGTACATATCAGCTTTTGAAAGCAAGGCGGTTGCGAAAAACATCAGACAGCACAATTCAGGAAATTAATACATAATTCAGAGGAACTTGGGGTGTTGTGTTTGCTGACACCTCAGAAATGCACAGAACAAAGTGCAGCACATCATACATATACAACCGTAGTAGCTGAAGATAAGCATTTACCAAAAAGTGGAACGTTTTCCAGAATACATAGATTACATAGTACGAATACTAAATTTAATATCTGGTACTACAGATGATAGTTTGTATGTGGGATTTGGATGGCTTTCGGGGACACCATGTGGCTACAATAATTGGAATGATATGAATGATTGTTCACTAACACATAATGGGCTAAAGTGCATTTCATAATAGAGGAAAACGAGCCAGCACTCACCTCTTTCTCGCCACAGATATTGCTGATGATGGAGTTGGAAGCTGGGCTGGCAGAGGGGCCCAGGACTGCCACCACCCCCTTAGACATGATCTGGCACACTGTCAGGAAGCAGGAAAAAGACCACAATCACTCACTTCAGCATTAGAACATTTCTGTCAGAGGGGAAATAAATTGGGAAGGAATTGGCCAAGTCAAGACAAATCATCCACCAGGACATATTATATTTTATGTAGTACCCCATAACATCAGCAAAAGTTAAATCTTTAGATTATTCTGTGAATTGTTCTGAATTTTTTATACTATTACAGATGAAAATGCCCGGTACAATTCTGTTGCAAACTTAAAAATGAGATGGGAGCAACAAATACCTGTAATTTGTTTAAGCATGTTCAGTGTTCCATAGCAATGAAACATTTTGTTAACACGGATATAATCTCTCTATTTTAATTAGCATTGTATGTACAGTGTTCAAATGTGTGAATCCTTAGTGGAGAGCGGGAGACAAAGTCAGACACACAAAGAGAGAGAGAGAGAGAGAGAGAGAGAGAGAGAGCGAGAGAGAGAGAAAAGGAGAGGAAGAGAGAGGGGGGTGGCTGAAAGAATGCATGTGCAGAGAATTTACACAGCCTAAGATAGGAAATTAGAGAAGCAATGAATCAAGTGATTAATAAATAATCCCTTAATGACCAATGAAAAAACCTTGCTGCCTGCCTGCCCTTCATCTACTTGTGTAACGGGATTTCACCCTAAGTGACACAGCCGAATAGTCCAGCCAATTTAGAGACGTGGAGTTCTTATCTTAGCCTACACGACTGCTTAGTTGCCCAAAACAGTATAAACTAAAGCTCCACAATGTTACCCCCCAAACCATTTAAATCATATGCAATTTGATTCAAGTGGGTCGCAGTACACTGTGCTTAAAGTTGAATTATAGCTGTGGCCTATGTGACTAAAACCAGTCAAGTGTGAATTTCAATGGTTTTCTGCATCAGATCAGCAATCATGGGTATTCTGGCAGCTGTGCAGTTCAGTTAGTACAGCAATACATGTTATTTCAAATCATTCACAATGTTTTACCCATTGTACTCTTCATCTTATAGGCATTCACACTTGGGCTGATAGTAAATCTGACTATTTAGAGCCTTTTAGGATTGGTTTGATAGTGATAAGTGGTTTATAAATTTAGATCTGGAGTTAAAATCAATAGTGATTTCTATTATAAACATAGATTCATACTTCTATAATGCAAATTATTGCTTCTTTTTTATTTGCTTATTAGGAAGCTCTTCACTCTTTCTCTGAATCCTGTACATTCCTATGATCTAGCATCACAGTTGTAAAGGTAAGTGATTTGGTTGTAATAATATTCAAACATCCCTACATGTACATCAGGAAGAATCGAAACAAACCATTGTCCATTCATTACTACCTTTCATAGACATTTGGACATCCAATCCAGTAATTGGAATTCATGATTACAAGATATGGAAATTATAGGGTGCTCATCTTTTCTGTCTCAAGAGTGGATGAATCCCAGTGGCTTTCAAAAAAATGTACACTGATAAGTGATACGTGTGTATATAGCATGTCTGTAATAAAGAAAATGAGAGAAATCCAGGGCATTTTGCTGGAGGTATGTGAACAAAGTTAAACTTGCTGAATGTGATGTTGCAATGTCTCACCTTTCCTTTACAGTATTTGATATACCCTTATATAGAATATATATAGTTTTTTATATATAGGTTTAGGGCCTTTCTTTAGGGTTCAGCAGTGGGAGCCACCAAGATATAAACTCACTACCTTCTAATCAGAAGTACAAGTCTTAGCTGCTGAGCTACCACTTTACTCAGTGTACAATTAGTATTCAGTGTAGAATGAATAAACTTTCTTCATCTGCATTAATACACTGCATTTGTTGCCATATCTGTTTTGCTAGCCCCCTGAAAGCATGTGAATTTAATTTGCAGCTGGTGGTGGGGCTTGATAAGTATAAAGTCAATGAAATAGACCACAAAGCAATTGTGAGTTGCTAAGAGAAGTCACACTGTGCCTTGTGACAGCCAACCAAAGCTAAAATGGCAATCTGTGTTTATCTTGTTTTTTTTTTTTTTTTTTTTTGTCTTGCTTAGTCCTTAGGTGTAGCTTATGTGTAAACAGAAGTGGGAAGTAAAAAAGTACAAATACTTCACTTAAGTAGATTCTTTTGGTATCAGTACTTTACTTCACTATTTATTTTTCAGACAACTTTTTACTTTTACTCGTTACAGTTTTACACAAATATCTGTACTTTCTACTTTTTACATTTTTAAAACAGGCTCGTTAGTCTTAATCCATTGATTTGGTGAAATGTCAATATTTTTTATTTTCACTGCACGCCAGTTTCAGCCATCAACCGATTTCCTGTCATTGCGTGTCTTTTTCAATTTACTGGTGTATAATGTCCTGGCTCTCACTCAACACAGTTTTAAAAGCTAAGCATGAGCAGTCGGAAGGTAAAAAGAAGTCTGGGGTTACCGTGGATAAGACAGAGGGAGTCTGTGATGTAAACATGACTGAGAACAGACACATCACCTCATCATCATCATCATCATCATCTTTTCTTTGCTTGTGTTATATATGCGCATGTTCAGCCTGGATACATTCATTAGGTAACAACATTTTTAATTAGTTTTGTGTGAATATATACAGTTTATACCATGTGGGTGGTGTTTTGTGTTTTTTTTTTTCATAATGGCGTGTAAAGAAACAAACCATACCATACCATCAATCGGTATGATTATGATAAAAGCTTCTTGACTTGACTTGACTAGGTGCAGTTTCTCCAACATAGCAAAGGTTCCGTTTGGTGTCCGGATGATTTACGTCATTTAAAACACGAGAATTACTTTAGAACTTTTACAAGAATATTTTGTCTTTAACCAATGTTAGAATTGGTTTCACTAATAATAAACATACATTTGTATAAAGCATCCATATTTCTCCATGTCCATGTTGCTTAGAATATTAAAAACATGAAGTATTAATATATCTTACATTTAGAACAGATAGAAATGTGTGATTAAGTTGCGATTAAATATTTTATTCGATTGACAGCCCTAATATTAATATGATGTGAGGTTCTGTTACCAGCATGACACTAAAATAAGTAGTAGCAATGCCTACTTTTTACTTAAGTACATGTCAGAGCCCAAACCTCTTTACTTTAACTTGAGTAAAAAAGTATAATCAGTACTTCAACTTTTACCCAAGTATTTTTAAGCATAAGTATCTGTAGTTCTACTTAAGTAAACAATGTGTGTATTTTTGCCACCTCTGGGTGTAAATTTATATTCAGGAGTGTTATGAACTATAAAGATAAGACAGTGTAAGCAATCAAGAAGACAGAAAGACATCAGGAACCGTGGAGGTGAGTGAGAAATAAAGCTTCACTTTATTGTGTACTCTTTAGTAGTAGTGTTTTCAAAGTGAAATGACACTCAGCAACTGGTGTTGTTTGGTCCTGAGTTACATATTGTCAAGAGCAAAAAGAACAAGCAATGAAAACAAAGTCTAATAGTGGATAATTTGTGTTGTGTTTAAATAAATACTGTATATATGATAAAAACCTACAGAATTGTGGGCTGTGTACCAAGTCTCAGAATGTATGATGAGAGTCCAGGTTTCCCCAAATCGTTATAACGAAGATGAAAGCACACAATTGTTTACAAACCTCAATGCATGATACAGAATTAGCTCGACTGGTACCACCTTCTCTCAGGGGAAGAGGTAAGTATACTTCAAGGCTCTTCTCTGTTCTGGCAATAGGGTGTTAGAATGAACTTCCCCTAGATGTCCAAACAGCAGAGTCCCTGGCTATCTTCAAGCGACAGGTAAAGACCCACCTCTTCCTGAAACATTTAAACTAACTCTTTCCAAGTGTGCTTTGTTAAAAAAAAAAAACTCAACAGAGTTGTAGGCTGATTTATTTAAGTTTGTAATCTAGCGTACCAGTGTAAATTGTGTCCGAATTTTATTATATATATATATATATATATATATATATATATATATATATATATATATATATATATATATATATATATATTCGGACACATTTTGCTTTTAATTCACCAAGAACACTGACAGTTTGATACTTCATTCGGATACTTTAAGGTGTTACACTACAGAGAAGCGAGATACTGCTATAAATAACTTTTAATAGATGCTTTTTGGGAGGAACAATCTTTGTGGACCATTATTTGCAGTCAGAACAGTGCATTGCCTCCCACAGTGAATAGGAACAAAATATTGGATGGTGTATTTGAGTGCAGTGTGCACACTCAGTACACTGGGGTACATACTGGGATAAAAGTAAAAGAAACAAAGAGTGACAGTAGTGAAGAGAAGAGTGAACTTGCTTACAATGAAATGGTATGAAAATTTAATGGTATGACAGTCGTACAATCCAATGTCATAGTTTTCTCTATATTGCAGTGCATCACAGAATAGAACACAAGCTTGGCATTATTTACTAACTTATACATTGCATTATTCACTAAATTTACTTATTGAAATCTACCTAAATAACAGCGTGACTATATTGATCGCTCTCTTTTTTAATCTATTTAAATCTTGCACAACCTAATTTTAGGTTTCATGTGCTATAAAGCTCTTTTGAGTAATCACACATAATAATATATATAATCGTACAAAAAACAAAACAATTATAGCTTTGTTTTCTATCATCATGAAAACCAGTGTGGTTTTATTATATGAGAGGATGGTTAAATAGTCTTTTTAGTGTGACATACTTTACAATATAAAATAATACATTATTTTGTTGATTCTGTTTAATTTCACTGCATAAAGCATTTAAAAAACATTCAGAGACAATGAAATGCATTTGGTCTGCTTAAGAAAACTTTTGAATGTTGTGTCACATTAATTGCATCAATTTTCTGTCCAATCAGATTTCAGCTTCTTTGTGCTCCGTGTCAATCTAATCTGCCCAGGGCCTTCACACTCAGTAGTGCTGGCCCATGTACCTTAGTCTATATTAGCAATGGGTCTGTTTATTTAACCAATCAGATGTTCTTCACCAGAGTTTCAAACAGCTCCTCACAGTTTTCAGGTTTGTGATTGGCTAGAAAGCCCCAAACCTCCACAGAAAATTCCCAAGCCATTCAACTCATTCAAAGTCAAGTTGATGGGGAAATTTGTCATCTGTGGTCCAACAAAGGATTTTTTCCTCAGACAGTTCAGAAAAGATGTCTTGAAGGTACTCAGCTGCCAAATTCTTATCTAGTGCTATGACAAATTGTCTCAGAAGACTAAATTTCCAGTGCAGTGATGGCATTTGAGTAGAATAATAGCCTTTTTCTATACTTTTGCAGTATAACCAATTAGGAAATAACACCTACACAGCACCAAAACAAAAAATGTTGCAAAGTGTTATTAGCCAATTATGTAGCACCAGCTCAGTGCAAAAAACTTAGCAGTAATTAATGTTTATTCCAGTTCAGAATGAGGGAAATGTGACCCCATGGCCACCAATGCAATGTATGACCACTATAACTGTGTGATGGCTGTTAGTACTAGATTGACTTGTATGAATATTTCAGGAACTGCTGATCTCTTGAGAGTTTTCACACATACCAGGGTGTAGAGTTTACACATAAATAAGAAAAAAATAACATAACAGATTTTCTCCAGAAGAAATGTCTTTCTTGTCAGAGAGGTCAGGGGAGAATGGCCAGACAATGTTGTAGATAACATGAAGGCTATGGTCACTCGAATAAGCACTCTTTACAGCTGTGACAAGCAGAAAAACTCCTTAGAAAGTAAGACATGTTGAGCCATATGAATTCCAGTGTTAAACTGTTCAGTCTCAGTGAGCATGTAGGTATGTAGGTAGGTGATTATGTAGGTAGGTACAGAAGTTAGGTAGATACTGTAGATAAAGCATTAGCATTATATGAATATTAAACCAGTTTAAATGGCTCTTTGTTTATACATTTTATTTTAATACATTTTAAATCACAAAGAGAAATTTGAACAAAGAGCAAGTTCAGCAGATGGAATAGATCCAGGCATGATTAATTTTTTAAACATCTAACACCAAAAGTCATTCATATCAACATGTCTGATGAAAGATTCAGCTTGACAGTGAATAATAGGGTGTTCAGTGCTGATAAAAATAAATATCAAATGGTGTAACCCTTTATTCGCAGCATGAGAGATTCACGTCATGTTTAGCAATTACTTACAAGAATATTATCCCTTATATTAATACACTAGTATATATTTATATATTTTCATATTTAAAACTCAATTATGTTTAGAGGTACAGTTAATAGATCACTGCTACATCCTGAACTTTGTAGAGTATAGTTAGCATATGCGTAGCAAGTAAAATACAAAATACCAAAGCAAATTCTAAGAAATTTATACTTACATTTACCGCATTCTGCAGATGTTTGGCTAATGCTTACACCTTAACCGCTGAGCTACCACTTTCCAACATATACTCACTGTTGAATTTCATAGGAACACACTCATTCTTGCTTCATTAAATTATTTAATCATCCAAACATGCATAAAATCATACAGCGATCAAATAATTTATGTTTTGTGTTACTGTCAGTGCTCCTGATGAATTAAAAGCAAATAGTGTCTGCACTGCAGTGTAAAATATTTATATAACACATCTATTGCTGTGTAATTAAACCTAGGAAGCTAGATAACAAATTAAACCAATATACTAAATTTCAAACAGTAACAGTGGGTAACTCTGGTCCCTGTTTTGATCTTGAGGTAAGAAGGTCACATCAAACATAAAGCTAGGGAAATAAGGAGGTAGTAGCTGAGTGTTTGAGGATTGGATGTTGGAGTTAAAATCCCAAGCTTCCACTCCTGGGGGCTTGAGCAAATCCCTTAACCCTGTTAATGAATCTGAGGCTTAAGTGGGAACAGATTAACTAAAAATGCACAGGTCGGCATTGGTTAAAATGTAATTTTAAGGGGAATTGTACATGTACTCTACTGTAAACTCAACAGAAATTGTGAATTACTTGTCATAAATGTTTTATTTACTACTTTAAATGGATAATTAAATTAATTAAATAATTTTTCCAAACATTTTTATGTAACTTATTAGTACAAACTGTGTGTAGTGTTTTGAAATGTTACTTCGAACTTTTGAGGATGCCTGAGGAATGGAGAAGTAGTGTGCGGGTACCGATCTTTAAGAATATGGGAGATGTGCAGACCTGCAGTAACTACAGGGGAATTAAATTGATCAGTCTCACCATAAAGGTATGGGAAAAAGCAGAGGTGGGAAGTAACAGAGTACAAATACTTCGTTACTGTACTTAAGTAGATTTTTCTGGTATCAGTACTTTACTCCACTATTTATTTTTTAGACAACTTTTTACTTTTACTCATTACATTTTTACACAAATATCTGTACTTTTTACTTCTTACATTTTCAAAACCGGCTCGTTACTTTAGTTTTAATCCATTGATTTGGTGCAAATATATATATTTTTTTTTCACTGCGCGTCGATTTCAGCCGAACAACCGATTTCCTGTTACTGCACGTCTTTTTCAATCCGCTGGTGTATCATGTACTGTCTCTCACTCACGACAGATGTAGACTAGTTTACGAAGATAAGAATCAGCAGGCAGAAGGCAGTAAGAAGTTTGGGGGTAACGTGGATGAGACAGAGGGAGTCAGTGATGTAAACATGACTGAGAACAGACACATTCATGATCATCATCATCTTTTCTCTGCATTCATTCGGTAACAAAGTTTTTAATTAGTTTTGTATTTATTATATATATATATATATATATATATATATATATATATATATATATATATATATATATATATATATATATATATATTTGGCTGTCAAAATTAAAATTATTGTAAACGGCACTAAATGTTATTAACGCGCCATTAATTCAGCGCGCATTTCTGTTTTTACCATTTTTATAAATATCTAAATATAAAAGAGGGGAGATTAAAACCTTCGGAAAAAAATACATTTATCCACGACATCCTTTCTTTACTTAGATATAAAATAATACAATAATAAATAAATATTTTTAATCAGTAAACTTTTGTTTTATTTATGCGCCAAGTCTCAAATCAAACACAAAATCCGCCATGTTTTACACAATTAACCCTCTAGGTGGCGTTTTGTGGGTTTTTCCCTCATAATGGCGACACAAACTACTTTTTACTTAAGTACATGTCAGAGCCAAGACTTCTTTACTTTCACTTGAGTAAAAAAGTTTAATCAGTACTTCAACTTTTACCCGAGTATTTTAAAACATGAGTATCTGTACTTCTACTTAAGTAAAGGATGTGTGTACTTTTGCCACCTCTGGGAAAGAGTAGTGGAAGCCAGGCTGAGAGAAGAGGTGACCATCTGTGAGCAACAGTATGGTTTAATGCTGAGGAAGAGCACCATAGACACATTATTTGCTTTGAGAATGTTGATGGATAAGTATGGAGAAGGTCAGAAGGAGTTGCATTGTGTGTTTGTGGATTTAGAGAAAGTGTAGGACAGGGTGCCAAGAGAGGAGTTGTGGTTTTGTATGAGGAAGTCAGGTGTGTCAGAGAAGTATGTGAGGGTGGTGCAGGACATGTATGAGGACAGTGTGACAGCAGTGAAGTGTGCAGTAGGAAAGACAGACTGGATCAAGGTGGAGGTTGGACTGCATCAAGGATCGGCTCTGAGCCCTTTCCTTTTTGCAGTGGTGATGGACAGGTTAAATGACGAGGTCAGACAGGAGTCTCCGTGCACTATGTGTTTGCGGATAATATTGTGATTTGTGGTGAGAGTAGGGAGCAGGTTGAGAAGAGCCTGAAGAGGCGAAGATACGCACTGGGGAGAGGGGGAATGAAAGTCAGTAGGAGTAAGACAGAGTACATGTGTGTGAATGAGAGAAAGGGCAGTGGAGTGATGTGATGCAGGGAGAAGAGGTGGTGAAGGTGGAGGAGTTCAGGTACCTAGGGTCAACAGTGCAAAGTAATGGAGAGTGTGTTAGTGAAGTGAAGAAAAGAGTGCAGGCAGGGTGGAGTGGGTGGAGGAGAGTATCTGCAAGAGTGAAAGGGCAAGTTTATAGGACTGTGGTGAGACCTGCTATGTTGTATAGTTTAGAGACAGTGGCACTGACTTAAAGACAGGGGGTCAAGCTGAAGGTAGCAGAGCTGAAGATGTTGAGGTTTTCGTTATGAGTGACGAGGATGGACAGGAATAGAAATGAGTTTATTAGAGGGACAGTAGAATGTTTTAGATGAGGGAGGCAAAATTGAGATGGTTTGGACATGTGCAGAGGAGGGACATGGGGTATTTTGGTAGGAGAATGCTGAGGATGGAGCCACCAGGAAGGAGAAAAAGAGGAAGGCCAAAAGGAGGTCATGGATGTGGTGAGGGAAGACATGCAGGTAGTTGGGTTGAAAGAGGCAGATGTAAAGGATAGGGTTGTATGGAGACGGATGACTTGCTGTGGCGACCCCTAATGGGAGAAGCTGAAAGAAGAAGAAATATTTTTAGCTGTTTCTATAGAAAATTCTGGAAATCTTCATCCCCACATCTGACTGTTAAAGCCATGGTCCACAAAGATCATATATAGGATCTTGCTGGTATTACTCAGGAGAGGAGAACTAAAGCAATTCTAAAACATTTGATGTACCATAAAACATTATAAAGGTTGTCATCATTAAGTGACCTTACATTATATGAGCAAGTCATCCATCTAAAACTGACGAACATGTCACGGATTTATGAAAGTCTTTTCTTGCGTGCGTCAGTTTTTGACTGTGATACAATCTGACATTATGACAACTGAGGTCTTACAGTGTGACATGTGGATCATGTTTGTACGGTCTGACAAAGAACAATCGCAAAGGACTATAATAATTGCACAGTGGGCCCGGCATTAGTTAACGCTATTAGTTTTTTGCACATAATTCTAAAAGAATTTCAAAATTCTTCAGCTAGGACTGTGGAGAAAGGAAATCATTTGATGTGATTTTCATATGTGAATAGTGTTAATGTTTTTTTTGTGTTTTGTTTTTAATCCTGATGCATACCTCTTACTTGTTGTTTTACTTGTGTTTTCTTTTGTTTATCAAAACATTGGCGGATGTGGCTTGCTATTTGTAATATTTTCTCACTAAGTGCAAAGCGTTATGAATACCTGAGCAGTGTATCTTTCACTATTCCATTAAAGGGGCCTCAACTGGGGTATTGGAAAATCCATCCACACCTATAATCACTTTCTGTCCCATCTTATATGAGCACATTATTTACTGCACATACATTTGCCATTACACAGGATGCCTATTTCATTAGATTGATCATGTCAAGCACGGATCCATCCTCTTCTGCAAACAGAAACAGAAGTGCAGGCGAATGAAGCGGAACTGACAAGGCAAACTAATTTGCCACCAAGAGACACGATTTAATCATGCATCTACAGGCCAAGCTCTCCCCCATGCTACTTACTGGTCTCTCCAGTCTCATATTCACTGTCTCTGAGCAACTCAAAGATGTCCACCTCCAGTTTGCCTGTGGTCGAGCGGTTGCTGGAACGGTTGATGCTATCTTTTGCCAGAGTGATGGCCAAGCGCTCCCCCCGGCTGCACTCCATTGGATCATCGAGGATTGCAGCTAAGGGGAAGAGAGATAAGAAAAAAGCAGAGAGAGTATAAGGAGAAATATCAGAGAAGCCTTCCAAAATCCCAGTAGTTATTGCAGCAACCAACATATGAGAGGTACTGCTCTGTATATTTACTGTCTTTATGTAAATAGGAGGCTGTATACCAGGGCAAAATGATGACACATTATTGTTAAAACAATACAATCAAGGCAATTGTGTTGTACACCTGAAGATTGTAAGTCTTTAGAGGAACTGACAGACTCCTTTAGTCACACTGAGACTCTTGTCAGTCACATTATACACAGCCTCAAGGCACTTTCAATCTACCTCTATCTTCAGTACTTAGACACACAAAAATGGCAAAATCCAATGCTGAAAAAAATGGAAGAAAAAAGTGTAGTGACACCAAAAATAAAAAGAATCTGTTTTACAGAAATCGGAAATAGATGCAAATTAGCTTTTTTTCTTCTGACAGCTAATCAACTACATAAATATTATAAACTGGCAGTGATAATGCACCAGTAAGTTTTTTGCAAATTTAATTGTCCACGTTTTAGCTTTGTCATAACTTTGAAAACTGATTAGCTAGACTTTCTACAGAAAGATTATCCTTAGCCCTGCTCTCAATATCCCCCTCTCAACATGCTCTACAGTTCCCAGCATGGGTTGTGTTACTTTCATGTTGTGTGTTTTGTTATTCGCTTTCTGTTCTTGTTTATTATGACATGTTTTTTTGTTGTTTCTATTAAAATCCTATCTTTGCCTTGTCCTGTCATTTGTTTGTTACCTCAGTGTTTTTATGGGTTCTAGAGTACAGTAGTTGGTTAATTTGAATATGTACTTCATGCTGTGTCATTTTTCAAAGAGAAATCTTATTTTCTAATATATAGCAGCTATTTCCAGTCCATTTTATTGATTGTATAAGTGTTCTAACAGTGCAGACATTTAATATGACAGCACTAACAAATTCCACAGCATATCTTTTTGTTTGCTTGTATTCACTAGATAAAAATCCAATTCTATCAATGGGTCATTTTTTTAAACCATCACTCTAATTCTATTACCAATTTTTACACTTTCACTTGACTCCTACAGGCTGTCTGGGTGTGTTACATGGCATCAGACAATGTTCTCACTCTTGTCATTCAATGAAGCAAAACAAAACAGGAACAATTTTTCCATATTACTTAATATTAACCTCTTGTTTATGGACCTGCTATATTATTAACTAAGACTAAATCACCTAAATCACCATTATAATGAATTCCTTGTTTTATTTGTTGTTATTTCCGCGTTTATACTCTCTACTATTTAACTTTGCCTGCTTGTGTTTTTCACCTGTTCCATGAACTCTAATTTTGATTCTTGAAGTCATTCCAGTAATAGCATTATTGACACTTACCAGTTTTTGATTAAGGCTCAATGAGGTCCTATAAGAAAATGTTTTGGCCAAAATGGTACATTTTCCCTCAGGCCCAAGAGTATGGATTTTACAGCTTGCAAAAGACACCACTGGATTACTGATAAACTGTAAACTTACATTCCAAGCATCAACGCATCAGTAAGTTATTTGAGCTGTGTCAGTATTCATGTGCTTATCGATAACTGTTATTAATGACCAGGTATGAGATAAGCTATCTACTGTAGCTACCAAATGATTGTGAATAATCTTCAATGTGAATAGTTGTTGTAGCTATAGAAAGATAGTTAGATAAAACAATTCCAGTATGATTTATTATGACCGAAAGAATATATAAATATACAGATGTTTGCACATTGAAAAAATACTCCCTTAGCAGTTAGTTAGCAGTTAGGACAGTTAGTTTCTCCAAATATTCAGGTGAAATATTTTGCCATTATTCTTGTTAAACATGTTCCTCACTTTCTGTAGATTCTGACCTTGTGATTCAATTAAAAAGGATTTAGATGCGGTGACTGGGCAAGCCATTCCATGACAGATAACACTTCAGCTGACTGTCTGTTTTGTAAATAGGGCTTATAGAGCTTAAATGTATGCTTTGGGTCATTATCTTTTTGTATGGTAAATTTGGTTCCAAAATAGCTGCAGTCCAGATGAAATTGCATTGCATTGCCATTTTGGTTTAGTATTCCTTTTACTCAGAATGGGTCTCCAACTTTCCCTGCTTCAGAACAACACCAAACCATTAAGCTTTCACCTCCATGTTTGACTGTAGGGTGAGGCAGTCTGCAAGCATATTCTCTCCTGTTCTCTATACATATGTTTGAGGCAGAAATGTCAAATTTGGACTCATATGTCCACAGACCTGTCTTTCAGTCATTCACTGTGCATAATCATACCTAAAAAAAATGGCTAGGTGTAATAAAAGGTATTTCCAAACTTTTGACAGGCCTTGTATCAGATAGTATTTAAGTTACTATACATTTTCTAAATAACTGTTAATTTCTATAAATATCCTGTGTATATGCCATCTAATACAAGACCAAACTCCTGCTTACAGTAATAATAGGTCTGAAGCCAACTGCTGTATTTGCTTTGACCTTATTGAAGGTCAAAACCTGGCCATCCATATCAATCTATAGCAGTCTGAAAGCAATCTTTTTATATACCTCTAGACACCATAATAGAAAAAACAGACAAGGTCCAGCCTGGTTCAATTTTTAGTTCTGCTTTTGATTTCATGCAGCTATTGTTTCAAAGCCAGCAAAACTAAACCTATAATATCATAGTAGGACATTTATTTTATTCTCAATCTCAAGCTCCTACTTGACACTCTATGTGTCAGAATGATTCATTCACCTAGCTGTCATGACATGCGCTAATGACTTGTTCTTCTGTTGTTGCTCTGAACACAGATGTCGGATTTCCACTACAGATTAGAACCAGACAGGGTGAAAGAACCAGACACTAGCAGGGTGATGTTTCATTTCCAGGTTAATATGAACGCTATTATTGTGATCTTCTGTATTGTAATCTTTTTTATTTAATAGTGGGATCTAATTTAATGATCTAACGCACGACCAAGATCATCAGCCACAGCAAGAATGCTTCACAATATATTCATGAGTAATCTGTCAGTAATTTAGTGTGTATCAAGGCAGCATGACAATGACAAAACATTTGCAGTACTCAGACAGCTCCCTATCTGGCTATCATTTGCCAAGTCATCTAGCTGAGCAATTTTACCCATATCATCAAATGGCACATTTGCTAAACATTCCACTACAGAATGACAAAATTGCACAAAAATGATCAAAATAAGCTTTTTTTCCTGCATGCGGAAGGAGGGAGCTTTTATAGACCATTGCCTTTTGTACACTTAAAGACGCCACAGTGAATAATTGTTTTTTTTTCCTAGTGCAAAACAAGTTGTAACGTAGAAAATAACCAGAATGACTAAACAATCAAATCAAAATGTAGAATGTGTCTGAGACAATCACAGACTAGGAGGAAATACTTGTCTGTGTGTATATGGGTCTCCTGCCAATCTTGTTATAGACTCTTTCCCATGCCCATTTGGTCCAGCACATGTCAGTTTGTTTAAATAAGAAAAAAGGGGTCTTGTATGCAGTCAACACAATCAATAATTTTTGTTCAGAGGAAAAAACCCAACTTGCTTGCTCTCAAAAAAATATAAAAAATAAATAAATAAATTTCCCCCTAGCACTTTGGGCCAAATTCTTTCATACCTGAGTAGGTAATAGGCATTCTACAAATGTTAATATCCCAATCTGGGCTTTATTTTAATAAATAACTTTCGTTTAGATTCAGCATTCCATTGGAAATCTAGTTTTGGCTCAAAACTATGCAAAAATGGTCGACAGTCAAAGAAGGGTTTAAATAGAAGAAATGGGAACAAAGACAAAAAAAATACATAAAAAGTTAATGTGTCAGCCAGGCATTAAAGATTATTTCCAGGCATGTGAATCAATTCAAACAGCATAGACACAGCTTCAGTCTAATCACTGAATTGAAAAAGAAATAGATGTAAAGGACCCATTACAACAGCTATAAATTTTCTGAGGTTTATTTACACATAATAAATTGGTTTTCTTCAATGCTGTGCATCAGAGTGCTTGTTCCTAATGCTGCAGAAAGCATCCAAATATGCTTTATGGCGAAATGAACTGAATTACAATGTACAAATCTTAAATTATAGCTTATGCACTTACAAAGAAAACTGATTTTCCATCACCCATGAGTAATTAAATAGTATAAATAGACATGATATCTAGCCCAGCACTACATTATTCAAAAGTTCACAGTTTGTAAATACTTTGCTAGCACATTAGCAAAAAAAAAAAGTAGCACGCCATAGTGAATTTGCATTAAAATTAACAACGGAGACAAGCAAAGAAATAATGATGAGCACCAAAGGAATTTATGTGTGATTATAGTGTGGTATTTCTTCAACAACAAAAAAGCAGGGAAAGCCGAAGCTGGGCTATTTTCCCAGCCTATACCCCCCATTGCTCGTAACAAAGAGCGCCAAATAGAAACATTGGCCCTCTGCTGGGTATTGGGACAGAGTGCCAGACACCAAACCAGCAGCATGAAATCAGACATCAAACTATTAGACAAGGATCACCAAGAGTTGAGCAAAATCTCAGAACTGGATCGAATTACAGAAGGGAGTGGTGTTAATCTGGTAAAAAAAATAACACTTTTTTTCAAGGTGTTTCCCCTAGCTGTAGTGCATTTAATATTGGATGCAACACAGATTAATGGTAAATAGCTTTAGCCATGGATGCTACCCTCTCGAGCCACTGAGCATCAGATATACTTCGTAAACGTTTCTGGCTATAATCTTGCAATCTTATGTGTATATGCATGTTCATGCACCAACAGGAAACTTCACATCATAAAGCAGTGAGCTTTGCAAAGCAAGATAATCATTGGGGTGGAAAAAAGCTGCAAGTCATCCCATGTTTAACAGTCATTATTGAATATTGTCTGAAGCAGTCATGAGTGCAGTGGAGATTATCAAGTGTGTTTGCTGTAGAGCAATAGAAAAAGGGTTTTGGTTGGTCAGATGACTGCTTCTTGTGAAAATTGCATCATTTCCAATTCAGTCTGGATACTCTGACCTCAAGACTGTTTTTGGACATTTATGGCAGAGGGAATTATAATCATTTTCTTTGCGTTCACTAGCTGCAAACCTGGAGGATGAGGTTGAAAGGTGGATGGTGGACAAAATTGAAAGCAACATGGAACATTGCAAACATTCCCTTTTTTTAATACTGGCCAAAAAAAAAAAAAAAGCTGCTTCTCCATAAATTACAGCAGTTTCACTCTAACAGGGAATGAACAAGAAGTAACTCTTGCCTACTGCCATCTGACTATACAATGAGTCAGCTTAGTGCTACAATATGTGTATATTGTACGATAGACATGTCTGCTGACTTTGCATACTTAATTAATTACACTTATTGCACACCGAATTTTTACATAGTGGCAGTGCACATTCATACTCACACACTACTAATTTATTTGTGTATGACTTATGACTACTATAAATTTTTTCGGAACACACTACCACAACTGGTCATCAAGTGTCAGTTTTATGCACCAGTAAGAAACACAAGCATGAAAACGTCTGCAGTGACACTTTTAATACAAATCTCTCTTGCAAAGTCTAGAACTCTAGATTTGTGCGACTAAATGGAAAGCACTGATGCATGCTAAGCCATGAAACCATGTAATGCAGGAGAAATATTTTGTCTTCACCACACACACAAACACACACACATACCCTTTTCATTTAATTTCTTATAAATCATTCGCCATATATTCTGATAACGCTTCCTCTTACATCATTATTACAATGTGTCAGAATATACCAGGAATAATTTATAGTATGCCATAACAATGCAGTTGAAACAGCTTTATGCCGGAGTAAACAAGCGAACAGATCACAATGCATGGTGATGCTTATCCCATCTATCCTCATTCTTGTGCAAAATATGCTGAAAAAGACAAAAGCTATCAAGGCTCTGCGATTGAATGCACAACAGAGGAAAGGCGCTCAGAATATTTCACAATTAAGAGTGTAAAAGGCATTTATAACATTGAATTGTAATTCTATTTGCTGTTCTCTTATTATTATAGTTATAATTAAAACTGGAATTAGTGTGTACTTCCGACGTGGGAACATTAACCTTTTCCATCACTGGTCCGATGTTGTCTGATGTCCTGTTTCTTAACTGTGCGTCATCTCTATTTAATCAAGTCGAGTGGATTGGCCGTGCAGCTAATGGATCATGGTGCCACCTATAACTGCATTAACTACTAAATAATGTGTTTTTTTTTTATTTAAATTGTTTGATGAAATCCAACCGCAAAACTCACACCAGGGAAGACCTGAGTGACTGGGTGACACATTCTTAGCCTTGTTGTCTGAAAATCGGCATTTACAATAAAACAAACCTGCACTCCTCTGGCGAGCAAAAACATGCTTTTGAAGACACTCCATGCCCCATCGCTGAGTTTATTTATGTTCTGATTTCACAAGTGTGAAATACCTCTGCTGCAGGGTAAGGTGCAGAGGTGTGCTATAATTTTTTATTTGACAGAACTAACACACACACACACTCACACACACTTAACAACCGTTAAGGCTTTAGTAAGCATTATTGAGACATACTGATGTAAGACTTTGTCTTCTTATCCCCTTCCGAGCCTGCATCCATTTAAATTGACATTCATATGCAATTTTGGTATAAACTATCTACTAGTTAACTAACTACTACTACTAACTAACTACTATTAACTAACTAACTAATTAAAAACAATGCCTTGTCACTTATTGATTTCTAATCAACCAATAGCAATGATGCATAAATTCATTTGAAAATCATCATCAGTCATTACATTAGACAGGCACAGCCTACAGACCAGACAGGAGGAGGAGCCAGCGCTTTTTCTTTTACCTGGATTTGTCATGTTATAGGACTGAGAAGGGTTGAGACAAATACAAGCACAGCTACAGTAAAGAGAGAATAAAAGAGCAGGCAGATACATGCAAAATGAGATTCCAAATAAACAGGAAACAAACAGAAACATTGTGGTATAAATGCAGACACAAATCAGTGGTTAAACTCAAAACAGGTCCTGTGTGGAAGGCAAAAACCAAAAACAACATGGGACTGACACCCAACATGATTCGAAAACCACCCATGGCTACACAAACACAAAAACGCAGAAGTGCGCCACAGCGCTGCTTAGTGATACAATCTGACAGTTGTTTACTAATTTATGTTCATAGTAGCCTCATCAATTTTTATTATATTCATAAAAGGTTCATTTATAGATTTTTTTATCTTCAATGATTTATTGCTAAATATCAACAGGAATCTTATGACGTAGTAGGTAGGTTGTGAAGTTGTTGCATGCATTTTTGAGGTGAAATATGCAATATTAATTTTTTATTAACTTTGATTACTTAGTAATTATGAATATGTTAATTATATTTCCTGAGTTAGGGTTTGTGTGTGCATGTTATGTGTCTGCATGTGATTCCTTATAGTACTTTCTTTAAAATACATGCCTTTAGGTAGAATGAATAGAATAAATTGCACCAACGTAAGGATTAAAATAGATAAAAAACAGACTGGTGTTCCAAATAGGGTGTATTCCTGTTTTTCTCCATATCCACCACCACCTTAAAAACATAAAGCACTTACCGATGATACAAAAAGTGGGGATACTGTGTAAACTGTGAGAAAAACAGAATTTAATGATTTGCGATGATCCCAAAAACCCATATTTTATTCATAATAAAGCTGAGAAAATTTACCATTTTAAGAAAAAAAATTAAATTGATGGCCACATCAACTGGCATGGAGGCATTTTTTTAAATAAACAACTTGAGAAACATTTTACAACTAATTAAGTTAATTGGCAAAAAGTCAATAATATGATTGGTGTAAAATAAGTATCTTACATTGGCAATAGTCTCTCAGAATTTAAGATGCTCACAGGGTCACCAATCTGTGAAAAACTCTGTCTTTAAATTGGGGGAAAATTTCACAATAATGTTCCTCAACATCAAACTGTGACTTTTTAAAATATATCCTCATCCTCAGTACATAACATCAAAATATTTAAAGAATTTGGAGAAATCTTTGAGCGCAAGGGACAAAAATCAATATTGGATGCCTGTGATCTTTGGGCCATCAGCTGGCAGTGCATTAAAAACAGGCACTCTGAATGATAATGGAAATCACTGCATGGGTTAGGAATCACCTCCAAAAATTATTGTCTGTGAACACATTTTGCATTGTCATCCTCAAATGCTGTTTAAAGCTCATGCAAAGAAGGCATATGTGAACATGATCCAAAAAACACCATCAGCATTTTTGGGCCAAAGCTCATTTAAAATGGACTGAGGAACTGCCCTGCTTGCTTTCCAAACCTTTCACCATTTGAAAACATTTGGTGGTAAACATTGTTCGACTCGTGTTGTGGCCATCAAATTCAAAACTTCAAAGTTTTTTTTCTTTATAATGGTACATTTTCTCATTTGATATGTTTGTGTCTATAGAATCATCGATAATCATGCATTCTGTTTTTAATTTACATTTTAAACAGCATCCCTTTTTCGGACTTTTTGGAACTGTGGTTGTAGATGAACAAATGAATGAATGAATTATTTAAAATATAAAGGAATCACGCATCATGCAGAGATTTAGACTGGTGTGGTAGAGAAGTGTGGTAGATATTTCTGCCAAAAGCAACCTCCACAGAACTACTATGCAGAACTTTACGATATAAATTATATCACCAAACGCAAAAACAGCACAGGATTAGGGATAATTAATTTTAAATAACCTGTAGTGCATTCGAAGATGCATGACTGTCTCAGCGCTAAATCATTTACTTCCGAAGCAGGCTTGAAAATGCTGATTTATATTCGACTCCACACCTGCCTCCTCTCAGCTTTAAGAAAGGCCAGCAGAATACTTTTAATTACAATTCTTTTTACTAGCTGAGAAAAAAGGCAAGCTGAGACGACAAGTGTTTTCGAGGTTAGAAGTAATATGTAACATCATGTGCTGTATTGCACCTGAAAGACCTGCGGATTCCTCTGTATAGCCATCTTGGCGAAAAGCCTCTTTTACAACTAAACAAATATTACACATCTCACAAGCAGCTGATGAAAAGCTCTATACTCTTCTTGAGAAAGAAAAATAGAGTTGTTGGTAGCTTTGAAATGTTAATTTGCAAATTCTGAATGCACATTTATTATTTTAATGAAATGATCAGTGTTCAAAATAAAGTTGCTTGATTAAAACCTTAAATCAAACCCTCTTTTGAAGCTACAATGGTGTGAAAAAGTGTTTGCCCCTTCCTGATTTCTTAATTTTTTGCATGTTTGTCACACTTCAGATCATAAAACTAATTTAGATATTAGTAAAAGATAACACGAGTGAACACAACTACAACTACAACACAACTAGTAGAGTGGGCCGTTAGACCCTCAGGCGCCTGAGAACCTTTGCATTCATATGCTAGAGATTTAGCCTCAACAATCCAGGGGGACAGCCACTGTCTTGACAACGGCTTCCTCTTGTAAGGAGCAGCCCAAGACACAAACAGCTGATCATTCTCCCTGAAGCCTGCTGTTCTCTTGACATATGTATGGAGAGCCCGCACCAGACACAAGAAATCCAAACTCTCCTCCTCCCGAGAAGAGAATGGAGGAGGGTGGAAAGCCGAAAGCTCTGCAATGGGACATCTATAAGAATAATCCATTACTTTAGGTACAAACGCCGGGTTAGGGCAAAAGGAAACTTTCGAGAGCCCTGGGGCAAACTGTAAACAGGATGGACTGACAGCTATTACCACAGCCACAAGCAGCGTCATCTTAAGAGAAAGAAATTTCAACCATATGCCATCCAATGGCTCGAAAGGGTGTTGAGAATACCATAGATAGATCCCACAGTGGAACCATCTGCCTAGACACCGACCTCTTACAGCGTGCTCCTTTCATAAAACGACTTATTAAAGGGTGTCGACCTGCAGGTTAGTTGCCAAACCTGACATGACATGCAGAAATAGCTGCTAGATAAACTTTTAAAGTAGAGAAAGCTTTCCTTTGTCCAGAAAATCCTGGAGAAAACATAATATGTCTCCCACTGAACACTGGAAAGAGACAATGTGACTATGGCCACACCACTCTTCAAAGACTCGCCATTTATTGTTATAAAGTGTGCAAGTAGATGAGGCTCTGGCACTCTGAATAGTGTGTATAACTGATGGGGGTAAACCTGCCACACTCAAGTTCCACCTTTCATGGGCCAGGCCCAGAGACCTATCCTGCCTGAGAGAGCAGGTAACTCCTTAAAGGGGGTGGCCATGGCTGATCTGACAGCAGTTTAACTATCTCTGTGACCTAGTGTCTGGATGCCCAGCATATAGTTATCAGAACCAGTGACAAGCCCAGTTCCATGACTTTGACTAGAGTGGTGGAAATCAAAGTCAGTGGATGGAATGCATATAGAAGGACGTTCGGCCATGGGTGGGCTAAAGCATCCACACCCAATGGTGCATTTTTGTCCTTTAGAGAGAAGTACAGAGCACACTGAGCATTTTCTCGCAAGGTGAAGAGATCTACGACAGCCCGGCCGTATCTCTGCCATATCTGTTTCACCACTTGGGTGTGCAGCTTCCATTCTCCATACAGTCGGTTTCCCCTGGACAATAAATCCGCACCCCTCTTTCACATGCCTGGGACATAAGAACCTTGTGTCACATCACATTATCAGTTTTCTTGCCAACTGATGCAACTGGAGGGAGTGTACGCCTCCCTGCTGGTTGATGTAAGTGGACCATTTTCAGTAGGACATGTTGGGCCTTTAATGAAGGTGAGAAAATGTTTCAGCACTACACTGTAAACAGCTCCAAGTAGTTTATATGTCCCAGGATTAGCTGTGGAGGCCAAATTCACAGCCCACTAGGAACGCGTCCGTCATCATAGTAACTCTCGACTATAGTAACTATTCTGAATCCCAAGCTGTAGAGATGAGTGACCACGCTCTCTGCATCTCTGATCGATCGCTCTCTTGATGAGGAGCATATCAGATAAATTCATATCCTGTTGTTCCTCAACGGTAAAAAGAGCCGCTTCCACACATTTGCTGAAAGTTCTCGGCGCTCGAGACAGTCCGAACGGAATGGTTTGAAACTCGTAGGCAGTGCCTCTGTGTGCAAACCTCAGATATGTTCTGTAAGACGAGTAAACAATTATGTGAAAATACACGTCTGATAGATCGAACGTTACAAACCAATCGTTTGGACGGATCGACCAACAGAGCACTTTGTGTGTCAACATTTTGAATGAGTATTTCCTTAGGTGCTTAATTAACACACGTAGGTCTAAGATTGGACAAAGAGATGTGCTCCCTCTCTTTGGATCACAAATTACCGGGGGTAAAAGTCCATTGACATGGCTGAGTATGGAGCAAATCAAAACTAGTCACAACACATTAGTCTATCGCTATTCGCAGTGTAGTTAACCCTTCGAAGGCTTTGCCTTGACGTGTGACACTATACTGAGTTTCGTGATGTCACTCAGCACGATCCTGTATGACTGGTCTTGCGTTCTGTGGCGGAACACAATGATGGCCCGAACAATGAACAGTTTAGCAAAAACCAGCAGGAAACTGGATGTGCTGAGAGAGCTTGATGTAGTCACTCACAGAAAAAAAAACCGCAAATGATATTGTAAGGGATTGTGATATTGCTTCGGGCGTGACCAACGATGGAAGCTCCTATGACACCACGTCTGTCTTGACAGACAGGTTGACCTGTCAAGACAGACGTGTTGTCATAGAAGCTTCCGTAGCTGGTCACTCCAACTACATGAGTTCACGAACAGATGGCTGGATATTCTCCTTTAGGATTTTTTCGTAAACAGCAGACCTCATGGTTCCATTTATCACAGCAAGTCTTCCATTTTCTGAAGCAGCAACAGTCCCAGACCATCACACTACCACCATATTTTACTGTTGGTATGATTTTAATGCCAGACGTAATGGGACACACACCTTCCAAAAAGTTTAACTTCTGTATCGTCAGTCCACAGAGTATTTTCCCAAAAATCTTGGGGATCTTCAAGATGTTTTCTGGCAAAACTGAGATGAGTCTTTATGAAATTTTTGCTCAGCAGCGGTTTTCATCTTGGAACTCTGCCTTGCAGACCATTTTTGCCCAGTCCCTTTCTCATGGTGGAGTCATGAACACTGACCTTAACTGAGGAAAGTGAGGCCTGCAGTTCTATGGATGTTGTTGTGGGGTCTTTTGTGACCACTTGAATGAGTCTTTGCTGTGCTCTTGGGGTAATTTTGGTCGGCCGGCCACTCCTGGGAAGGTTCCCCACTGTTCCATGTTTTTGCCATTTGTGAATAATAACTCTCACTGTGGTTTGCTGGAGTCCCAAAGCTTTAAAAACTCTGCATGATTTCTAGCTTTTGAGGATCTTTTGTCTACTTCACTTTGTCAGGCAGGTCCTGTGTGTGACAGTAATCAGGCCTGGGTGTGGCTAGAAAAATTAAACAACTTAGGTGTGATAAAAATAAGAAATCAAATACTTTTTCACACCACTGTACATGAGCACAAATATGTTTGTTATGCACATCTTAGTGGTTTTACTCACAAGTGCTAACTAGATCTGGCATTTAACTTCTTTAAAACAACAAAAAAATCCCCCTCCCACATTTTAGACTGTGACACAAAAGGGCTGACATGAACTATGACACAAAGAATAGGGAGAAATCATCTCTTATGGTTCTCATCTAAAAGTCAACACACTGAAGGGAGTATTCGTTTTTTTTTAGTGTCATTTACTTATCTTTACAACAGTACACCAGTAAAGCTCAGTTCTTTTTCCGTATATATCTCCTGCAAAATCCAGAAATCCAGAAATGAGCTGTGGGACTTAAAGTACTTGTACAGAGGATCAACAGCTGTAGATGAGGTTACAGGAACTTTCTTCAAAGCATCATTTGTCAGTGCTTCAGGAATGATCTAGACATACCTGATCTTCACGCTCCCCTTTACGAGGAGGGAGTTGCTTATAAAAGTTCCTGAGAAAGATCAGACACTGTGGATGTAACCAAAATTTAAAGACATTGTTCAGCTTGAACAGATAAAACATACTCACCAAAAAGATGTAAATACAGATACAAATATGAAGTATGCTATTATTATTTTTTTTCTTTGTCAGAAAGCTTCATCTCGTATAGACTAAAGGTTTGAATTGGGACTGAGATTCAACAGCAAACAAAAAAGCATGGTGGCTTTTATTTTTATGTGGTCAGATGGCCTTGATGCCATTGTGACAAAGAAAGCCCATGCTCATTATTGTGAATATGCAGGAACTCCTAACTGTCTCACCCATGCCATGGCGGTTTAAATTAGGCTACTAGTGTGTTTTGAAACCAAATCGAGTCGGTGGGCCGACACAATCAAACGAGTTGAATTTTCCAGAGCATGAATACATAGCTAGCAATGCTGTTTTCCACTGTTTCATATTTAGTGTGCCCAGAGAATAGTGAACCCTTAGCATTAGCATTACTCAATAATACAATGTACCTTCATTTAGGAGTTAATAAATAAATAATTCAATCATATTTATTTAAACAGGCAGTCTAAGATTATTAATATCGTTTTCGCATTAGAATTATGGCCAAGATGGCCTCAATGTTTTCTCAATATTTACTGTAGGGTTAGGGTTAGGGTTAAACATACAGAACTTAAGCATTGCCACTCGCACATAAAGTTAAAATGTACCAAAATTGTACATTGATGTGTAAAAACATTGATCGCAACATTAAATCAGGTTAAATGGCTGAGAGCTACAACAGTCACATGATTCTAATTTTGGCTCTTCACAAAAGCTCCAATCATTGCATTGTTTTGTCTTCATCCATAACTACAACAATTCAACAGGCTTCCAGTGAGAACTGCTGTTGATACCTATTAAGCATTTAGATAAGATTGTACACTCTCAGCTGTCAGTACTCAATCAGGAAGTGGTAGTGCACAGGGAATACAGAAACAGAGATAAACAGGCGCTTGTTACTATTCTCTCCCACACTTGGCATCTTCAACAACCGCGCAGCAGCTGAAACATGTAAAGAGATGGTCACATGGTGAAACCAAGGTCTGTGGAAATCATAAACTCGATCTTGCCTTTAGTAAACATTAAGCTAAGCTTACAAATCTCTGTTACAGTAAGAGAAAGGATATACGATATTAGCACTAATCTTTTATTTGTCTCACATTTTTGTGTTTTTTTAAATATTATTTCCTTCATATGAAGAGCATGATAAGGCACAGCACCGGGATGAATTCAATTTCAACCAAGTGCTGACGCTTTATTGGTCTCTCAGGAGGCCTGTTTGGACTCTGGGGATTTGTTACTCATTCGCTTCCCTGACAAAGAGTCATTAAAGCATCATGGCTCGTACTGCATTGTTTCTCATGAATGTTCAAACACACACACAGACTTGCTACATACAGACTGATTTTACAGTGAACACGTAAAGCATTGATGTCACATCAAACAATGGTAGAGAAGAAAGCAGGGAAAAAAGCCTAACTATTACATCATTGTGAGGAGGAGAAGTTGCAGAGGACAAGCGAGTAATGACTGAGTGTCTACAACTGTGTGTGAATAACAATGTCCTATTTTTATGGTGTGCTTCTTGCAGTGAGCAGCTAAAAGAGAGTGCTGAAGGGCAGTTATAGAGACACTGTCCTGTTAAGCTTGATAATAAGTTCTGTATAGTTTTCATTCTTCTTTTCTATTATTTCCATGAACAAACATAATCCAGAATTAATACTTTACAGCACTCACACTCTCCCTTTATACATACATTTTCCTTAATTCCCCCCATCACCACTCGGGCATATTATCTATTGACAATAAAGAATAGTCAAAACTAGTTTACTAGTTCTCTTTCTTTTTTATGATCATTTCTGTGTGCATGTGTGCAGTAAAAATGATAAGTCACTTGAAATTATTATTCTGTGCCTTTAAGCAAATCTTGGACAAACAGATGCCATCATTCACTGACCACGTTTGTTATTATGATGTCAAAACAATATGCAAATGTCATATATTTTACCATAAATTATGCAGTTACCTGATGCACCATCCACGACATATAATTCTCAATGCCAAGTAGAAAAGGTTTGTTTTTTGTCCTAAATGCTGCCTATGCAGTCACTACCAACTCTACTCTGTCCATGTAATCATTAAATATACATTTTAAATAAGGTTAGCATTAGCCATCTGTTAATGAGCTGCCTGTAGCAGGAAAGCAAAATAGAAGAAACATGCCAAGACTGCATTTAATTTTTTTTTTATTTTAATGCCTCGACAACGTGGAATAACAAAGGACATTCAACAATTAAAACTTCCTCTGCACCTTCTCCGGTTGAATTTATAGCACTTGTAAACAACCTTGCTTCTGTGGTATTTTTTTGCCATTTCTGTCTCGCTTTATTTTTCCCCTTAATTAATAACAAGGACATAAAAAACCCAAGACGATGCTCAATTGTTATTAGGCTTAAATGGGTCACACAATTACAGTAGATAAGAATGACCAAGAGCCATAAGTCCTACCAGGGGCTGAAATGAGCTTATGCTTAATAAGACATAACATTACTTTGCACATTAAATACGTTTATATTCATTTTGTTCATTCAGGCAGGAGGACAGGACTAGGTGGAGAGGGTGGTACAGAGAGAGAATAGGTGTACTGGATATGGAGAAATACAGAAGAAAAGGTATATAGGTACAGTATATTATCCCACTATCTCAATAGCTCAATAGAAGTTGTGTTACAGCTAATTCATTAATAGTCAATAGTTTTATTATAGTAAGATTATGTTCACTTATTTCTGTTGAGGTTTTTTTTTTTATAAAAATTTATGAATATATACCAAATTCTAACTAAAAAATATAAAGGCTTTCTGCATGTTTGTATTAGTATTTCACTTAAAATCTAATGCCTTCTTTAGATTTCGAACCAGCACCTGTGATTTAACAATATTTTCAATAACCAACATTTTTTCCTCACCCTGCTTGTGTATGTTGATCACCCTTTAAACACAAAGCATGTTCCTGACATGGACTGTTTAAATTTCATTTATGGTGCTCTAAAATAATTTTGGCACATCATGATACGATGCAAGAAAAGGCAGAATGGCAGAAGTGGAAGTTTTTTTTAACTCAATGCCAATAAAAAGCATTTAGAATTGTAACAGCACCTGAAAAGGTCTCCAGGTAAAAATAAATAAATAAATAAAGGTTTTCGTACACGCTGAAGCACAAAGGACTTTTTACTGTCTTTGATTCAATGGAAGTGCACAGAGTTAAAACAAGAAGACATTAAAACCAGAACCAGTTTATTAACAGTTTTCATCCTCAGGAATAAAAATCATACTGGCTAAAACATTTAAACATTCTTTCTCTTATACTCTAAGTGTGACCTGAACTTAATCTTCCCTCAAATAAAAAATTTCACACCTTGCAGCTAATTGCAGTGAAACTAACATATTCTCTGCCTTTCTTTTTTTGTGTGGTGGTGGAATTTATGTTGTTCTTAAATTCTATGTTTTGATTATTCAATTTTGTGGTCCTCACCAATGTCTCTAAACCACTGGTGTACAAAGTACACAAACCATGTAGTTGAGTTAAAGTAGAGATACACTCTGTAAAATATTACTCAGTAAAAGTAAAAGTGCTCCCTTTAAACTTTCACTTAAATAAAAGTACAAACGTATTTGCCTTTAAGTCTACTTAAGTATCCAATGTACTGTGATTTATTATGCCTATTATGTTCCTAATAGGCATAACTCAGTTTATGTGAAAGACTCAAATGTTGCTCTTAGCACACCAGTCTATTAATAGAATGATATTAATGAGTCAAACACTGATTGATATCTATTAAAACAATCTTGACCTCCTTAACCGCTTAAAAAAAAAATCGCCACGCTACTTTAAAATAAGGCCACGGGTGCTGTAGCAAGTTTGAGTCAAGAGTCACCCATTCCACTCAAAATGTTCTGCTTGTATGTCTGCTGTATGTTCATGCTAAGTAGATACCCCCAAGCAGCATTCAAAAACAGTTAAAACAGAGCGCATGCTCTACCCTGTTCAGTATCTGGCTGCCTGCTTGACCAGTTAAGTTTTTATCCACTGATAAATAAAAAGGAACGACTGATTTCGCAAAATGTATTTGAGTAAAAAGTAAGATATTCAACTTTGAAATGTGGTGAAGTTAAAGTAAAAGTCTCCCTAAATGAAAATATTTCAGTAAAATACAGATACAAGAAAAAGCTATTTAAGTAGAGTAATGACTTACATTCACTTCATTACTGTCCAGCACTGCTCTAAACAAACACATAAACTAAGGTGGCAAAAAAACCCAAAATTGGGTACGTCATATAAGTACAGAGCAAATAACTTCACGTAAATGTTTTTTAATTAGGAATTTATCAGTGTTCCCTGTCGGGGGCATTATATGAATTCAAGTCAATCATGTTGTTTTTACATTACTTAGCCGGGAGCATAAGTAGCCTCGGGTTAGGAGTAGGACGGAATACTTATCCAGCTTAATCAATGAGGCCCTGATATTCACTTTAACACTACCGTGCATAGCAGTTGGTATGAGCTTCTCAGCCCATGATAACTACCACCTCCTCTTTGGTCTCATCAGTCCAAAGGATATTGTTCCAAAACCTATTCTAACCACCCTTTCATGAAAGCTATATATGTACAGTCCTTTTCTGATTGCTGTCATGAACACAGACACTTAATAATCTTACAGAGGCACTGTATGTCACATAAAGTAGCTTTTCTATATACCTTTGAACATTTATTGGTCTTACCTTTTTGTCTAAATTTGCTTGAGTTCCAACTCCTGGGAAGATTGGCAAGAAGGCTCTTTATTTGTAAACAGTTGTTCTCATTGTAGAACTGTGAATTTCATAGAACTCCCAAACTGATGTGCAACAACAGTTGCTTTTCATAGCTCATAATTGATGGTTGTTTTTCTCTTCATAATATAAAAATATAAGTAATATTTGTCTTTACAGGTTTCTGTTCGCTCACATTCTTTATTTTTATATATTTTTTATAAAAATATATAAAGTTAGTTAGTTCAAGTCAGTCAAGTTAAGGTTTACATTAGTTACTAAAGCAGAGACTGTAAATTATTTCACAGGGGTTTTATAAATACTAAATTTCTCCCATGAATCCTCCTACAGACGGATTACTTGTAAATCCAGCATGATTAATGGGGCCCACTGTCTGCTTTTATTCTCACAAGAATATAGGAAGGATAATGAAGAGAAGTATAACTGAAAAATAAGCTTGAAGAGTAAGCACTAGTGGTGCCTATACACCACCCACAATACACCCTCTATATACTCAATCAAATAATGACAGTACTTAATCCATAAGATTTCTCATACCAATACACATAACACGCAGAACTCTATTTCACCTCCAGTCTTGTGTTGCACTCACATTCTGCACCTCCTACCCTCCCATTTCCATTGTGGGCAGGTGACACATCGGCATTAGACAGATGTTTATGCTAATGATACTTTTGAAGCAAAAACAGTTTAATTGATCAGTGTATTGAGGTTTGCGGGTTTGGAGTTTTACACCGATGTGGGCAGAGGACAGACTGAATCAAAATGAAAAAATCAGAGACTAACTCTGTTAGTGGCCTGGACATACTAGGGCATTATGAATATGTGATGACAGCATGACTGTGTGCAGTCTAATCTCTTATAAAGGGTTACAATATGGCATATACTATACATGGTAAATTGCACGATACATAGTACACAATAACAAATGTCTGTACTTAAATGCATAGCCCAAAAACACACAATGTTTCTCTTGATTTGTGTAGTTACAGTGTAGTTACCCTTCTATAATTGTTTATTTGATCAAATAAAATTAAACAAAATTTTATTTGTCACATACCCATACATACAGAGTATGACATGCAGTGAAATGCTTTTTATGTCTGTCCGGCATTTTAACATAAAAAGGAATAGAATTTAAGGATAAAAATAAAACCAGAATGGATGTGTATGGCAAATATTGACAGTACAAATTAAAGTGATTTAGTGATTGTCCTTAAAGTGTCCATGTGCAGTATAGTGTGGTATAAAGTGGCACTGTGCTGTGCAAGTCCAGAGTTAAAGTGTCATAGTGCAAAACAAGTTGTGCAGAAATGAGTGAAGATGGAGAGAGAGGTCCAGTACTAGATCCTGGGTGTTTCCTAGTTTAAACTCCAAATTGCTTGCGGGAAGAAGCCTCCTCATTCTCTCTGTGTTTGCTTTCAAGCATTTCCAACACAACAAAGAAAAAAGTCCATTGTTGGGATGGCTTAGGTCCTTCACAATCTTCCTGGCCCTGGTCCGGCACCGCGTGCTGTAGATGTCCTGCAGGTCAGGGAGCTCGGTGCAGATGGTACGTTCAGCTGACTGCACCACCCTCTGGAGGGCTCACCTGTCCTGCATTGTGCTGCTCCCAAATCAGGAAGTGATGTTCCCTGTCAGGACGCTCTCAATGGTGCAAGTGTAAAACTTCCTTAGCACCTGAGAGAGTAGTTTAAAGATGTTCTCCTGGCATCATCTCTCCATGTTTTTAGTCTCCTGTTGGTAGGCCATCTCGTTGTTGCTGGAGATCAGGCCCACCACAACAGTGTTGTCAGCAAGCTTGATGATGGTGGTAGAGTTGGAAGTGGCCACACAGTCATATGTGTACAGTGAGTACTGCAGGAGGCTCAGAAAACAACCCTGGGGAGCTCCAGTGCTGAGGGTGCGGGTGGATGAGGTGAGTTTGCCCACCCATACGGCTTGTGGTCTGTTTGTCAGGCAATTGGAGATCCATTGACACAGCGGCAGGCTGAGTCCCAGGACCTCTAACTTAGAGGCGAGCGTGGAGGGAATTATGGTGTTGAATGCTGAACTGTAGTCCACAAACAAAAGTTTTGCATAATTCCCTTTTCTGCAGTCCAGGTGGTTCATCGTAGTGTGAGAAGATGAGCAGTGGATCCCACAACCACTTCTGTAAACATGTTGACGTCAATAGAAATGCGGCTGAACATGTCCCAGTCTGCGTCATCTAAAGCGTCCTGCAGAGCAGCCACCGATTGGTCAGTCCAGCGTGCGACCTACCTCTGAACCGGAGCTTCCTGTTTTAGCCTTTGTATACAGGCATGAGGAAGATGGTGGCATGGTCTGATTTCCCAAATAGTGGACATGATTGTGTCTTATAGATGTTCTTAAATAGTTTGTACCGGTGGTCCAGTGTCCTTTAGCTCCTGGTGAGGCAGGTGATGTGCTGTTGAAAGTTCGGTAGTGCGCTTGAGGCTGGCACTGTTAAAGTCCCCCACCACAATGAGTGCAGCATCCCGATGCTGTGTTTGGTGTAGCGTTAGTGTCTCATGTAAGTCCCATACTGCAGTGTCCATGTCCACTTGAGGTGGAATATAAATGGCACTGACTATGACCGAGCTGAATTCCTGAGGTAGATAGAAGGGCCGGCATTTGATGGTTAGTAGTTCCAGATTTGCTGTGCAGGAGCATGAAAGAGAAACAATGCTCGTGCTGTTGCACCAGTGATTGTTTGCCATCAGACACACTCCACCTTCCCTTGACTTCCCCGACGCCAGTGTTCTGTCCATGCGGTAAACTAAGAAAAACTCGGCCGGCTGGATGGCGTGGTCCGGTACAGCTGGGTTCTGCCATGTCTCGGTGAAGCAGAGAAGGTTGCAATCCCGAATGTCTTTCTGGAACTTGACCCTTGCCCTGAGGCTTGTTTTCAGTGACTGGACATTGGCTAACAGGATACTAGGTAAGGCGAGCGCAGTGTGCACGTGCCCTCAGCCTGTTCCTGACGCCGGCTCATTTCCCTTGCAGAAGCCGGTACAGGTCACGTCCTTTGTTCTTTCTCAGGATCTCGCTCGGCCAGCATTGGACCGGGTTTAAAAACGGCTTGTACACCAATAGATATAAGAGTGGCTCTGTCATATCAAATGATGACCATCTTGTATAAATAGAACGGTATCTATGTAAATAAATATATAAAATAAACAAAAAAGACAACCGACCTCACTGTCACCATCGTGGATAATTTCACTGTGCGAAATTATTGTCATAGTAAAAGTTTACTGTCATTTTACCATGTCATAATCATGTCATATATATTATTGTCATTCTATTCTAGCTTTGCAAAATGCTTTTACTGAACATTTATTGTTCAACCCTGTGTATATAATTTGTTTATTGTCTCATGCACTGTCCTGTAACTCTGTATATATAGTATACAATAAAAAAACTGGCATTTCCCTTTAAAACTGCCAATCAAAATCTAAATCACAAACAGAAAATGTTAAATATCTTGACTATTCAAGATTCCAAACTATTTCTAGGTCACTATTCAGATTTGTTACAGTATATTGTCCATGTAAACTTTGCACAGAAATCCAGATTTTTCTTCTATCTTTTCCACTGATTACATCTAACATGACTCATGAGGATTTTACACAAGATTGTGGCATCCATTCCACCTTGAGTGCTATCATTAATTGAAAATCTGGAACTTATCTAATAGTATGCAAATTCTAAAATTGATGTCAATATGAAGACATTCTGTTTGTATAATTTGTAAACAATTAAAAAAAAAAGCATTTATATTAATGTATTTATTTCAGATGCTTGGCCCCCATTGTATATAAAGACAAATTGACTTTCAACAAACAAAACAAGTCATTAGTGATAGTAATAAGTAATTAATAGTGTCCCTGCAGCTACAGACCGAAGCATGAGTTATGTGCCAGTTGTTAAGCTCCGATGTGGTGCACAAAATAGTGTTCACTCTATCATCAGAACATCATGAGTTCAGCTCTAAGGAACACCATGACCACCCGTGACTGGAAGTCTAAAAAAGCAAAACTTGTTTTGGGATTATGTTGTAGTCAGTCTTTTAACACTTGTAGTAATCTGAATGTAGCACTAATTAAGTTGTTTTGCAATGTACTGTAGCAGCAGCTCATAAAAGATTGTGGCTTACTTCACGTGTCTCCATAGCAACATGTGCTAGCCAAAATTCTCTCCATTTGTTAGTCGCCTGGTAATAAGGGAAATAATAGCTAGAAGAATTGGCAAATGACCTAAATGAAAAAATAGAAAGTACTTAAAAATGACTTGCAAAGCTTTGTGTGCCATGCTGCCTTGGAATGTGTTTTTTCTAAGTTAGAACAATGTTTAAGTGTCGCAGAGGAAAAAGGCATTCGCTTTAGAATTTAAACAGGCACTACCACAATGCCATCAGATCACCAGTGGTCATCCTTTTATCTTGACAAGGTAGAAAATGGCTTTGCCAATCCATGGAAGCAAATTGCTTCTGTAATCAGCAAAACAAAACATTTTACACATGCAGGGAGCTGGCAGGTGAAGGACATTTTTAAACAATGGTGTCAGCCCTTGAAATTTAAAATTCATTTCTTTTTGCACAGCATGCCTCCACTGACAGGTGATGGACAGCTCTGACAGTAAGGGAATTTGCAGAGCTTCCCAACACACTCCATCAGATGCAGGTGGGGCACAAAATGTGAGCTTGAAACCATGACACAAGGTGAAAATGGGGAATGGTCCACTGACACAGCATGTATTGAAACTTTGGGATTACAGTGGAAACAAGTAACAATAAGAATTATAATCTTTAGTCCAATTATAATGCTGAAAAAAGATTTATGCATATGATGCTATGAACATGATGAATATTGGATTAAATTATAGATCTTGTTGCCGTTTACCCTTAAAAAGAAACATGCGCACAGTAAGACAAATGGTTTAAATGTCGGTTAAAGTGGGAGCATATCAGTATTGTGAGTCATATAAATCGCTTTGGAAATGCTTGTGAATGCTTGTCTGAACTAGCCTTTACCTTCTGTCGTTCTGTCTACATTTATTACTGACCTTTTGCCATTTTTTGTTCTTTTATGCCTTTGGTTTCTTTATTTTAGACTGGTTGTGTTGTCTTTGTCAACTTTCTCATTTTTTTTTTTCATTTCGGTTGACTGTGGATTGCAAAACTGTTGGTTTTTGATAATCAAAACCTCTGCACTGTATTCCACTATTATATCAACATTACATCTAAGTGAAATCTGACTTTATGCCATTGCTACACAAAGAGTTTATTTAATTTCTTAAAGGCAATAAGAAAAACTTGAATTTTTTTTTATTGCATACTTGCGTATTGCAGCAGCACACATAATAGAAGAAGAAGAATTTATTTCGGCTTCTCCCGTTAGGGGTCGCCACAGCGGACCATCTGCATGTTTGATTTGGCACGTTTTTACGCTGTTTGCCCTTCCTAACACAACCCTCCCCGATTTATCCGGGCTTGGGACCGGCACTGAAAGTGGCTGGGGTTGGTTAGCTGACCGGGGATCGAAGCCGGGCCACAACGGTAAGAGCACCGCATCCTAACTACTAGAACACCAGGGAACCTGCAGCAGCACACATCATAAATTCCTATATTCTAACCTATCCATTATCTTAAAATCTTATCTTCGTCCATGAAAATACATAAAGCCACCATCTTATTTTATATTCCAATGCTAAATGGAACATAAAGTAATTTATAAGCTGTGGGAATGAGGCCCAGAATGATAAAGTTAAATACAAGACAATCTATGGCTTGACTAGTACTTTCTTTAGCTTACAGAACATTGATTCTTCAACAATGCCAAATATTAACACAAATTTCAGATGCCTTATCTGAGAAATTTAGAAGATTGATTCTTTTTTTGTTTACTTGTTTTATTTTCTGCCTGCACCTACAAAACTCTGACCCCATTGGCAAGCTCTTTTACCTGTTTTCCAAAACATTATTTTCTAATAGAATCCACTGCTCCAATATCCTTAATAAAAAGAAACACCAAATTCAAGAAATAGACTACATATTTTTGTTTAATAATCCTTATTTCTACATAAATGTCCACTCCTGCCAACTTGAGAGTAAACACTTCATGCCCGTTCATTTTTTTGTTAGGTCTCATAGGAACACACTTCACAGATTCTTATCTTTAGAGATATTATGCTAGCGAATGAAGCAAATGCAACCCTTAAATTATTTCTGGTCCTTGTTTGTCTATGAAAAGTAGAATACAAACTTTTTCACTCCTATTTACACTTGGTGTTTTGTGTGACCATAACGTTTCTTCAGAAACATGTAAATCTATGTATGTATGAATGTATAATCTACATTCAGATCCCTTTCCCTGTCCTTTTAAAATGTTATAATGCCCAGGGATTTAAAATTGCATAGCAGCACATTTTCTTTCAGGAATGAAAGAAACTATGAATATGCATGAATATGCAAATCAGAAAAGGCTCACCACCTTAACCTCAGTCCTTCTCCCCAGTGCCCTACTATTACATATGGCATGGTATAATGTTGCAAAAAGAAGCAATACAAGGCAAATGCAATCCAAAACATCTGAACATCAGACTGAATCTGAGAGCCTCGGTGCTGTATTTATTGCAGGTACAAACCCCACCATGACATCATACAGTTTCGTAACAACCATATCAGAGCTCTAATATGAAAATGATATTGCTTAAGGCTTAACCTGCTACTGTGACAGCACTCCTCAACACGGTTTCCCACTGTAGTGCCTACAGCAATAACCTCAACACAAACTGACAGGTTACAACAGAACATATGCAAAAATGCACATTTATTGTCTCCCTACTGAAACGAGATAAATTACACTCTGTGAACAAAAATCTTATATATTCCCACTAAAAAACAAAAGAAATTCTGTTGTGCACAGATGACATGCATGAAGTTTAACTAGTGTTTGGACACTGCAGTGGATAATATGTCTTATAAGATTGCCATAAATGGAAATATTTTGATCCCACATATCTCACCGCTTACATAAATCTCTTTTTTCAGTTTGAAATATTGGGGATACTCAAGGTCCTGAGCAACCATTGAGCTAGAACCTGCGCCTTTGAGTGAACAAAAGACTTCTAACTCCTCCTAACACCCCAGACCTGCCTTATCCATCTTGATTCACTGCTTCTGTTGGGAGACTCGTTCACCCAAAAACCTCCTCAATGCTACTGAGGATGACCTGTATGAAGGCTTTAAAAATCACAATAAGATTGCTGCGGATGCTAACATATGACATGGGTTTTCTTTCTTTGGATAGTTTGTCAGTGCTAAACCAGTAAACAATCAATAATTTCACTTTGATATGATAGCCATGAAGAAATGAAGTCAGAAATTACCCTAACGCTCTTAAATGATTAACTTCAGCACATTTGGTGTTGCTTGACTCTATAGTTTAAAGATAAAAATTATTTATAATCGCACTGCTTTGATATCTGCTATCATCCAGATGAGAATGGGTTGCCTTTTGGGTCTGATTCTTCTTCCTTTTGGAAAGCCTTTGACTCATTTATCACAATGTCCACTGTCAAAAGTACAAAAATAGCTAAAAAAAAAAAGGTATTGAATACAGGTGACTGTTGTTTACCAAAATCAGGATACTATGATACTTTACTGATACTAAATACAGTAAGAGACTATCATTTTAGATTTCACCTTATACAGTTCAGCTGCTACTTTCAACAAGAATAGACTGTTTGGGAAACATTTTTTGACACTGTTTCTTTTTTCATCTAATTTTTAACTATATGCATATTGGGGTGATGCATTGCAGAGAAATGAGATACTGCTATAAATTAATTTTCATGCAAGATTTCTTGTGAGGAACATATGGCTACTACACACTCCATTATTTGGATTTTGAAAAAAGTCACGATCTAATCGACTGACTCAATGACAATGTAACCCAAGTAAAAAAAAAAGTAATTTAGAGAAATTATTTGCAGAAAATATCAACTGTTCAAACAAAGAATTGAACAATGTACTAATGTAGGTGCAAGAGACCTGTGGATCTCCAGGAAACCTTCTAACTATTAAAACCAGGTGTTGAGCAAAGTTAAAGATGAGAGAAACGATGACCTACTCCAGTTCTCTTCAGATTAATCTGTATGGTTCTTTGCAAAACAACTTGAATGTTGAACAAAATGTCTACTACTTAAACCTTGTTCTTACAAACCTCTATCTTTGAAATATTAACAATAAAGGCAACCTGAAGCTCAATTTATTCCTCTTCCAGAAAAGCTAAAACAGAAACTTTAGTACCTCAGTAAAAATCTTTTCAACTCATTTTTTTTTTTTTTTTTTTTACTCCAATTACTTTTTAAGTACTACTAGCATTATTTTTGCCATCCAGCTGGTCTGGAAGAAGATCATGAACAATAGTTTTCATACTTTTCCTCATTAAATATGATTTGGTTTAGGTGGTTTAGACCATCACCTAATTAGTGTCATGTTAAGTGTCATGAAGTGTGCTGGTGTTCAAATGCAACCAACGCTGCCATATATGTAAAGATTTGTACAGTAAAAACCATACAGCCTTCATTGTTTTATGAAAAATAAAGCACAGTAAAATTAATTTTCTCACATATCCCTTTTTGTTAAAAGCTGAGGTCAATGTGCAGGGTCAACCTGGGTACAATGTCCCGGTGGCAGAGAGGGCTAAGGGCCTTGCTTAAGTGGCCAACAGTTTGGTGGTGTTGCGGCTTAAATCCCCAACCTTCTGACCAGAAAATGCAGATAAAAGTTATAAAAGAAATACGACCTATAGATTGATTATTGGAACTGTTTTACTGCCCTTTAGGTTTGCTCATCAAACTCATTACCATGGCTTCTGTGTAAAAAGTGAATTGTGGTGGATCATGAGCTTGACAGTTAATGGAAGGGAATTCATACTGAAATGCATTTAAGCTGCTGCCCCAACTGTGAGAAAACCCTTACTCTGTTTGCATAAAGCATAACTTGAGAGCAAAATTCCTCTTGGAGAGATAAGTAGCGCAGTGTGATCTTTAATATCAGATCTTGTCGCAGAAATTCAATTCCATAGATAATCTCTGAGCACTTACAGTTCCAATGTGCTGTACTGCACGGCTTACAGAATGCGACTGATATATTTAAAAAAATGCAGTTCCCTTTCCAATTTCTTATAAAAGTGCTTTGCAGGAGATGAGAGGCAGACGTGTGTGTGTGTGTGTGTGTGTGTGTGTGTGTGTGTGTGTGTATATATATATAAAATATGAAACCTATGTTAAATGATTTTCCACAATCCCTAACTAGCAGTACTGTTTGTAATTGATTTAGGATGATTAATGGTTTATTAACTGATAATTAGACTCTGGTGATGGGCAAAATCCTTTGGGGTAAGGAAGAGTTTTCCTGTTTTAATGAGGGTAATCAGATTTCTATCCGAATAAATGAGATATGCACCTCTAAATTGCTTTGGGGACCACCATTCAACCCAGGGAAAAGAGAAGAACGTGTAGTGAAATTCTTTTGCCGAAATTCTATTATGTTTGTCTACATAGACAGAAGGACAAAAAAAAAGGTATTAGAGTGAATTTCTAGAAACGAGCCCTATGCAAAGTTATTTACAATACATTAAGAGACACTGGCTTTCAGTCAAAATCTTGTTGAACTATATCATATATCAATATGCAGCTGTTTATCTGGATGTTAAATATTTCTCGTGGTGATTTCACTGTTGTTGTCCTGGTGCTTTTTAGTGTGTTTAGTTAAACTGTAATCCCTGATAAGTGCCTGGTGTCTATGCTGACAACAGAAGTATTAAACCAGTGTATGTCTCCAAGCAGAAGGTGTTTTAAAAAGAAATCACATGTCACGGTGAGTATTTGTTTCCAGCTTAGACACTCTCCGATCTCTAGAGAGATGAAAATATTTTCACCTCACCTCACACCATTTGCAGCTGCCTGATTATTTAACATATGTGTTTCTTCCTTTTTTGCACATTATGCTATTAAACCTTGTAAGGAATGACAGTTAGGTAGGAGCAAAATAGTTTTCTTATCATTCCTAAACAGCCAAAGCCGGTTCTTCCAATTACAGGAAAATAATTTTTGCACATGCATAACCTTCATAGACAATAATATTGAATACTATTTTTTTTTTTTTTTTTTTAACTATTTCACTCTAAAAAACGGACCAGTTAGTAGAACTGGCAGAGATAATAGGTGTCTTAGACCTAAGTCCATGGAGTACGATTACAAAAATGTTAAGCTAGTTAGTGCACTATGGTAGATTGACCTGGAAGTTTGCATGAGACTCAGCAGTTCCTCCCACACAAGGTGTGTATGTGTGTGTGTGCACGTGCAATCAGTACTGGATGGCATTCGACCACCAGCAAGGAGCATAATTCAGGTTAATTAAACTTTCAAAGCCTTGCATTCATCCATAACTGACTTGAAATAGGCTCTTTAAGCACCTAAGAAGCATGGTCAAAATGGACGCCATCAAACCCTAGTGAGATCACTCTCCTGCGCCATTATAATGCCATCGTTCTGCAGTATCGGTACAGGAGATGTGTGGGTTCATTTAGGAGCAGGTGGAGAGAAAAGACTATGCCAAGTTGATAGGTGTCTGGCTCATTTAGAAGCAGGTGGACAGAGTTGCCTGGATAAGCTCCATGCTCTCAATGCCACTCAGTAATGAGGGCACAGCAGGCCAGACCCCATTCAGAGATACAGGTCCTGCTGATGGCTGACTACCTGCTGTTTCCACAATGCCCTTCTCTCTTGTCCCAGGAGCTTCATTAACTCCTGCAGAAGAGCCTCAACAGCTGATAAGCAATGAGGGTACTATAAACAGCATCTCTTCAGTAACACAGAGATGGAGACTTGTGTTTGTAGCAAGCTCCTAGAATGTTTCTCTGGAGATCCTCTCAGGACCTCTTGTTTGCAGCTTGTATTTTTTTTTTTTTTTTTTTGTAACAATCTAATTTCCAGAATGTTTTGAGAAAATGTTTCCATGAGTTGTCTCATGTGCTATTATGAATAGATAATTGCACATTTTACTAATGGGGCAAGGCCTTTGAGACTCTTAATAAAACAAAACAAAAAAATACAATAAATATAAAAAGTCAACAGGAATATACAAACGATAAAAAAAAAAAAAAAGATTAAGCAACATCCTGAACAGAGAATTATTATTTTACACTCGAACTATTAACCCACTAGTATAAAAACAGCTTTATGTAATTATTTGCTTATTGTATTTAAGAACTGGCCTTTTCTCCTTTCAACTAGTTTAAAAGAAAAGAATAGACAGACATCAATCTTTATTACCTTTCCCAGTTTGGTAATTCGCCAATTCCCAGCCATGTTTTTTCAAAATGGTGCTAATGCTAAGACAAAGGGCAGTGTGACACAGCATAGGAAAGTACACATACAGTAAGCTTACTGATGCCCATGATTAGTCGGCCCATATAATATGACAGGAAAAATTTTAATGCCCTCCCTGCTATGATGACTAAAACATCATTAACTCTTTTGCACAAAGTTTTTATTCACTTAATACAATTACAGTGACTAATGTTTAATTCCACTGAAACATGTTGCTTTACATTCAAATGCACCATTACATTTATTCTTATTTTTCTTTTTTTATGTCAAATTAATTGTGTCATAATTTAAACTTTCCGCAGTAATATGTAGATTCTTCTATGGGATGAATCAATTAATCAATCAATCAATCAGTCAGTCAGTCAATCTATCTATCTATCTATCTATCTATCTATCTATCTATCTATCTATCTATCTATCTATCTATCTATCTATCTATCTATCTATCTATCTATCTATCTATCTATCTAATCATTTATTTATTGTTGGGAGCCAAACCACAGCAGTTTTTATAACTGCAGTTGTTAATCAGAACAAGGAGACCTCCTCAGAGTACTTTTAAAGGCAATCAGATTTACTATTAATATTTTCCCACTTACCCTTTGGCATCTAAAAATCTTCTCCAGGTTTTGGAATACAGTTGGTGCTAAAAATAAATTACAACCATAAATAGATCATAAATTAACATTATCCGAACAGCTGAATCATCACACACTTGCCTTAACCTCAAATAACCCGAAGACAGCACAGTTCTCCTTCAACTGGGTTCACCCACAACAGAAACATGTACTGTACAAGTCTTGGAAGCAGTAGTTGAGAACTAGCTGAGTAAAAACATGATTAGCGGAAAAACTGATTGAAATATCCATTTACATAGTACTTATTTTGGTGGTTACGCTTTCATGACTTGCTGGCTTTATTAGCTTTTATTAGCAGTGTAAAACCAAAGAAGCATATATTGGACACCAAATGTACTTTGACTGATCATGGGTAAAAAAAAAATAAATTTAAAAGATATCTTTGATACAGAAGCCTGTCATTGCTACCTCACTTGTTGTTAGGCTAATGCAGTCAATGTTAATGAATAACCATGCATTTGTATTTGTGATTAAGCATGCAATTGTGTATTTCTAAGTTAGATTATAGCATCAGTCCTGGTGAATGCATCAAGGCTCCTGCTTGTCCAGTATAGCAGACGGATGTCAGTGCCGCATGACACACGATTCTCAGTGTGTTATCTTGACAGGAGCACATGGTGTTGGGGATGAGGCCAACACGAAAATGTCAACAGCGAAAAGGCTAACACGGATCTTTCAGAGGCCACCAGCAAAACACTGTTAACTGTCCAACAGTTTGGTTCCGATATATTTAGCACATTGCGGTGGAACTACCGTTTCCTTTAGCTCAATGTCAATTAATTTTCCATAGTTCCCAATTACCTGCAAAAAAGATTTTGAGTCAGCCAAACTTCATCATTTCTTGAAATTCTTGCTCAATACAGAGCAGTAATAAAGCTCTGCAGGGACTAAACTCTTTCCTACTGTAGTAAGTATATTAAACCACTGTGACATTATCTTACCTTGCACATGAACTAAAAGAGGTGCTTAAAGATTCTCATATTAAAGCTTGCTGGGAAATGAAACATGGCACATTACAGTGTGATTTGTTCTCATACATTATCCAATTAAATTTACCACTAAATGGGATAGATGCCAAAACAGGATCTGTCTAGAGGGTATCCACAGTGTTTGAATATACACACAGCAGTCCACAGTTTTGAAAATATACTCCTGTTCCTAATTCACACCTTAATCATACACTAACACAATTCTACCATGTCGACATACCTGGGGTTCAGGGTATATGTGAAAGCATGCATTTGGGTTTAAGGCATTTGCATAGAAGCCCTTATGCAGACCAACATATTTATCTCGTCTACACAACTAAACAATTGAAAGTTGCTTGGTGGTGCTGAGATTTAAACTTGCAGCCTTCTAATCAGATCTTAAACATCTTAGCTACTGAGCTACTACTTGCCACAAGTGGCATACCTGGTTTACTACATATACTGCATTTGGTAGTCTTGTTGGGGCAATTTACCATTATTTAGGGTGCAATACAATTATCTTATTTATACAACTGAGTTATTGAGGATTAACAGCTTTGCCAGTTGGTGGAGCTGGAATCTGATCTCATGGCCTCCTGTTTAAAAGTCTTATATATAATCAAGTATACATTAAATATCAAGATTCAAGAATTATATATATATATATATATATATATATATATATATATATATATATATATATATATATATATATAAAATTCTTGAATCTGCTAAAAAATAATACCCACATACTATAGCATGATGACAGCACCACCATGCTTTACAATAAGGATGGTATTAGCTAGGTGATGAACAGAACCTAGTTTTTGCCAGACATTGTGCTTGGATTTCAGCCCATTAACTTTTTGTTAGACCAGAGAATCTCAGTCCTCTAGTTAGATAGGCCAGCTCTAGAAGTGTCTTCAGTGTTCTTCAAGTTCACAATGATGGGGCCCAGCGTGGTCCTGGAAACGTTCACATTTTTAGGGTCCAGGAAAGAGTCCAGCGGTGACAGCTTGGCAATGCTAGGATTTGAACTCATAAACTTCCTTTCATAAGTGCAACATTTAAACGTCCAATTGGGTGTCTTAGTTTGACAAAGATTGATTCTGTAAGACTATTGAAAGTTTTTTAGATTCATGGCTTTAGATTCAGTTTTTAGGCACTTTTGGTCTGGTTTTGTGTAAATTGTGAGCGTACACACAGATGGGTGCATTTCCAAATCATATCTAATCTAAATCAATTTGCCACAGGTGGATTCCAGTCAAGTTCCTGAGACACTTCAAAATAATCAAAGCAAACAGACTGCACCTGAGCTCAGTTTGGCTCGCCTTTGCCAAAGTTTTATTTGCTTTTAATTAATGTTTTGCCTTGTCATTACGGATTGCTGTGTGTAAATTGATAAGAAAAAGCTCATCTTTAATTAAATCTAAAACAAAAAATTATTGCACACACATCTAACTACATTTAATTATTAGAAAAGTGTCTAAAAGAGGTATAAAAAAATCTTTTTGATAGAATGTGCCTAATAGCTTATTTCTGATATATATATATATATATATATATATATATATATATATATATATATATATATAAAATCAGTGTGTTTATGTTCAAAATAAAAATCTTTGTCAAATTCAGTGTGTGCGGCTTATATTTGGGTGCGCTTAATAGTCCGGAAATTACGGTATATTACTATATATATATATACATATATATATATATATACATATATATATATATATATATATATATATATATTTATATATATATATATATATATATATATATATATATATATATATATATATATATATATATATATATATATATATATATATATATATATATATATATATATATATATATATATATATATATATATATATATATATATATATATATATATTAGACTTATATATCTGTTATAAATCGGTCAAAATGGTTTTAACCAAGAACATACTTATTATTGGTCTCAAATCCATGCAGCCCCAAAGGTTTTGCCACCAACTGATTTCCTCTGGTTCTTTGAGAGGTCTTTGACAAAACACATGCTAATGTCTGTACAAAAAAAAAAAAGGAAGTAGACATTTACTTCTCTCATCATTTCATCCTTTTCTCTTGCTCTCGCTTTCTCTTTCAGACAATTACACTGGGCCAGTCTAAGGGCACCAGCCAGACTGAATGACAAGTAATGACACCCTTTGAGAGGCTGTCTTTTCCCAGGGTGCACCATTGTCCAACCCAGGATGTCTGCATCATTACACTTTTGTCTTTGCCCCTCTCTGTAACGTTCTATCATTTATTGCTCTCAATTTCCTAGCTGTGCTGTACGAAACTTCCCTCCCACTGTATCCATGTCTATGGTGGTTTGTGATATGATTAATAGGCGGAAAATCACTGAACAGACTGAGCTGTTTGACAGTGTCAGAATAAGTTCTACAAAGTGCCCTGTGATAAGATGACCAACAGCTGCTGCAATCTTCAATTCAGAAATGCTCCACCACTTGCAATTGTGCAGGAGACTAAAGGAATGCTGTGTATGCATCACAGATTAGAAAATTGTACAGCAATTAAGTCTACCTGTAGTAGTAGTAGTCTTTATTTAACACACACAATAAAGCACAGTGAAATTAATTTATTTGCTTATTCCAGTTTGTCCGAGCACAGGATCAGCCATGCCTTTAGAACCCCTAGACAAGACAGGATTAAGGGTCTTAATCAAGGGCACAACAGTTGCAGGTATTTAGTGCTATGGCTTGAATCCTTAACCTACTGAATTTGTAACCTAAAGCTATGCCTATTAAGCATCACTGTCCCCAATATAGCTATATTCCCATTCTGCAACTCAAACTCAAGTCACCTGGAAGAAACCCCAAATTCCAAAATTCTAGACTGCTACACCTTTCTGATTTCGATTACATTTTGTCAAAATATAAACATTCACTTTTAGATTTTACGTCTTCTTCTCCTGGGCCAAAGCTCTTTCTTAGTGACAATAAAGTATGGGTTTGCCTAATGCACATTGCCAAAATGCCACATAACTTGACTTTTAAAGCTTTAGACACGCTGACACTATGCAGCCTAAAAAGTATATTTAAAACTTAAATTAACTATATGATTACTTATTTAGATTTTCAACATCACTTCATGATCATGCTGTAGGATAAGCTTTTACCTTTCAAAGTCATTATTTTTTACCCTCACGTACTCCTGTTTAATCTTCCTATACAATTTGTAACTGCAGGAGCACATACCAAAGGTTGTCAACTGCAGACAGGTAACCTGGTTGCAAACCTTGCAAAATATCTCCCTGGCTAGAATCACTCACAATGCAGACGCAATCAACATATTAATAACAAAAAAGACTGGCTGTGGTTCAGCTTTTCCAGATTTGAACTGTCACATCATCTAAAATGTAACAAAGACACTGTTATGGCTGACCAACCAATGCATTTATGCATATAATTTACCTGAAGGCAGCTCCCTGACAAAGGAAAGAGAAATCAACCAATAATGCTATATACACTATATATACAATATACACTATATGGCCAAGTTGCAGCCATTTGATGATAAGACCTATATGTGCATTTTTATTAATCTTATTCCAGGTTTAGTCTTTTCTTTTTCTCTTACGGAAAGGAGTTCCACAAGATTTTGAAATGTGTGAGGCTGGGATTTGCCATTCCATGCAGCTACCAGAATAATAGTAAGGTCAGGTATTAAAGCAAAGAGGCCTGGGGCGCATTCCAATTCATCCCAATGGTTCTCAGTGGGGTTCAGGTCAGGGATCGGTGCAGGCCACTCAAGATCTTCCACCTTGACAAACCATGATTTAATCGAGCTCAATGTGTGCTTCTAGTTTAGTGACAACAGTTTAGAGAAGTTTCCCAAATGGGTGTGATGGTCATGGGTTCACAAACAATTGGCCATATTGTGTACTTGATACCATTTTGTATAATGGTTGGGAGACTTTTACATCAGTCAGAGAGCAGGTGATTCTCAATTCGGTCAAACATGGCCAAAAGACTCACTTATTTGGGCAACGAACCAGAAACATAATTCAGACCGACACAGTGCTCTTGTGTAGTCCTTGTGTATTGAGAGACCAGGCCTATTTAAACATACACTATATTGCTAAAGGTTTGTGGACACCTGGTCATAAGCATGTGCTTATTGTGCATCACATTACACATTTAGTCTCAATTATAATTCCCTTCACTTTTCTGCAAACATGTTTCACTAGATTTTGGATTGTGCTTGTGGACATTTGTGCTTATTCAATCACAAGGGTGTTAGTAAAGTCAGGTGATGATATAGGTGAGGTGAGGAGGCCTGGGGTGCAGTCAACATTCCAATATATCCCAAAGGTGTTTTATAGGGTTGAGGTCAGACCTCTTTAGCAGGAGATCTTCCACTCAAACCCATGCAAAGCATACCTTCGTATCTCAGATCAAGTGAAAAGAAAACTTCATGCTACTGCATCCAAAGATGCCTATACAATTGTGTGCCTTTAGCTTTGTAATAGTAGTTTAGCAAAAAAAACACATATAGCTGAGAAAGGCAGGTGTCACAATAATTTTGTTTATATAGTGCATATATTTGTGCTCTGTTTATGTGCATATTGTATTGGTAAACCATAACGTTTTGATGCTTTCTCTCCCAAATATTTGCTCAGGTGTATAGAAAATACACTTGATGTCCTAGCTTGCCCTCATGCCTTTTTTACTTTTGAGGCTCCTGGCCTTCTGGAAAGTTATGTTGTCATTGGTAGTCCTGTCAGAATTCCCACTTGCACGCTGACAATTTACACCCTTTTAAACCACTGTAGGATAAAAGTATACCTAACACTATCTGTCAAGCTGTACATGCACACCTGCTGCCTGATGTGATACTGGTGCCAGATCCTCAAACACCTCTAGTGTCATGGCTCCTCTCACCTTCTGGACCTGACTGATTCATCCTAATGCTCTACATTTTTCCTTGAAACATTTTTGCACATTCTCTCCTGCTTTGGATGGCCTCATATTTGTTCAAAACCCATTCTAGCTTTTGAAGGCAAGCTCACCTTAATACTGGATTCTGATAGATTTGCACATAAGAACTGTGCTTATCCCAGGATATTCTTCTACATTAATGTTTGGTTTTACTCTTATACTCCACAACTTCAAAACTATATAGATTATAATTTGACAACCCAGTTGCAATTATCCCGAAGGAGAAAGGGTCCCCTTTCAGGAACTTGAGCTGTGTCAAAAATGCTTTTGAAACGCTTTCATGTTGTCCACGCTCTGAATCACGAGTGTAATCTGTCCAATGTGATCCGTCCAGTCACATCCTTCCGAAGCACGCCTTTTGGCGGTTTCTTCCCTATGTGACGAGAGCATTCAGCTCTGCCTTTGCGCTTTGCGAGTCGGAGGTCTAGGAGCTCATGGGGGTTGTGACTCGGGCCGTTGCCATCTAGATTTGTCTTGGCCGGCTGACGAGCAGAGAGCGTTTTGTCTAGCAAGCTTGATGAGCGCTTTCTGCAACCTACTTCACAACCTCAATGTCGGGGAATGCCGTTCTTTCCATGCCTGCACACTGAGGTGGCAATGCAGTGTTGAACTCCAACGGGATGGGACTGAAAGAAAATGGCTATGAGTCGATGACCCAAGTTAAAGAGATGCTGGCCAGCTATCTCTCCCCAGGGTTTCTCTCGCTCCTCAAGACCCCGACATTGCCCACCAAGCCCCTGCATAATACATCAGCACTGGTGGCTAAGTTGTTCGGCGACTCCGAGAACATGGTAGTTGACTGATTTCAGAAGGCCAAGCCCGAACCACAACCCAGCACCTCCCATTGGGAGGTACAGAAACAGAGTGTCACTACTCGCACTCACTGATACGAGGGATCTTGTGCGATGCTCTGGGCCGAAGACCCATGTTGTGACAAATCTGATGACGGTCATTTTCAATAAGAGGTCTTCAGCCAAGAATTCCTGACAAGTCCGCCCCGGCACCCAAAGGGACCTGGTCTTTTTTTCCCTGCCACGCTCAGTGATTCAGGGCACGCCCAGCTCCAGCGAGCACTCTCCTCTTTAAGGGACTACCTGGCAGCCTCTAAAGCTCTGCCAGATGTGTCTCAATAGGTCTTGCGGACTGTAGACAGAGACTACACGATTTAGTTTGGGTCTTACCCACCCCGGTTGGACAGGGTGTGTCCCCTTGGTGGGACCTGAGCAGGCTCTGGTCATGAAACCAGAAGTAGACACTCTCCTGAGAAAGAAGGCCATCAAGGTAGTCCCTCCATCAGACAGAGAGTCCGGGTTCTACAGCCAGTACTCCATAGTTCCCAAAAAGGACAGAGGGTTGCATCCTATTCTAGATCTACGTCAGCTAAACTGCTCAGTTATGAGACTAAGGTTCTAGGTGCTCACCCTCAAGCAGTTTGTGTCTCAGATCAGACCCGAGGACTGGTTTGTCACGATAGATCTAAAGGATGCATACTTTCATGAATCCATCCTCCCTTCTCACAAGAAGTTCCTGAGGTTCGCTTTCGGGGCTGAAGCGTACCAATATCGAATCATTCTGTTTGGTTTTGCCCTCTCAACCAATGATTGGTCGATATTAGCTCAATCAGGGCAGTTAGCAGTCTGGCCTCGAGGGAGCTGGGGTTTCAGCTAAACGGCAAAAAAAGTGTGCTTTCTCCATTGCAGAGAAGTACTTATCTGTTAACATCCAGTTAACTGCCCATTTGGTTTAGTGCTGGAATTCCTTCAGGAACAGTTTGCCAAAGGGTTGGCTTTGTCCACCCTTAAAGTCTATGCGTCCGCCATTTCACTGTATAATGCCCCCATGGCGGGGCAACGACTGGGGAGAGACCTGCTAGTGACTAGTTTTCTCTGTGGCACCTGAACTCTGAGGCTGAGGCCCCTGGTGCAACATATAGTGCCTGCGTGGGACTTGGCCGTCTTATTGTAGGCTCTGTCTGAGACCCCCTACGATTTGTTTGCCGAAGCATCTTGGAGGCACCACACAATCAAGACTGTGTTCCACCTGGCCATTTGCTCTATTAAAAGAGTAGGGAATTTGCAGGCCGTTTTAGTGGCCCCCTCCTTTCTGGAGTTTTCTCCAGTCATGGCCAGTGCCTTCCTGTAACCTAAAACGGGTTACATCCCTTAGGTGCCCTCGGTCGTTCCATGACCTATTAGGCTTCAGGCATTCTATCCTCCTCCTTTTCAGGCTCTAGACCAGGAAAAGCTGAACCGGCTGTGTCTGGTGCGAGTGCAGAAGAAGTCAGAACAGTTGCTTATCTGCTATATCCCTCTGAGAAAAGGCCATCCTGCAAACAAACAGACACTGAGCAGGTGGATTATCGATACTATTGAATTCCCCTACAAGTCCTCTGATCACCCCACGCCATTCGGAGTCAGAGCGCACTCGACCCGGAGTGTGGCAGCCTCTAATGCTTGGTCCTCTGGAGTGTCTCTCCATGACATCTGTAACGCTGCAGGCTGGTCAGACCTTTGTCAGGTTTTATAACCTTTACCTCAGTGTCAGTGTCACCCCTGGCCCTTCTGTCCTTTGACCTAGCTGTGCTTCTACACACTAGGCAGGGATTGGTCATTCTGGCAGTATTGGACTCTCGTTCCCAAAGCGTTGTTGATGCCGCATCTCGTTTCCTCAGGGAACCAGGGTAACATATGTAATATGGAGACGTTTTCTTTTGAGTCTGGTTCTGCATAAGGTTACATCATCTTGAAAATGTATTTCTTGTTTCCTTCCCTGCTACCTTATGCCTTTCTTTTTAGGGATTTGTACTGTCTGGCTTTTAACACTATGTCTGTTGTGCCTATGTTTGTTACAATTATACAAATATGTACAAATGCTGTGGTTTATACAGTGATTCAACATGCAAACTTTTTAAGATATTGACAGACACCTTATTATTTAAAACCTATACAGATTTTATTTTTTTTACTTTCTTCAAATAAATTAATAAATAAACAATCTATTTTATTGTTTAAATAAAATAACATGAAGAACATGCACACAAAAAGCACCAAACATTTATAGTACTTTGTAGGTGTCTTATCACTACTGTTTTGTAATAAAACATGTCTGCAATACAAGACTGGCATACCACCCCTGGAAGCTCGACACTGAAGAACAATGAGAGACTCTTGTTTGTTAATGAAATTACAGATAAGCAAGGCTTTGTTACAACAGAGCCTGAATAGATTAACCTTTGCTGGATAAAGAGCATTAAAGTATTTTACTGTGCTCTACAATACATACTGCAGGGCTGGCAAACAAAAAAACACTGCAGGAATCTATATTCAAAGTTGTTTTAACTTGTTTTAAATTGATCACACACGAAAATGGAAATAAATAGAAATGTAATTTTCAGCATAGGCCAAATGGTAAGAATCTCCACCATACACATGCATGCCCATCCAGTCTTTGCAGTCTGTAGCAATGACAGAGATCTGAATGTTGATGTGCATCTCTGCATGGAACTCAACTCTGAATATGATCCTAAATGAATCTTTTGTTCAAGTGTGTACACACATGTACAGACTCATAATAAGATCAGATTTTACTCGAGACTTTTATTTTGATCAGACTGATGCAATGATGGGTAATTTGATACGTCTTTTGTGGCAGGGTTTTCCAGGAACAACATAAAATCTTCCACCTTTATTACAATCACAAATACAAACTACCTGTTTAATATAAACAGATAAACAGACAGACAAACCGAGAGAGTAGAATATTCAATTCAATTCACTTTTATTTGCAATGCGCTTTTAAAGCATCTTCACACATAATGTGGCAATAAAGAATTAATCAAATTGCCACCATATTTTGCATGACACATAGCATCTTACATATTGATGTAATCCTACATATATATTAATGTAATCCTTTTTGTTGGTTGTCTGGCAAAAAAACACCCATCATATTTGAGATTAAAATAAACGTTTACTAATTAATGAATAATCATTTACTGGCTTCAATAAATTGAAGGTTGGCTTTTAAGAAAGAAGATATAAAAATCACAAAAATTCTAAAAAACAAACCTTATTTACCATGTACACTATTTTGCCTGCAAACAAATGTCACCCAAACAGTTATTCCAGGATTTAGCCATCTCTGGCAGGACATATGCATATGCTTGTGAGTGTGTGGGTTTCTATCCCTTTCTGAAAGAAATAACTTGTTTCCTTTACAAGCCAGTGTTGAATCCAATTCAGAATTGCTTTGCAAACTGGCAGTTAATTTCAGTTCGGTTTTTGGAATTGGAGTCTAGTCTCAAGATAAATGAACTATAATTATGCTGAAAACAGAATCAAATTGCATTAAGAGTTGGTCCAAAAAGACAGCAGCAGTTTAAAGAATACAATTTTCAAAGCTAGAAAACAGCTGGCATCAAAAACACCTCAAGTGAAGAAACAAATGAAGAAATCTACAACACACAAGAGCTTTCTAGCAGTATCACAATAAATAAAAGTAGCTTCAAGAAATTTCTTACCAGAAGGGAGTGAAACATTAGACCGTCTATGGCATATTTATTCCCAAAACTGAATCATGGGTTATTTAAATTATTTGATTTAAATGTAAGGTTGCTACTAAATATTTACACATTTTAACTGTTTTCATGTTTAATGTAAAATCTAATACTATTACTGTAGATGTCTGAATAAAAGATATACTCAATTTACTGGCAGAGATCATGAAAAATGATTGAAAATACACTGTCAAAAAGCTTTTTAAAATCTTGCAAGCCAGACCTTTAGTTTCACCTGGAGAAATTGGTATATTTAGTAGATCAATAAACATGTACAGTGCATCCAAAAAAGTTATTTATAGCTGTAGAAACATCTCAAGGATGATCAGTGGAAACATGGTGCACCTAAACCCAATTTTAAGTGTCATGGCAAAGGCTGGAAATACAGATTTTTTGATGTACACTTTTTATTTGGAATAAATTTGCAAGATTTTAAACAAACCTCTGTCACATAGTCATGGGGTTTTGTTTGTAGAATTTTGAGGAAAATAATGAATTTAATTTATTTTGGAATAAGGCTGTAACATAACAAAATGTGGAAAAGGTGAAGAGATGTGAATACTTTCCAGATGCACTGTACCATGCTATGGAAACATGGAACATACAGTAAGTGTGTGTTCACATCTATGGAGCCAAAAAAGTGTTTAAAAGTATTTATCTGTTTGAGGCATAGTTTACTCAAAAACAAAAAAAGTGTAGCATCACTTTCACCAATGCAATTAAGTTTTTTTTCAAAAAGAGCAATATTTATTATGCTTACTAGAAGAAAGAAAACAGCCCCTCAACACAAACATCAAAAGACAGGGGATATAAAAATACTTTTCAAAGGCCTCACATAGCAAAGGATGTCCATTAGCTTTATGTACCTAGCAGTGTGCAAAGTCATTTATGCTACTTTAATTAGGATGACAATAAACAGTAATAATTTTCAACAACCCTAATTCCAACAAAGTTGAGACACTGTGTAAAATGTATATTAATACAGAATGCAATGATTAGCCCCCTTATAAATCCATATTCTACTCACAATAACACAAAAAACATCAAATGTTTAAACTGAGAATATACACTCACCAGCCGCTTTATTAGGTACACCTCTTCAACTGCTAGTTAACGCGAATCTTTAATCAGCCAATCAATCGCAGCAACTTAATGCATTTAGGCATGTAGACATGGTCAAGACGATCTGCTGCAGTTCAAACTGAGCGTCAGAATGGGGAAGAAAGGTGATTTAAGTGACTTTGAACGTGTCATGGTTGTTGGTGCCAGATGAGCTGGTCTGAGTATTTCAGAAACTACTGATCTACTGGGATTTTCACGCACAACCATCTCTAGGGTTTACAGAGAATAGTCCGAAAAAGAGAAAATATCCAGTGAGCAGCAGTTCTGTGGGCACAAATGCCTTGTTGATGCCAGAGGTCAGAGGAGAATGGCCAGACTGGTTCGAGCTGATAGAAAGGCAACAGTAACTCAAATAACCACTCGTTACAACCAAAGTATGCAGAAGAGCATCTCTGAATGCACAACACGTCGAACCTTGATACGGGTGGGCTACAGCAGCAGAAGACCACACCGGGTGCCAATCCTGACAGCTAAGAACAGGAAACTGAGGCTACAATTCCCACAGGCTCACCAAACGTTGCCTGGTCTGATGAGTCTCGATTTCTGCTGCAACATTCGGATGGTAGGGTCAGAATTTGGCGCCAACAACATGAAAGCATGGATCCATCCTGCCTTGTATCAACGGTTCAGGCTGGTGGTGGTAGTGTAATGGTGTGGGGGATATTTTCTTGGCACACTTTGGGCCCATTAGTACCAATTGAGCATCGTGTCAATGCCACAGCCTACTTGAATATTGTTGCTGACCATGTCCATCCCTTTATGACCACAGTGTACCCATCTTCTTATGGCTACTTCCAGCAGGATAACACGCCATGTCATAAAGCGCGAATCATCTCAGACTGGTTTCTTGAACATGACAATGAGTTCACTGTACTCAAATGGCCTCCACAGTCACCAGATCTCAATCCAATAGAGCACCTTTGGGATGTGGTGGAACGGGAGATTCGCATCATGGATGTGCAGCCGACAAATCTGCAGCAACTGCGTGATGCTATCATGTCAAAATCAGAATGATTAAAATTTTAAGTTGATTACTCAAGCCAATTAAGACAATGGAGCTAAATTTACTCCAACAGCTGTAACTCTTCACTTGAATAGCAAAAGCTGATTTCAAAGTCATAAGTAAAGGAAACAATAATAGTATTAATATTAATAAATAATTAATTCTCGAGAATCATGCTAAAATTTGCCATGCTGTATATATGTGCTTATCTGCAAGTGGACTGTTAATGATGACTTGACTACTTAATAAACATAGCCACCACCAACCAATCAGCAATGTATTCTCACTTTAATTGGCCACTTGGGGTACTAGTAATGTTTCTTGAGGCAAAACATCTTAAAAAACATCTAATCTTGTCCTTCTTTTGAAACCACAAAAAAAAAAAACGTTTTTAAACTGTTACCTTGCCTGCTCTAACAGATTATAATTGGAATAATATGAAAAAAGCTGCAAAAGGCAGGATCAGGAAGATTCACAAATTCGCAAATTGATAGGTGTAGAGCTACAGTAATATTCTTTTTTTCTCGGGAAATGTATGCTTTTTCCACCTAAAACATGCATAATTCTGTAAATCTGTAATGGGGTTTAAATTATCTCAATATGTCAAAGTTACTACAAAATAATGGCCGCATCTTGTTTTCAGAAGGCATTTCACACAACAGGTTTTGAGTTCTTATCAATTGATAAGCATGTTTATCTATGGTCTATTTACTTTTCTCTGTAACTTGGCAACTGCACAACCTGTTTTCAACCTTCCTAAAATCTTCTACACCACAGATTGCTACAAATCCTCCACTGGCTTCCTGTAGATGCCCACATCAGATTTAAACCACTGATGCTTGCCAAGAAATATAGACCAGTACACATCCACCTCATAGCATTTATCAAACCACACTTCTGCCAATCCTCTAGCACTGCACAACTGGTCCCACTGTTTCTCAGAGTACAAAGAAAGCATGCTTTAAGCCTCTTTGCTCTTCTGGTACCTACTGTAGGAGAACATGCCCTAAATCCAAATAGCTAAGTCACTAGTCTTCACATGACATCTAAAGATCTCCCTCTTCCAGAAGTACTTATAACCACTTTAAAAAAAATATTAAATAGACTTTTGTGTGCATTACATTATATTACCTCTCCAAAATAGACCTAGACTCATGGTACTTTAAGTTCTTAACCTATTTATTGACAGGGCAATATTTGCTTAGATAATATAATATAAATAAATAAATAAATAAATAAATAAATAAATAAATAAATAAATAAATGGTAAAATTTGTTTAATTAAGCAATTTTTGACCACAAGTTTCCCTCCAATATGGGTGGACTTTTCCTCCTGGCAATGAACTTTTTTATTCATTTTTTCTGTAATATAGACATCATATCAGTGGTGGGCCGTCAGGGCAGCAACGCCTTCTCTGCTGGCCTCAACACTATCAGAAGCACTGACCTACATTAACAACCTAAATTCTAATATTTGTTTCATGAAATTGTATTAATTAATTCCCAACTGTTTATTCTCTTCATTTTGTAACGTTTCTCTTGGCTGCACTGCTTCTAGTACATGTATGTGGATGTTAGATTTTTTGTCCAATCAGATTTCAGCCTCTATGTGCTGCCATGTCAATCTAATCTGCCCAGGGCCTGCAAAGTCTGTACTGCTAGCCATTTTTAGCATAGAGAATATTAGCAATAGGTCTGTTTCTTTAACCAAACAGATTTCAAATTCGCCTCACAGGGTCAGCTGGCTGTCCCAGAATAGCGTCAGCATTTTTCCGTCCTCTGATTGGTTGGTCAGAGGGAAATTGTTTGAACCAAGTTCGATTCGCAAAACACATCTGAAGCACTCTGTACACATTAGTACATCTGAGTTAGACTTTTTTATGCCCACAATGGCTGACGGAGGATGAGAAATTGATTTGGGCTCGGACATACTTAAAAATCCATTTTCAAAAAAGCTAGACATCGTAAAGAGAGAGATCGGCCAACCCCAAACCTAGCTTGTCTCAGCCCAGGAAAGGGTTTGATCACCACCTCCAAAACAGTGAATATGAGCAGTACCACTGGATAAGAGCATCTGAGGAGCAGTGCAAATTAAGACTATGCATCTTTGGTGAGTAGGTTGTATTTTATTACATTGTTTTTATGTTTTTGTCATGTTATTAGACAAACATTGATCCTGAACTTCTACAGATGATGTAGGTCTCACAGTTGCAGTTGTAGTGTAGAGGTTTGAAGTTGTCTTAACTGCCATCTAAATGCCTCTATCTCTGTAATGCCATGCGTTGTTATATTGCGTTTTTGTATAGTATTGATGGTTTCTGTAAATGCGACGTGATAGTGGTGGTATTAAGAGGTGGATTAAGTCACGTAAGTTCCCACTGAAGGCCCAGGTACCAAATGCACGGCCCGCCACTGATTATATATGTATTTATATATAATTTATTAGAGTTAAGTAATCAAAGAGTAAATGCAGGAAAGGCATATATTTCTGCTGAATGCCTGAATGTTCTCAGAATATTTCAACTCTTACACTGTCAAATTTTCAATTAACATTTGTAAAATTATAAGAGTGCAACAGTTATACCTAGTTTGGAGCATTTTAAAGTTTTATAGCCAGATAAATTCTGTGAAAGCACATTGTTTGAATAAAATAAAAATAAAAAAACTAAATAAAATATAGGACTTTGCACTCAGTAAAATACATCAAGAAGTTGGCAAAATAAATGTAGGCATTTGTGAAAACAAATATGTATATATTGTATATTTACAATTACAATTGTATGACAATTGTCTATTTATTCTGATTTATTACCTATGCCTAGTTCCATTATTCTATCAAGGTAAAATTGGTGGAGTAAAGGAAGGAGGGTTTTTCAAACCATCTGACTCTGCCTGGCAGGTGATTTTTGGCCTGCCCAAATGCAGTTTAAAATTGTCGCATACTGATGACGGAAGCTGTGTGGTGCCATTAAATACCAACTCTATCTAAGATCTGTGTCTGCAGACTTTAATCTGTCCCCTTGACACCTTGAAGCTTGGTAATGGCAATCATTATGACTCTACATCTAAGCTTAAACAAAAGTCTGCAAAAACTCTTAATACTGTAGTTAAGATTTCTTTGCCTCATCAGACAATGAGAAAATAGACCCGCCAGATTAATGCAGTGGCACTTTCTCTCCGCGTGGAGACTTTGTCCTGACGTTGTGAGCTTTATTCACATCCAACCTGAAATTAGTTCCAGCCTAATTAATCATTGCACAAAGATGACAGCCTTAAACATTAAAAGGTCATTTGTCTAGGTGCCTTTAAAGACATACAAGATAAAGAGGAGGTCTTGTCTAATTGCACTGGTTGGAACCGTTTTCATAGAGCCCAGGCACCAAAAAGACATGGCTTCCTAATCACTGATCTGAAAATGCTAGAGCTTGTTTGATGCAAATGACAATGTGGCCTTGTGTTCCCTGAGCAGAGATTGCTTTGGTAATGTGCCACCATATAAAGAGATCAAAATGCTTGCTGCTGTTCCGAGCACAATCATTTCAAAACCCAGTATGCAAGAATTTATCAGACATGATTTTAACACACACACACACACACACACACACACACACACACACACACACACACACACACATATACGCTCAATATGCCCCCTACTGTTAAATTGTCGATAAGTTTTCACTGCTCATTGCAATGACAGTAGCATAAAAATGAAACTTTCTGTTTAGCCAACAGTTGGTCTGTCTGTCTCTCTATCTCTCTTTGTCTGTCTTTCTCTCTCGTTCTTTCTCAGAATAATGAAGTTCATTGATTTCCGAACCGATTATAAAACCGGTTTAGTTTAATTTTGCATGGAGATGGACATTCAAGATTCGAGACATGCAAAAGTCTTTCTGTACCGAGTGGGCCAGAGTAGAAGCAGACTAATATGGAGCTAAATTTCAGCTATACTTGTGCTTGTCCTACCAGGGCCCACGGTAGGAATGTAATGGAGCAAATGAAAACATTATTCCATTTGTATGTGTTCAGAAAGAACAATAAAAACATTTAAAAAACAACATTTAAAACAGGGTAGTAGTACACATTATTATAGTCCATAAATATAAAGAAACCTTTCCTTTTAACAATGCGTTATCACTAACACGCATTCCAAACCCCATTATCCAAGTCTATTTCATTGGGCCTAATTAAATGCACTCATTTCATTTGTTCTTAGTTACTGATAATACAATCTAACCTTACTCTTGACAAAGTACTGAGAGGTAGCAAAGCTGGTGCTGAGCTTTGTGAATTCCATTAACGGTAATTACATGATTATATAGCAACATTTCACAGCCTTAAATCGTTTGAACCTTTTAGTTAGGTTGAACCTGAACTTACCTATTCTGAAGGAGAGTGGCCCACTGGTGGCACTTCTCACCCACATTGCTAAGAAGAGCAAAGGCGCCCAGGGTGCGAGCATCTTCTATGCCTCCTCATGGGTCCTGGCCCGGGGATGCCCCTTCTCACAGCCACCTAGCAAAGCAAAACCAACAAAAAATCCCATTGAATGAGTATAGCAGGAAGGAAGCAAAATCAAATTTCCAGACATACTAGCCACCAAAAACTACAGTGCATCATGAAACTATTCACAGCTCTTCACTTTTTCCAGATTTTGTTATGTTACATCTTTATTCCAAAATGGATTAAATGTATTATTTTCCTCGAAATTCTACAAGCGATAAACCATAATGACAACATGAAAGGTGTGTTTGAAATCTTTGCAAATTTCTTCAAAATATAAAATAAATCACATGTATATCACATAAGTATTCCCAGCCTTTGGTCAATACTTTGTTGAAGGACCTTTGGCACCAATTACAGTCTTAAGTCTTCTTTTTCTCAAGCTCCATCAGGTTGGATGTGAAGCATCGGTGCACTGTGATTTTCAGATCTCTCCAGAGATGTTTATTCAAGTTCAAGTCTGGGCTCTGGTTGGGCCACTCAAGGACATTCACAGAGTCGTCCCATATCCAATACTTTGTTATCTTGGCTGTCTGCTTAGGGTTGTTATACTTTTGAATAAATTGCTGCCCCAGTCTGAGGTCCAGAGTACTCTGAAGCCGGTTTTCTTCAAGGATGTCTCTGTACTTGGCTGCATTCATCTTTCCCTCGATCCTGACTTGTCTTCCAGGTCCTGCCGCTGAAAACATCCCCACAGCATGATGCTGCAACCACCATGCTTCACTGTAGGGATGGTATTGGCCAGGTAATAAGCGGTGCCTGGTTTTCTTCAGACATGACATTTGCCATATAGATCAAAGATTTCAATCTTCATTTCTTATAGTCTGAGAGTCCTACAGGTGCCTTTTGGCAAACTCCAGGTGGGCTGTCATGTGCCTTTTACTGAGTAGTGGCCACTTTACCATACAAGCATGATTTGTTTAGTGCTACAGAGATGGTTGTTCTTCTGGAAGGTTCTTCTCTCGCCACAGAGAAACGCTGGAGCACTTTTAGAGTGACTTTTTGGTCACCTCCCTGCCTAAGGCCCTTCTCCCCTGATCACTCAGTTTGGCCTGGTGGCCCGCTAGGAAGAGTCCTGGTAGTTTTAAACTTCTTCCATGTACAATGTACTCATTGGGACCTTCAACGCTGCAGGAAATGTTTCTGTACCCTTCCCCAGATCTGTGGTTTAATATAATCTTGTCTCAGAGGTCTACAGACAATTCATTTGACTTCATGGCTTGATTTGTGGTCTGACATGCACTGTTTACTGTGGGACCTCATAGAGACAGGTGTGTGCCTTTTCAAATGATGTCCAATCCACTGAATTTTCCACATGTGGACTACAATTAAGTTATAGAAACATCTCAAGGATGATCAATGGAAACAGATGCACCTGTGCTCAATTTTGAGTGTCATGGTAAAAGCTGTTAATACTTATGTACATGTGATTTTCTGCATTTTCTTTTAAATGTGCAAAGATTTAAAACCAATGTCTTAAAGTTTGTCATTATGGGGTATTTGTAGAAAATAATGAATTTATTCCATTTTGGAATAAGGCTGTAACACAACAAAATGTGGAAAAAGTGAAGCGCTGTGAATACTTTTTGGATGCACTGTACTGTATTTTATACATTACTACTGTATCTGGTTTAAACTTATTAAATTACCGTGTTTAACCTTAAAGAATAACCTTTTCCTGGCAAAAACAATATCCAATGAGGAATGAAGTTGTTTTATTTAATTAAAATGAAATAAACTTACTACTGAGGTAATTTATTTTATTTACAGTTTGCACTGCTCATCACTTCGGGGCCTATTGCACACTGAACCATTGTTATCATTGTTATGCTTATGTAGAGTTGGGAAAAAACAAAAAAAAAACAATAAATAGCAAGTGTCAAGTTGATAGATGGATATACCACATGTTCAATACAGTAAGTGCTTCCTGAGACATGTCACTACATTATCACAGCAGGAAAATGACGGATAGAAAACATAGAGAGCCTAAAATCAATCCTCTCCAACATAATTGTGCCAAATAACTACGTGCCTTTTGTACAGTGGGCTTGCACCGTGGAATACTAAATCAATCGAGTTGGCCATGACAGGACCTGTAAAGTGTCCAATATTCATCTGTGTCAAAAGAATAAAGGATAAAGCATAAAGCAAAGTCTTGATTACTCATTAGATCATGTCAAAGTCTAATTTTATTGGTCACACACAGTAACATAAAATAGAATTTACATTGGAGTTGATTTCTATATAGTAGAAAATATAAGGAATATAAAGGGATGCAAAAGTTTCCAAAAAAACCCAAAAAACAATAAGACTGCATTTTGAATAAAGTGCAGATAGGTGCAGTTGTTTGTTCAATATACTCAGAAAAATCATACAAAAAATCAGGCTGAGATGGTGGGTGTTCTGCAAACAATTCCAAGGTCTAGTTCTGTGAGTTCTCTCAGATAGCCTGTGGGAAAAACCTCCTCATCGTTCACTCTGTGTTGGCCTTTAGAGAGAGGAAGAGCCCATTGTTCAAATGGCTGAGGTCCCGCACTATCTTCCTGGCTTTGGTCCAGCACCGATTATTGTAGCTAGACTGTAGGCCAGGGAGATCAGTGTGGATGGCACGCTCAGTTGATCACACCTCCCTCTGGAAAGCCTCCGTATTCTTCCTGGTGTTTTTCCTATATTCATATATACATTCATATATAAAAGGCATTTGGCAGATGCCCTTCTCCAAGGCAACTTACAATTATCTTATTCAAACAACCTTGCTCAAAGGCAAGCTTGATAGTGCTGCAATTTTTACTCACGCCCTTATGATCATAAGTCCATCGTCCAAGTGCAGAATCACTTATGCGTCTACGGTGGTAAAAATGGTTATGGCCTTTTCCACCAGGGTTTTAATATGACATGATCATGACAAGTCCTGCATAATGTGAACACGAAGGTAATGCAAATGGTTCACTCTCTCCACTCACTGTTGAATTAATCTCCTCCAGGTTAGCCACCTTCTTGTTATCAAAGATCATCCCCACCACAACAGTCATCAACTAATTTGACAATGGAGGTCGAGTTGAAAATGTCCATAAGGTCATAAGTGTACAGTGAGTACAAGATGGGACACAAGACCTGAGGGCTCCAATACTGATACAGTGGATTTAAAAAGTGTACACACTTATGAAATTGTAGGTTTTTAAAATATAAAGACAGAAATAAAAACAAATCATAATAATAAAAAAATCTTTAATGCAATATTCCAACAAACAGAAATCCAAAGGAAAAAAATATATATATACTTAATTATCAAGAAAATATAATAAAATAATAATTGAAAAAATATATTACAGTTGATTGCAAGTCTGAACACCCCTACCAACTAGTATCTGTGAAAGCACCCTTTGCCTTTATAATGGCATCAAACCTTTATGAATAAGTCTCTATCAACTTTACACACCTAGACTTTTACTCTTCTTTGCAAAAAAAAACGTAAGTTTTCTCTCCTATCCATCTTGACAAGTGCCCCTGGTGCACCCGAAGAGAAGCAGCCCCAAAACATAATGCTTCCCCCACCATGCTTTACTGTTGGTATGGTGTTCTTTAGATGATGCTTTGTATTGACTTTACACCAAACATTCCTTTTAGAATTATGGGCAAAAATTTCATTCTTTCTCTTGTCGGACTACAACACATTTTCCACCATTAGTTGGGGTGTCAATAAATCTATTGGCATAATTCGGAAGGTTTGCATATTTTTTTTTGTACATTTTTTTTTTTGGTGAATAAATACAGGAGATGGTACTGTAGTCACATGGAAGGAGTGTAATTCTTCCAGTGATGTAAAAAGTTTTCTTCTTGTCCTATAACAGTTGACATATGTTGGTTTTAATCAGAATCACTTTTATGGTTGGCAGGTGGATGCTATTTAACTATGGAGCTAATTTTTAATGTTTTTCGTTAAATGTGAGTGGACAGCCCCCATATGTATGTGTAAGTATGTGCAAACTTATGCAATCAGGTGGTTGTAGGGTTTTCTATTTAAAATATTCTAATTGTTAAAATGTTTGTCTGTTGAAAGATCACATTAAAGATATTACAAGTCTGACCTCTATGTCTTTAGAATTAAAAAATCTGCAATTTCATAAGGGTGTGTAGACTTTTTATATGCACTGTGCTAAGGGAGGGTGAGATACAAGCCCCCCATCCCTCAAAGTCCCAGGATGTTCAACTGAGTCTTGACTAATTCCTTCTTCTGATGTGCAGATGGTTCTGGGTTGTGTAGGAGGTATACAATGGTGTTCTTGTTAAAATTATAGAAACGGTATATTAACCTGGTCAGTACTATTACTAATTACTAATTGTAACATTTGTTATTTGATTGCTTCCAAAAATGGAAAATAATGTTTTGGAAAATAGGTACTTTTCATTAGATATTTAATTTAGATTAAATAATAAATCTCCACATAACATACTTCTGCCTTTCTTGTGTGTTACTTTTCATAAAAAACATCCAACAAATGAGCAAAATTTAAATCATGTTTGCTTGAGTTTCCTTGAATTCAAACTGGCATCCTGAAAACCGACACAGCCACTGTAATATGTAAAGGAGTAGATAAAATGTTAAAATAATCTTTCTCCTAAGCTTAAGCTTGATACTGTAGGTTTGCAATTGGAGTTAAGGCACAGTTCTCCAGTTACATGTTGACAGACAAATACAAATATGACTGTGAGCTTGCAGATATACCTCATGTAGTCTCTAAATAGAGGGCTGCCCAAATGTTTGGTCATTTAATTTTTTTATTTTTTATGAGAATGCTCTCTGTGGAAATCTGTGCAGTATTTCACGCTTTGCCGTCAGCTTCTGTCAAATACACCTCGTAGTCTTTAAATTTGTATGAATTGTCAGGCACAGGAGAAACATTTGACTGGCTGATACTTTTGTGAAATTTGCTGAAAACTGTCAGGACTACAGTTTGTTGGCACAGTTTGATCAAAAACCATTGCACCACATATTGGTTTTAATCTTGTAACATTGTATTGCACCTGCTTCAGCTTTGAGTTTGAGGACTATTGGGACACACACAGGTGTACACACACACACACACACACACACACACACACACACACACACACACACACACACACACACACACACACACACACACACACACACACACACAGTTACATTCTTAAAGGTGTATTAGGCAAGGTCTCTAATAGTTACTTAAGTAGATTCAACTGTGCAATTATATATTTATTAATTTTTTTCTTATAGAGCTCATCTCATCTATATAAACAAAGCAATGACCGGCATTAGTATTAGCATGACATTACTTTCAGTCATTGCTTCTACAGCCCTAACATCTTAAAACCATTTACAATGGTCCACTGCTTTGACTTACAGTTAACACTATTGTCAGGGCTGTGACTTCTGACAATCAACTCCCTCTGACTAATCTGATTCGAAATCGACAGCCCTGTGGTATTAAGAACTCACTGAGGAGTTTAAAAGACACAGCAGATTGTAGATTCTACACTTTTTCTTTTTCAGTCAGAACAATTGTCATCTTGTTAAAAAATAAATAAAAATAAAACATTGTTGCCATCTCCATGGCATGCCACCAGATCCACTGAATAAGAAAAAAACTAATATATTTCAGAACAAATGTGACAAACATAGACAAGGCCTAAAAATCACCCACTGTTTTAATTATATCAAGTGAATGGGGGCTGCCAAGCTAACAATAATGATGATATTTATCTTTTCAAAGCAGAAACTGGCAGAAACTCAACTATTTAGTCAGTCTATTTGTTAATTGTCTTTGTGTATTATGCGCTACAGTGAGAGCAGAAAGAAAGAGCAGCAATATGCTTGACCTATAGGGATGCTAGTGTGTGATGTTTTCTTTTACAAGTTTAAAAATAGAACATGGGTTAGAAACTCAATGCACAAGTTTAATGGTAATCAAAATGAAAAGAAGCCTCCAAAATAGAACTGAATTATACTGACAATAGTGAATTAAGAGCTAACACACAACAAAACACACAACAAAGCACAATTTCAGTTAATCTAACAGCATAATAGTGAATATTAAAATATATTCATACTAAATATATTCAAACTAAAAGTACACCTCTCTTAAAACTGCATGCATAAATAATAAAACTTGCAGTGACCTGATTGTATCTACCATTTGACAATTTATATACAGCAGTGATTATCTGATGAATTACTAGTTGTGCATTTCACACAAAGGCCTTCAGTGTTGTCCTATCTGAATCAGTCCACCTCTTAATAACATCACATAGAAACCATCAGTTTTATACAGAGTATAACAAAGTGTTGCCTCAAAGACAGGTATCTCATGATGTGAGAATGAATGCCATTACTAAAGAAAGAAACCCAATGGACACAATTCAACAATTCTCCTTTAACTACAGCCACAGCTGCACCAGCTACACATCATCAATAGCAGAAGGATCAATATTAAACTGACCCTGGATTTTCCGTGTATTTTTTTTGCATCTTTGTTAATTTCATGTTGTGGTTTTCATTTTGGAAATTCTACAGGAGTCTTTTTGAAGTCTGTCTTTTAAATGTCCTTGTCAGTGTATCTGCGACCAAATCAATTTCTTCTCCTCTGTCTGACGTTGTTGAAAGCAAAACAGTTATTAAATCCTCACTAAAATATTTGAGTTTGTGCAGTTTGCAGCAGACGTGGTTTGAGAGCTGACTCTTAAATGTTTTACAAAATTGTATTTGATAAAATATTAATCAAATGAATGCAATACACATTTTACTATATTGATTAAATTAATTAAATTGCCACAAATTCAATTGATTAAATAACATTTGAATAAATAGTCTAAATAAATTAAAATTAAATATAGTTTATATTTGTTAGACCCTGTTTGTTTGTGTGTGTGTGTGTGTGTGTGTGTGTGTGTTTTACATGTAATATGTAATTTACTAAAGATATATAAATTACAGTATATTCTACTTAACTGTTCTTATTTCAGCATACTTTAACAAATGTCTTCATTCTTCATTCCTTCATTCCTTCCATCTATTACTCCCTCGATATGTGGAATTGTCAGGATTTTCTCCTTTTAACAGAATTTCTTAAATCTGTACATAAGACGCTAGTGAATTTAGCCGCTAGCCACTTCCTGGTTAGCAGGTGAGCCTAGCACTATGGATTTTTTAGTGTTTTTACGCATGCACAAAACAAATCTTATTTCCGCTACGGAGTGAGTAGCCACAGTGACACTGCGCTAACTCTAGTTTATTTTTGCATTGTTGTGCGTTTTCAAAATTCGAAATAATGAAAAATGCGCTTAAAGTGTTAGGCAGAGACTAAACAAACTTGCGGTCTGCCACTTTATGCGTTTGGGAAGGAACTCAGATTTTAACTGTATTCTGTGCACAAAAACATTTTTTTCTGCTGAACAAACATGAAAAACATCTACTGACCCTTTTCAAAAGCAGCCGGTGGCAGGAGGATAGAATCTTTCTACATTAAAGTGAAACTGCTATACTGCTTTGGGGAAAAATGTCATGCTTTTCAGAGGCAGCAAATTAGTGGTCCCTAAATCACCTCACCTCTTATCACATGAAATGTCACAATGATTAACTGCATGCTGAAATTGTGAAAAAGGTATACAGAAAAAAGGTGGGAAAAGCGAAACTAGCACTAAAGAAATACATTTGAATGAAAACAGCTATTTTTAATTTATTGCTGACTATTTAGAGGCTTTTCTAAAGATAAAGCAGCAGAAATTTGAATTAAGGTGTGGGAAAAAATGAATGCAGACTCTTCAGAAAGAGGCTTTAGAGAGCTTTTGAGATTACTATTAAAGATGATGGATTGAAAGGGAAATGTTTTTTTGCTGAGACAAAATGAAGCATCCTGGCAGTAGTGGAGTTTCTAAAGCCAAAGGTCTTTTCAGAGGATCTCTAGAAAAGCATAGTGAAGTGGGATATGATTGATTATGTTACATGTTACAAATACTTTTGTTTTTTTTAGCTAGTTCGGTAATTTAGTGTTAAATAATTGCATGATGTGGTTAATATTTCTCATCTTTATCAATACATTTAAATGTTTGAGAAATAGCAAAAACCTGCTATTTTTCTTCTAAAAAAATGGATGTGCTTACAATGTGCTGGCATTATGATTACCATACAAGATGCAAGATAAGCATGGAAAGCAATTATTTCAGGTTTCTTTCTCCCTTTTTTCCCTGATTTTCTATCCTGTTAATTTGGTCACGGCTGACTCTCTCCCAACAGGCACTCCTCCCCTCTCACATGACACTCCTCTCTAAGCATGTGAAGCTATGCATTTTTATTACATGCACTTATTAAAGTGCTGAGATTGATAGGGGAAAGAGAGAATCTCTCTCTTGGGCTCTTGGTCATGAATGGCTGTGGTATCATCAAGATTCCAACTCGATATTTTCTAGATGATAGGGTGGACATTTTAGGAGTCAAAGAACAAAGAAAGTGATTTTTTTTTTTTTTAATCATTTTTAATCATTTTTAACACAATGATTAAAGTTCACAGCTATTCTTTATTCCGGATTGGAATATCTCCCATGTTAACAGCAACAAGAAGTCTCTTCCAGCCCCCACAGAGTACTTTTAGCATCCTATTATCTGACCTGAACTTGCTATTAAGCACCAAGAATAGATGCATGCATACTAATGGCACCAGGCAGTCTTGAAATAGCTAAATGGTGTAAGACTCAGATGAAGTAGGGACATAGCAGGGTTATATAAAGGCTACAGAGTCAAACATAGAGCATTATTATACACCATTTCCCAACATCATTATATTTGATAAATCAGCATTTCGGCAGCAAAATATTCCGAATGTTCTCCCAAAATCCAACTTACCCAAATGTTATGTTAAACTATTCCGTTCCGATTCCCAGGGGCAAAAATGTACATGGGGAGAATTTGCATGCAATTTTTCAGCACTACATGAACAAAGGTTTCCAAATAACAACAATGATGAAACCCTAAGTGGCTATTCATACATTGCTTTAATGAACACCTAGCTAAATTCTGAGCTAATCAGGGAATTAACATGGAATGCTTTTCCAGTTCAGAACTAGGACTACACCAGTTCATAATCAGAATTTTACACTAGGTTTGATCCCCAAAAGAAAACTGTTGAATTCTGCAATAAAGCTAATAATCAACAGCAATATTAACATGATGAACAAAAAGAGACATAATAGCATAGTATCTCAAGTTGTCTAATATACTCCCATAATAAAATAATATGTTGGTCACATTAGAATATGAAAATCATTTGGAAAGCCTTTCCCTATAGGAGTAGACCAAAAGCTATAGAAGGCTGTACATTTTTATACAGAAAAATATGCTATTTATTTGTTGAATCATTTGAAAACCCTTAATGTGTAAATATTGAAGAAAAAAAAAACCCTGATATTCACATTTTCTTAAGCTAATCATGTAATTCCATTTCCACTGACTGTGATATAATGGTCAGCTTTTATCTGTAAGATGAAATGTGGCCATTATTTTAGATTTATGACTGTATGGACAGTTGTGACTAAAACCTTTGCTGATTTAAACACTGATCTTGGATTTCCCAAATCAAGCAACGACTCATCTGAGAAAAAAAGGAAATCTCAGCCGTGACGAAAAGATTCACTGAATCAAGGAGCTGAAACCAAACTGAATAAACACCATTCACATGTGTCATGTGAACATATGTATACCAAGGTCTATGAAAGTCTATGTAAGGATTTTGGTTATAGGTCTCAGTGGGCATTATTTATATATTGGTTTATATGTTTCTTTTTTTCAATTTGAAACTGAGAAGGCCATGAGCTAAAAGGAATCACTTATAAATTAAGCCATGATTAAAGATACTAATTCATTCACCATTTGACTTAACAAGTTGAAATAATATGAAAAGGTGCATGCCAGTTAGAAAGGTGAGTGAAGGAGCTTAAAGGATACAATACAATACAATACATTACAAAAACAAATGATAGTATGTAAGAGTACAATTATAGTATATTGTATAGTGTGTATATATATATATATATATATATATATATATATATATATATATATATATATATATATATATATATATATATATATATATTTTTTTTTTTTTTTTTTAAGGAAATGTTACTTTGTGGTTTGACAAAAGGTTTACATGTTGGATTCCTGTAAATGTTTCCTGTAAATATTTCTTAATTTAGTCATTCAGTAAGGATTTCAGTGATTTCAGAACCTGAACCAGGAACAAAAATTCTAGAACATACCCTAAATTGGAAGACATCATGCATAGACATTTAAGCACTCATTTACCCATAAGATAAATGAAACATAGCCAGGCAACGTCTCTGTATGTAACCCTCATTCCCCGAGAGAACGAGACGCTGCGTCGGAACGCGGCTGCGTTGTCCATGCTCTGAATAATGTGTGTAATCAGTCAAAATTAGAGGCAGGCTATTATGACCAGGAAGTATAAAATATAGAGTGCAGCCAGCGCTTTGTTCTGTAACAGAGAAGGAATCGCTGAAGGGACACCGGGGTCTCGTTCCCTCAGGGGACTAGGGTTACATACGTAACCCAGAGACGTTGCCTGGCTATGTTTAATGTATCTTATGGGTAAATGAGTGCTTAAATGTCTATGTACAATGTCTTTTAATTTAGGGACGTTCCCTCTCAGGAACTCGAGCTGTGTCGGAACGCTTTGGGAACAAGACTCCAGTCCCTGACTAGTGTGAAAGAGCACAGCTAGGTTGAATGACAGAGGTGCCAGGAGTGGCACAAAGGTCAAGGTTGTAAAACCTGACAAAGATGAGCGGGATGGACCAGCCCGCAGCGTGCAGAGGTCTTAGAGGGACACTACAGAGGACATTAGAGGCTGCCACACTCAGGGTCGAATGCGCTCTGACCCTGAATGGAGCGGGAGACCAGAGGACCTGTAGGAGGACGCAATAGCATGAATAATCCATCTGCTGAGGGTCAGCTTATGAGCAGGAAGACCTCTCCTCGGAGGGCCGAAGCAGATGAACAATTGGGGCCACAAATGGGGGCCACATAGAGGACCTGTAGATCACCTACTCTCCTCAGAAAGCAGATAGCCAGCAAGAATGCAGTCTAAATAGACAAGTGCCTCCATGAAATCTCGGCCTCTGGGTGCCGCTGAGAAAACGCGTCAGGAGCGGGTCTCTGCCCAGTGAATGCCCTGACACTGCTGCATAATACGCGTAAAGGACACGTAGAGTTTAATGGTGGATGGAGCCAACCCTTTTGCTATCTGTTCATGCAGGAACTCCAGCACTAAACCAAACAAGCAGTGGACTGGGTCAAATCAGTGCTGAGCGCACCACACAGTGAACAGATGCCATTTCGTGGCATACGACCTCCTTAGAGGGAGCTCTGGATTGGAGAATGGTCTCTTTCTACAGAAGTCATGGTGGGGGTGCGTTCAGTCCCAGCGGGGCCGGAGAATATAAGGAGAACCATATGGGGCAGGGTGGCATCTCTAGAGATGTAAACAGGTCCAAACCTCTCCCAGACCTGCTCCAGCACAGGCACCCGGGCACCCGGGTCTGTACCCCTGTCTTGACAGGGTGTCCACTTCTTCGTTCAACCAGCCTGGGATGTAAGCTGCTTTCAGTGAGGCTTCCACTGGGCCAACAGGAGGATCTAGTGTGTCAGCCAGTATAGGGGACACAAGCGCAGACCCCCCTGGTGGTTAATATACAGGACCACCAAGGTGTTGTCCGAGCAGATCAACACACGATGGCCTCCGAAATCTGGAAGGAAAGCCTCAGAGACAGAATTATAAGCCAGCATCTCTAGGCAATTGATGTCCCATAGTAGATGGGGACTCTCCCATAGATCTTGCATGGAGCGGCCACTCATGACTGCTTCCCACCCCGTGCGGGACGCATCTGTCTTTAGCACTATGTGACGACTGGGGACTCCCAGCACAGGGCCCTGAAATAGGAAATAGGACCTGCCTGAGGGTCAGCATTTTGAACTGAAGCCTCATCAGAGAGCGGATCAGCTGACGTCGATTTTGGATTGGACGCAACCCACCGTCCTTTTTGGAAATTTTGAAGTACCAGATGTAGAACCCAGACTCTCTGTCTGACGGAGCGACCACCCTGATGCCCTCCTTCCTTAGGAGAGTGTCTGCCTCTCATTCCATGTCCAGAGCCTGCTTGCTTCCCACCAGAGTGGGACAGAGCCAGTTAAACCAGGGTGGACGAGACCCGAACTGAATCGTATAGCCTAGCTCTTCAGTGCGCAGGACCAATTAAAACATGTCTGGCAGAACTATCCAGGCTGCTAAGTGCTCTCTTAAGGGTATCAGTCTCACAAGACTCCAGTGCCCTGACCCAGCTCTATTGATGAGAACTCCTGGTCCGCAACAACACCTGGCAAAAACCACGGAGGCAGCTCGCTGTACCTGGCCATGCCCTAAAACACATTTGTGGCAGGTTTAACAGGCAAGGTCCCTAAGGGGACCGGAGAGAAACAGGCACAAAGGAAGGTGGTGCTACGCGCCCTCCAGTCATTCCCCAGCGGGTCCAGTCAGGACCTCTTGGTCGAAGCACTCCTATTGAACATGATGTTCCTGAGATCTGGTCATAGACCGACCAATGGCCTTAGCGGTTTCTTTTGTGGCACATAGGTCCGTCGTACGGCAGAGCTCTTGGATCCGGCCGCCCATGATTTCTCCCACATCCAGCTGGGATGCCTGTAACAACGCAATCATGTGCAGACATCCAGCGGCCTGACCTGCTGAAGCGTAAGCCCTCCACACCAGCGCTAATGTAGTACGCAGAGGCTTGGTGGGTAGTGTCGGGGTCTTAAGGGAGGATGCTGCACCTGGGAAGAGAAAGCCTGCTAGCGTCCCAACCCATGGCATGAATCCATAGCCATGATCCCTAAGCCCTATGATGTTGGAGTCTTGGGGCTAAAGAATCTGGACAGGATCTGGACACCTTGTGTGCAGGTCAAAAAAGAATAGCAGACCCCGACGTGGAGGCTGTGATGCCAGGAGCAAAAAGCGCTTTCCGAGCTTACTGGACGGAGGGATTTAATGCTCATCAGCTTGCCAAACTATATATAGCTTCTCTAGGGCACTTGTCACAACCTCCAGGAGCTCCTCGCAAGGAACTACCACCCCTTCCTTGGAGGAAGAGAGACGGAGCTGCATGCTCGTGTGGCAGGAAAAAGATGCCTGCCTGATGCCTGCAAATGGGAGCTGTACCGAGCAGGTGAGGCGAGAGAAAGGGGCAAGCCCGTTTCCAAAACCTCTGCGAAGTATATTTGTGAACCGCAAGGAGTGGGAGCAGAGCAATCGCATAGACATGCGAGCACAAAGCACGCAGCGCATGCCGAATGCGTGCAGCATGCGCGTGCCCGCAGGCGGCTTCCTCGGGAACCGATCTAGTGTTCTCCGCTCCCAAGCAAACAACGCATGAGCTGTGCTTTTTGCACATTCAGAATGATTGCTTGATTTTTTGGACAATTACCACTTACCTAAAGGGGACAAACATACAGAGAACAAGCAGAAGACTTTACTGCATGTGCGGTTTATACTTCCTGGTTGTGACATCACCCCAATGTTGAGAGCCTGCCTCCAATTTTGACTGATTACACACATTATTTAGAGCATGGAAAACCAGCCGCATTCCCAAAGCAGATTGATGCAGCTCGAGTTCCTAAAAGGGAACCAAAGTATCATTTCCAGAGATTGCCGGATACGGGAGAACCTGAATTTGTGCCATCCAACAACTACAGTATCTCTCTCATTTGCCGTTGTGCTGCATCACCATAAGTGAGGACAAAAGAAAAGGAAGATTTATAAAATAGGTCTGGTCCCTTATGCCTACTTTACTCTTTTTAAGATATAAAAGGGAAATTGAACTTCTCTCACATAAGAAAAGATTTTCAGTGTTGTCCACCTGTTTATAAAGTCCCCATATATCACCTCTCCTACACTAAAAGGTCAATGCTTCTATTACAATGCTGTCAATTTGCTTGTGCATTTGCTAGCTCAGGTTCAGTCTGTGCTTGGAAATATGGCTGAAGGCCAAACAAGTCCTGAGATAACTTTTGAAATCCTTTTCAGATTTTTTTTTACTTTTAGTTCAGTTTCTTTACTGGTTTATAGAGTAGATATCTTACTTAGCATTTCAGGTTCTCTGGAGTGTGTTTTTTTAGAGGCCTGGATACAAATAAATTAGTTTATTGGCAAGAAATATTATCATAAATACTGTACATACAATATAAACTTGCATTCATATAACACATGTACATGTACTAACAGTGTAACACAAGGTGTTTTAAATATCCATATTTGTATTTGGAATTTTTAAATTTGTATTTAATATATGGATATTTGGATTTAAACCCAAGTGGGCAGGGCTAAGTCCCCCACCACAAAACATTTCCAGTCCACTATAAACACTTAGAAAAATCAAATCAAAATAAGAAATGCCATTTCTCTTAGTATGACTTAAATGCTGGCTCCAAATCCAGTGTCCTGCAAACTCTTCTGGCCAAAGATGACCCCTAAATATACTTAAATCTGTTTATATTTGGGGAAACCCCAGCATGGTTCTCATAAATTGCCTTTAAATTCCGAGTTAGTACACGAGTGAATGAGTGAGTAGGGCCAGCATATCATGCAGGACAGCTTGTGCACAGGCTCTCCATTACTTAAAAATTACCAGCACTTCTCACAGAGTGGCTATGACCAAAACCAGGCTTCAGTGAGAAACAAATGACAAATCAATAGCCATCTCCCCAAGGAGAGATACATGGCAGCAGCAAATCTTTCCCCTCTCCTTCTTACTCACCTGCAATTTGTTACATGACACAGCTTTGATTTTAAGCTAGAGTTTAAACCTAGAAGGTCCCTTATTTGCACAGCAGCTAATTTTAACCATATGTTTTACAGGGTTTTCCCAAAGTCCTACTGTATCCCAACACTAACTAAACACTGACCAAAATAAAAGCATTTTACTTGACTCCTGTGGTATTTTGAATAGATCCATACTTTCCAGATATTTTTTACTTTGCCCTAACTACAGTACATACATTTCATATTACAGTTTTTCTCAAATGCTAAAACACAAAAGCCAATCCTCTAAACCAAATGACCAGTTGTCTAAACACATTTACTAAATCTAGCCATCATTTTCCAATATCATAAACACATTTCACATGAAGACACAATTCACAAAACACAATCCTCCGTTCTCATAAATCTTAACACATTTTTCTTGGCTAAAACACAAGTTGCAAAAGAACTCTGCTCATATTCTCAAATAAAAGCTCATGTGATGCAAAATGCTTGCCACAGCAATATTTGAACACAATGAACACACCTGGCGTCATTCATTACACACAACGACTCAAAATTTAAGACACTTGTTGCTAATGCTGTGACCACATGTACAAAAGCAAGTTCAGAGTGCACAGTTTGCTGAAGATTCCAAACAAACACAATGGATGAAGGCAGAGTCAGGGAAAGAGGAATTCGATTCAGAGGAGGGAGAAGAGCTGGCCATGGAAGAAGAGGAGCAGGCCAACGAGGAAGAGGAGTTCAAATCAGTGGAGGAAGAGGAGCAGGCCAACGAGGAAGAGGAGTTCAAATCAGAGGAGGAAGAGGAGCAGGCCAACAAGGGAGAGGAGAAGGTCCAAGAGGGAAAGCAAGACAACCTCGCACCATCATTACGTACGAGATGCGAGCAACAGTCATTGACCATGTCATTGTCCATGGCATGACAATAGCTGAAGCAGGACTACGAGTCCGTCCAAACCTGAGTATGTTCACCGTGGCCACCATTATCAGGGCATTCAGACAACACAACAGGTATTGTACTCTATTGCTTTCTTTGTCACAATACAATTTTAAAAGCCTGTGAAAGTAGTCTACTGGTTCCAAATCAGTTGTTACTGTATTGTAAAACTGACAACACGTTTCTTTCTTTAGAGTTGAAAGAATGCCACATAGAGGTGGGAGGGTTGCCATATTTACAGTGGCACAAGAAACCCTCATTGTGGATATGGTTTGTGAGAACAACCTCATCAGACTCCGGGAGATCAAAAACAAAGTCATTGCCGATAATGTCAAAAATATAAATGTATAGCTAAAACAATTCTAGTAATATGTAATAAATTAATATGTAAATAGAGTTAAAGTCTGTTTAGGTACATATATGAACTGTCTTGCACCATTTGGTAGTGTAAAAAATGTAAGCACTAATTTTCAATGTTTTTACACCTCAGTGCTGTTGTACTTCGTAAATCTTTTTTTATATTATTAACGCTTTATGACGGCACTCACAGTTATGCTGGCTGTAATGCAAACAGCAGGTTTAATTGCAATGCATCTAATACATTATAATTTCCATAGTAACATCTTATTCAAAAAGGTTACGCTATGAGACATATTACAGTAAATGCATTATTTAATATGTTAAATTATTTAATAAAGATGTTTAGGTGATCAACAGTCAGCATTGTGATCAGAAAATTAAAGGTGTTTTTCTGTTTTATGAAAGAAAACAGCATTATAGGCGAGGTTACAGTTGATCTAAGTGAATATGAACTTTTTTGTGGGCAATCCACAACAATAAATGAAACTATATAAAGTTAAAATCATGAGTGCCAGTGGCTGACCAGTTGCTGACTAGAACATAAAATGGAGACAATTCACTTCTCTGTTATCTCTATTATCAAGCAACCGACCATTTTCCTAAAAATCACCACTTACATTGAAAAACTTGAGGACCAAGTACCTCATTCTCCAGCTAAAAGTGGATGCTGGTTGATTAAATTGCCCCACTACGAGCCTGTGTGTGTGTGTGTGTAATGAGAAAACCTGCCATATTTACTGTGAGTATAGTTTACAAGTAATTTTTTGTTCTATTATCTACATATTCTCATACAGATGGCATGCATACAATAAAACAGCATACACTGCTAAGAAGACTGAACAAATTCCATGTGACTATAAAACCGTTTGTACAGGATAACAGTCCCTATGCGGTAGATTCAATTCACAGTCCAATTCACAATTCATTTCATTACTGCAGTTAGTGATGGTTCGAGCTTGGACATGGCCAGAATGAGCAGAGTGTAGAAAGCAGTAGTTTGTTGAGTACCCATGTAGTTCCAGCATTTTCTGGCTTTCGCTCCCTCTCCTATAGCTTACGACTTAACAGACCACCAGCGTATGTGCCTAATGCTACAATTATGCACCATCTTTATTGGCTTCAAGGATTTATTTTTAGCTTGTTCTAAGCCAAATCCAGGAATGTAAAAGCAATGCATTTCCAGCACATTCCAGAGATGTACTCACTAATATCTGGTGGCAGATAGACACCATGCCCCTTGCATTTTGGGAGCTTTCACCCAAACACTATGCTTCAATTGACATGCATTTTATTTATTCACTTTTTTTTTTTTTTACATACAAATGTAATTTATGTGTTAAATAGGTATTTCTATATTTCTATATTTATCAAAGCAGATAAGCTATTAGCCAGGGAATGAGTGTTTAAATTTTAAATAAAAGTCTGTATAAATTTGTCTGTATGCCATGTTTTTTAAATTTGAACCTAATTTTGCTTTGCATAAAATCAGGATTGTGTGACACTTGTAATAAAAGTGAGAATTATCTGGTTTTGCAGTGTTAGTGTCAAGAAGGCAGTTTAGACTGTATATAAATGCAAAGAATTTAAAAGGACAGGCAATTTGGAACCCCTCATTGGAAACACAGGCACTAGTCAGGCAATCAACATGCAGTAATAAATAAGGCAAAACCAAAAATTATACTGACAAAAAACAAAACAAACAAAAAAAGAATAAAGATTGCAAAGGCTTGATGTGGTCAGTAGAGAAAAGCAAGTAAAAAACAAGTGAATGTTATTGTTATTCACTGTGATCAACAATTGGGCTTAATGTGAAGACTTGTGACTATACATTGATCAGGCATAATAATATGACATTATAACATTATGACCAGTGATTGAATAACACTGATTATCTTTTTCTTATGGTTAGTGGGTGGGATATATTAGACAGCAAGTTAAACATTTTTTTGTGTGAATTTAACAAGTGCCAAATTGTCAGAGCATGTCCAAAACTGCAGCTCTTGTGGGATGTTTCTGGTCTGCAGTGGTCAGTATTTATCAAATGTGTTCCAAGGAAGGAACAGCGGTGAACCGGCAACAGGGTCCACCAGACAGGTAGCTCAAACTGCTGAAGAAGTTACTACCAACACAATATTAGGAAGGTGGTCATAATGTTATGCCTGGTTGGGGTAAATACTGCATGGCGCTATATCATATAATGACATTTGGGGTCATTCAGAGAAGTCATGGTCTCATAGGGTCATAAAATGTGAAATCGAGAAAATGGGCATTGTGGATCAAGAAATCATATCAACAATATAGGCTTTATTATTATTACATCTACAGTATATACCAACATATAAAAATATTATTGATAATAATCAGCCAGTGTATTCATACTATGGACATCATTTTTAACCATAAATAATACACAGTATTCTTTCAATGTCCCTAGGTTTTGTTAAATAAAGAATGTAAAATGTATATTTTCCTCAGAGCAGGGGCTCAACATAAACAACATTAACACCATGCCGCATCAACTAAATATCCCAGTTTCAACTACAACAGGATAAAATTCCTACCTGCTGAGTGAAATTGGATTCAGGCTACAGGCTGTCAGAATCATTTATTGCAATTGAACTCACTGTTTATGGATCATGTATGATGTTATCCCTCATGCATTTTTATGACTGTACTGTTGCTGGTGAGGGGTTTTTACTACACACTTGATGTTTTATTTTTAGCCACGAACATTTGAGTACTCAAAATCGAAGGTTTCTAAGGAAGAGCTTGTGGCTTATAAACTGCCATTGATTTTGAAGCCCTCATGTGTATTCAAGGAAATGGTATTACCAGGCATAATCTGGCAACCTGACTTATGCCATTCGTGCTTCCATAATCTTTGTTAACAATAGCACTGGGCATTTTGTCCAAAACCAGTTATTATTAACCTGATTTCAGTCTAAACAAGGAAAACTATATATCTGAAAACCCTGTTAGTACTAAAAAAAAACAAATGTTGCATCCACAGTAATGTACAGAAATGCTGGGTTGCTTAAAATGGACCCACCCAAACCCCATGCAAATGCAAATGCAAGATCAGAAAAGGTAGGCTGTAAAAGCTAATTGTATGACAGCATTAAGCAGGAAAATGCTATGTTGTAAAGATGGTGATGATAGGAACTTATGATAATGTAGAATTTTATTAATTAAGATTTTCTACCAGTAGTATACTTTGCTTAACTTTTTTACATTGGCTGTCTGCCAGCTAAAATACCATTTGGGTGAGAGTCAGTGTGACAAACACAGCAGTAAAAAAAAATACCCATCTATACTAAAACCTTGATAGCTTATTGTGCTTTTCTCATGCAATAAAGGTCACACTGTGACAAAGCTGCAAAGCTTTGCAATGTTAGATGCCAAAAATGAAATAATCATATGTCTAAATAGGTAAATTTGGGATCAAAAACAAATGCTTTTGCACAGTCACACCATCAAAACAAGGAGTGCTCTATAAACGGAAATAGACAAAGGTTATCCCTTAATTAAAAGGTATAGACAAAAAAAGAAAAAATAAACTAAACCAACACATTAGCACTGACTGAATCAGGGATTTAACCGAAATCGATGGAGTGCAGAGACAGCAATAAAGCCTGTGTGTAACTTCGTGGCATGACTTCGGATGACAAGACAGAGACTGATGTGGCTAATAATCAGTGATAACTCATTTTCCCAATGTAAACCTATAATTCATTCGAATGTGGCAGGGATGATGTTTTGCGATGAGTAGATCAGGTTGCAAAGGTAGAGGTAAGTAGGGCATCTTTCAGTGAAATTGAAAATCTTTAAATGCAATTATCTCCTTTTCACTTCTGGGGAAGTTTAGCTGACATAGGCGACAGAGTTTTAAATGCTAGTACTGTATTTGTAATTGAGAAACATGCACATAAGGCACCAATGTCGGGTTTTAGAACTATTTGCAGTACATTCTGTGAAATCTAAATAATCCTATATTAATACCTAAATTAATACAGTGGAACCCGGTTATCTCGCCCTCGGTTAACTCGACAACCCTATTAAGTCGACGTTTTTGAAATGGAACCGCCAAATTCTCGCTTTTTCTACGCATTTTTTATCGGTTATGTCGCCGAACCCTAATATCTCGAGCACAAGGGGGGAAAAATTAGAAATGTTAATGTCAGTTATGTCGATCGGCACTGTGCAGCCGCAGAAGAACTCGCGAAAGTGGTGGAAAAATCAAACCTTACAGATACTACAGGTGTTGTATTGTATACTGGTGAATCTCTGCTGTTAGTAAGTGCACATATGCATTTTTTTTTGTTAAATGTTATGCGATGAACGGGAGCGTGGCGCTCCCAGCTTCAACTCCTTACCGAGCGCGCGTGCGTCGCTCCTTACCGAGAGAGCCGTGCTCCTTACGGAGCGCGCGCGCGAGCAGGGTAAGAAGTACGGCTCTCTCAGTAAGGAGAGACGCGCGCTCGCTCGGTAAGGAGCACAGCTCTCTTGGTAAGGAGTTGAAACCGTGAGCTTCAGAGAAAGCGGCCGAGAAAGCACCTGCCATGCCCCCTTCGGCCGTTCACGTTTGAGACTTTTCTGTCGTTTTTGGTTTCGGGTTCGGTTTTGGATCTTCCGGGTTTATTTCCAGCTTCGCGCCGTGCTGCCGGTCGCGGTATTTTTTAATTTCCCTATTTTTCCATTTACAAACTCTCTCTCTCTCTCTCTTTCTCTCTCTCTCTCTCTCGCTCGGTTTATCTCCCCCTCGGCATCGCGGACGTAAGTTTTTTCGGACACTTTGCTTTGTGTGTTTGTGCGGATTACTTCAGCCTGATGGTCATAAGTTTTCAGAAACTTAGTTACTGTTTATTTTTCTTTTTTTTCCACATGTGGACTAAATGTGAGACGGCACTGTGCGTTGTTTTTTTTTTTTTTTGAGCGATCTGTGTGTTTATAATGTTGGAGAATATAATAAAGGTTTGTATGGAGAATGAATGGTGGTTTGTATTGTATACTGGTAAATCTCTGCTGTTAGTAGGTGCACTTATGCCTTTTGTTGATAAGAAACGTATGTACATTTTTATAGCATGCCTTCATCAAACAAATCGCAGCAACGCTGTTGTGTAAAAACCCCTCCAAAAACACGTGCATGCACATTCTCATTTATTAACGCACATCATGTACATAAAGAAATTTCAAGCACGTTAATATATTGCCGCCATTTTGTTTTCGTTTATCTCGATCATCGGTTACCTCGATGCTTTTTGGCGACCCCCTAGGACATCGACATAACCGGGTTCCACTGTACTTACCATAATTTCCGGACTGTAAAGTGCACCCATATATAAGCCGCACCCACTGAATTTGACAAAGATTTTTATTTTTAACATAAATAAGATGCACCTGTCTATAAGCCGCAGGTGTCTACACTGAAACTAATTAACTTTACACAGGCTTTAACAAAAGACACTAAATGCAATATGTTGTGCTTCTATTAGGAGCATAGCGGTATTTTGGGAATAGCATGCCACTGCATTTTTTCCAGTATTACTGCGTGTGTAGAGACAGATGATTATGTCCTTATTATTTTCTGATGCTCATTTCTAAGTTTCTTTGACTAACCCATAACGCTGTTGCCAAGAAAAATAAAAAAGCCTATAAGTTAATGTACGAGTTTTCCGAGGTACGAGCGGTCACTCGGTCGATTTTTTTGCTTTGTTACGCAAGCAAAAAATTGAGGTACGATCTCGAGACGCCACTGCTAGATGGCGAAGCAAAGCCAGAAAGCGATTGTGACGAAAATTAAGATAAGCAAAGAAGAGAAAGTAAAAATGTTAAAGTTTAGGGATACGTAGTGTACAGGAGTGATAGTAAAAAACGAGTTTTCCCTCTGCCTCCGCTTATCGCCTCTAGCCCCCCCTCCACACACACACACCACCGGCGTTTTCGTTAGCTCAAGTCGTCTTATCTCCAAGGAAAATACACTGAATAAAACTTTATTTTATCTTTACATACTCTTTCTATTATGCTTTTATACAAGATTTGTTATTTAGAAATGTATTTTCCAATAACATGAAACAAAAACTGGGTGTCATTTTGAGGGTTGGAACGGATTAATTTTAGTATTTTCAATATGGAAAACTGATTTGATGTGCGAGCAAATTGAGATACGAGCTCGTCCACGGAACAAATTAAACTCCTAGGTCAAGGTACCACTGTATTTCTCGCGGGAGTTTATCTTTTGTCATCGTCGTGCGCCACCGGTGGAAGTTTTTTCTCCCGATGCTGTGCAGCTCAGAACACAGGTGAAGTGCGTTTTTCGTTTCCGTTTGGAAATTTCATTGGTCTAATGTAATGTCGCTCAGTTTTTTGGCTTGAAGTTTGTGAAACCGGGAAAAACCCAGGAAAAATCCATAAATTAGCCACTTTGTTGTTTAAGCTGCGGGGTTCAAAACGTGGGAAAAAAATAGTGGCTTTTAGTCCGAAAAATACGGTACTTAAAAGTGAACTAATCATAAGTTATAGCATGGGCAGATCAAATAACATAACATCTGACATAAGTGAATAATGGCTGTCTTAAGCATTTTAACACAGGGATAACCTAAATCCAACAGATATTTATAAGGAAGAATATGAATAGAAAATGCATAATTTCCAATTGTTTATATAATTCACCATATGCAGCTTCACCATACAAAACATCACTGTATGGGTTGCTTTTACAATTTCGAATGACCTTCTTTATCGAATGTTGAAAGATACACTAATCAACCATAATTTTATTCCAGCCTATTAGCATCATTCTCCATATAATTATTTTTTAAATTCAAATTTTATTCCCCATGCTGAACTAATGCTTATTACTTGCTTAATAAAATAGAATAAAAGGAAATATGAAAATGTACAATAAATAAATTAAAAATAGAAAAATAGAAACAGAAGACAAATAGAAACAGGAGTCAACATACGTTGTATGAAACATTTTGTGCATTTGGTACCCAGGCCTTCAAGGCGGAAGTTACCCAACTTAATCCACCTTTTAATACCACCTTTTAATACCACCACCACCAACCAATCAGAGGATGGAAAAATGCTGAAGCTATTCTGGGCCAGCTAGTTGACCCTGTGAGGCGAATATGAAATCTGATTGGTTAAAGAAACAGAGCTATTTCTTAAGGAGACTGTGGTAAAAGGGCCAGCAGTATTGACTTTGCAGGCCCTGGGCAGATTAGATTGATATGGCAGCACATAGAGGCTAAAATCTGATCGAACAAAAAATCTAACATCCACATACATACATGTACTGGAACCAGTGCAGCCAAGTGAAACACTATGAAATTAAGAGAATAAACTGTTGGAAATAAATTAATACGATTACATTAGAATTTAGGTTGTAAATGTAGGTCAGTGCTTCTGATAGTGTTTAATGCCAGCAGAGAAGGCTTTGGTAGCCCTGACTGCCCGCCACTGCATTTTACAATGCTTGAGAGGCAGAAACAGTGTGACTTTTTTAAGATTATTCCATACTGAAGTGCACCTGTGTAAGATGGAAATTTAAGTATGTTGTGCAAAAAGGAAAAAAGCAAGCATTGTGCAAAAAAAGGATCAGGCAGGATGAAGTATTGAGTGTTGTGCCAAAAAGGCAGGATCAGGTATTGGGTGTTGGGGGTGTGTATGTATGTGTAGTATCTGTTTTGTCAGATTATTTTTTACTGTTTCAGTCTTAGATGTCACTGTGTTTGTTTTGACTGCTTCTACAGTATGTTTAATTTAGAACCCTGCCCCCTCCCACTCAAAATGCCATCTTGTAATATTTGTGTAATGTCCTGATTGAGCATGTTTTAGCTAACCTCTAAATGTTAATTTTTTAATTATTTGTGCACGATCATTATTCATGCATACATATATACTATGTTAGCTCTCCATTATAGGTAGCTTGTGATTAGTTCATACCTTCGTTTACTTATTATTAGTACTTAAGTAATTATTAATCAATTATTTATGCACACTGTATGGACATTAGTTTGTGGACACCTCTTCATGAGATTTGTATGTATTTTTAAACATCCCATTCCAAATTAGTCCCATTTGCTGTTACAATATCCTCCACTCTTCTGAGATGATGTTCCACTAGATTTTGTAGTGTGCTTATTGAGATTTGTCCTCATTTAGCCCCAAAGGTGTAAGTCAGTGTTCCAAATAATGCCAAAGATGTTCAGTAGGATTTAGGCCAAAGCTCTATAGCAGACCACTCGAGATCTTCCTCTCCAAACCATATATTTATGGAGCTCACTTTGTGTACAGTGGGATCGTCATGCTATAACAGGTTTTGCGTCTCATCGTTCAAGTGGAGAATTTTTTTTAATGCTACTGCATCCAAAGGCCATTGCCCTACACAATTGTCTCTCCAACTTTGTAGTAACAATTAACAAACCACAAATGACTGGAAAAGTCAGGTGTCCTAGTCATTTTGTCCATTTGGCGTAGCTTTTTTGAATTTTGTATGCAATTCACGTGCCTTTTTGAATATCTGGAGATTCAATGTTGGGTTGTGTGTTCCAATTAGAAAGTGACTTTTTAAACTCACTTCTACTTCCCTGAATTATTTGTTAAACAACAGACTTTGTCACCTTGCGGGAAGCCTAAGGCTCTCACTGTGTTGCAGTTCAGCACTAAGTGAATCATTATGGTATCAAATTCTAACTCATGTAATTCTGCAGTTGAAATTAACTAGTTTCTAAGGCCATGCAGAAGCGATGTGATGAAAAATTAATGATTTCGTTTGCCTTGTTATCACTCATACACTTTAGTCACAAGTTTATTACTCAAGACTCAAGCTAGTTATGCACTGCAATCTTCAACATGTTAAATAACAAAAAAGCATTCGTTTTAATGACACGTAAGAAAAACAAAGTGCAAAGGGGTTTTAATGAACCCCAAAGCTCCACACTAATTTATTAACCTCATGCATTTGGGCCCACTTAACTTCAGGTGCTCAGGTTGTTATAAATGAGTGATCTAGGATTGGGGCCATAAAAAAAACAATAAGTAGACCATCTAGTGCACAATAAAACAAAAAAGTTTTAATAATAGCCTTTGATTTGGCACATTCTTTTATAAGCAACTGTAAATTAGGTAAAGAATGCATTTAAATGAATTTGAATGGCATTAAATCCAAATCTAAACTGCAATTATTAAAAATTTTATTTGTTGTTGGAGGACCGAATAGACATTATTTTTCTTAACAGATATGGACACATCAGAGAATCTAGTAGGATTTTAGCCCCATGAATGATGTTATTTTAGTCAATTTAATACTCGTTCTTTTTCTTTCAGCTTCTCCTGTTAGGGATCAGCACAGCAGATCATCCGTCTCCATTCCCCCCTGTCCTCTTCATATGCCTTTTTTAAACCAACTACCTGCATGTCTTCCCTCACCACATCCATAAACCTCCTCCTTGGCTTTTCCCTTTTCCTCCTTCCTGGTGGCTCCATCAGCATTCTCCTACCGATAGCCCCTATGTCCCTCGTCTGCACATGTCCAAACCATTCGGGCCTCTCTCACTTTGTCCCCAAAATGTCGTATATACCCTTCTATCACAAATCACTCCTGCCACTCATCTTCACCCACTCCACTCTTTTCTTCACTTCTCTAACTCACTCTCTATTACTTTGCACTGTTGACCCCAGGTACCTAAACTCATCCACCTTCTCCACCACTATTCCCTGCAACCACACCACTCCACTGTCCTCTCTCTCATTTACACATATGTACTCTGTCTTACTCCTACTGACTTTCATTCCCCTTCACTTCAGCACATACCTCCACCTCTCCAGACTCCAGAACCTGCTCCCTACGCTAACCACAAATCACAATATCATTCGCAAACATCATAGTCCACGGAGACTCCTGTCTGACCTCGTCCGTCAACCTGTCCATCACCACTGCCAACAGAAAAGGGCTCAGAGCCGATCCTTGATGCAATCCAACCTCCACCTTGAACTAGTCTGTTGTTCCTACTGCACACTTCACTGCTTTCACACTGCCCTCATACATGTCCTGCACCACCCTCACATACTTCTCTGACACACGTGACTTCCTTATGCAATACCACAATTCCTCTCTCGGCACCCTGCCGTACGCTTTTAAATCCACAAACACACAATGCAACTCCTTCTGACCCTCTCTTTACTTCAAAGCAAATATTGCATCAGTATTGCTCTTCCTCAGCATGAAACCATACTGTTGCTCACAGATGGTCACCTCTTCTCTCAGCCTGGCTTCCACTACTCTTTCTCATAACTTCCTGGTGTGACTGAACAATTTTATTCCACTGTAGTTACTGCAGGTCTGCACATCTCCCTTATTTTTAAAGGTCGGAACCAGCACACTCCTCCTCCATTCCTTAGGCATCTTCTCACCTTCCAAAATCTTGTCAAACAATCTGGTTCAAAACTCCACTGCCATCTCATCTAAACATCTATATGTTTCTACTGGTATGTCACCTGGTCCAACCAACTTTCCACTCTTCATCCTCTTAATTGCTGCTCTCACCTCCTCCTTACTAATCCTATCCACCTCCTGCCTCACCATCTCAACCTCATCCATCCTTTTCTCTCTCTCATCTTCCTCATTCATCAGCTGCTTAAAATACTCCCTCCATCTTCTCAACACACTCTCCTCACTAGTCAACACATTTCCATCTCCATCCTTTATTGCTCTAACTTGCAGCACATCCTTCCCAGCTCGGTCCATCTGCCTGGCCAGTGGCTACTAATCCTTTTCTTCTTTTTTAGTGTCCAACTTCACATACAGCTCCTCATATGCCTTTTCCTTGGCTTTTGCCACATCCCTCTTCACCTGCTGCCGCATCTTCTTGTACTCCTGCCTACTTTTCTCATAACTCTGTCAATCCCAATTCTCTTTCGCCAACCTCTTTCTCCTTATGCTTTCCTGCACTTCCTTATTCCACCACCATGTCTCTTTGTTTTCCTTTCTCTTTCCAGATGTCACACCAAGTAGTAGTAGTAGTAGTAGTTGCCCATCATCCAGCACCTATTCACCACCACTAAGTCCCTAAATCTCACACTACAGTCTTCTCCTTTAGTTTCCACCATCTTATTCGAGTCTTATTTAAGCCAATTTAATACTGCTTATTTAAAAATATATATATTTTGTATAAAGTACTTATAATGGAGTATTGCTGTTCATGCATGAAGTAAAACAAACCATTAGTACCATTAGTATTAGCACTAACGTGTAAAGACTTTACTCTATATAGACAAATGTTTTGGACACCTGAGCATTAAATTTGTATGTGCTTTTTAAACCACATTTAGTCCCCATTTGCTGTTATAATTGCTGTTATGTTACTCGTCTGGGAAGATTTTCGATTGTGGTTATGGAGATTGAGTTTGACCAGCCACATGAGCATTAGTAAAGTCAGGTTTTTAATATGCAGTGGGGTCAGAGCTCTATAGCAGGCCATTTGAAATCTTCTGCTCCATCTAATGTGAACCATATGTTCATAGAACTTACACTGTGCACAGATTTGGGTCTCCTAGCTCAAGTGTAGGATAAATATAATTTCATCACATTTAATGCAACCTATACAATTGTGTGCCTCCAACTTTGAGTACCTTCAGAAAAGAAACACATCTGACTGGAAAAGTCAGTTGTCACAAAACTTTAGACTATATAGTGTATACTTAAAACATTATTACTCCATTTCAAGTCGTCTTAATTTAGATTTTTCTAGAAACAATTATTTAAGATTAAAATTGTACAAGAATTGTAAGTATCATGGCTGAAAATAGGTTTAGTAATATATTTTACATATTGTAATCTTATCATTGGAAATACTAGATATATTTCATTGTAGTCCAGACATTTCCACTTTTTAAGATGCCATTACTTTGTGGTGTAGTACACAAATCCTAGTCTCTGGTCAATGACAGAAGGCTATTCAATATAATAACTGTAAAGAATGCACTCCTGGCATAAACCTATTTTATTTATTTATTTATTTTAAATTTTCATGGGAAATGTGTTTTTTTATTTAATTGTATTTTGAATTCACAGCATATTTTTCACCTTAACCACAATGACCATAGAACAAATTTAGTATTTTATTTTATTGATATGATAATTTCCATAACTATACAAGGGTGTGAAATACGTATACCACACGGCAAAACTGCAGTGTTTTATTTCTCTTAAAATAATAAAATAAAAAGGAATAGTAGTTATAGGGGACCTTAACACTATCCAAGAAGTGCTACTTATGGATACCTCCTCATCTGATCTGGCACATCTATTGCTGAAGTAATACGTGCTTTGCATTTTGAAGATAAAGAGAGCATACATTATAGGACTATTATAAAATATTTGCCATCTTGGCCATCTTGGCAACCTGAGCCAGATAGCAAATGGGAAATATTCGACAAAATAACTTGCACGAGGCAGCTGTAGTCATTCAAAATTTCATCTTCAATGGGAATGTTTTTCCACAATTCAAAACACCCAATCTTGCTCTAGAGACCACTGCATTACTGCAGCAGAAAAGTCAAGGAGACATGTTTACAACAGAAGCATTGCTGGTTAATTTTTTATTTTACCCAGGGTGTCTCTTTAGCTCAGTTCTACAGCAGAAAAAAGTGAACTAAGGTATAAAAGACCTAAAATTTCCTCCCCGAGCTTGATGTGGTCTTCTTCAGCATGCTCCTTCTTACTCCAGGGAGTGTGAGTAACAGCATGATGAATGACACACCCTCTGTGTCACAAATCTTACTCTGCTGCTGAGTTGGACTTTAAGCAGCTTCAAGCTTCTGGGGCTGGCTCTGGTTCCACCTGTTTTTGCTATGGCTTTGTAGTGTCATAGTGTCAAAAATAATTTCTGGAATTATCATTTTTGAAGCACAGCCCTGCTCTAAGGTCTCATAGCTGCATATGAGTCAGAGGTTATAATGTTAAAGCTCTGTATAATCAGTCATAGCACACAAGTCAAAAATACTGCAGGCATTACACAACAAATCCATCAGGTTCTGTCAAGACTGACTGGTATTTCAATAATTCATTCATTCATTCACTGTCAATAACTTTTATCCACACAGGGAAGATTCAGAGCCTATCCCAGGAACCCTGTGTCTAAGGTAAGAATATACCATTGGGCATGATTGTGAAAATAAGTCTTGAAAAAAAAGTTGCAGTTCTTGTGGCCAAATAACCAAGAATTCATAGTAAATGTATACTAATAATCATATATTTTATATGTGTTGTTCCATCCCTCGATTTTACACACAAAGGAAAAGAACATTAAATGAAGGAATTAAATCATCCCATAATTTGCAGTTCTGAAAGAAGAAATGACTTGTTGATGAGAGGAGTCAGAGGAGAATGGCAATTCTGGTTTGAGCTGACAGGAAGCCTGTTGTAACAAGATTAATGAATCTGTACAACTGTGGTGAGTGGAAAAGCATATAAGAATTCACCAGACCTCTAAAAAATAAATGCTCCCAAAAGTTATGATGCTCTTCTGAGAGCAAAGTGAAGCTCTTCTGCAGGCTAATATTTGTGAACACCTTGCATTTATTTTCGAACATCATTTTCACATTTTATTCCTCCTTTTACATTAATCTTCTGGGAAGGAGCAAGGTTGTGGGAATTTGCCTGTTAAGCCAAAAGAATACATCAGGCTCTGAGGTAGGGTGCCGAGAAATCCTAAACAATTGTCGCAGATGTTTGTATTATGTCTTCTGTATCAATGTATCATCTGAAAAAAATATATATAATAACCTCCACTCTTCTGGGAAGATGTTCCACTAGATTCTGGAGTTTGCTTATAAAGATTTGTGCTCATTCAGTCACATGGGTGTTAGTAAAGTCAGGTACTGATGTAGTGTGAGAAGGCCTGGGGTGCAGTCAGCGTATTCCAGAAGTGTTCAAAAGAGTTGACGCCAGAGCTCTATAGCAGGCTACTCAAGATCTTCCACTTCAACCCATTTAAAGCATACCTTCATGGATCTGGCTTTGTACACTGGGCCTTGTCATGCTGAAACAAATTTGGGTCTTCTAGTTCAAGCGAAGGGAAAATTTAATGCTATACATCCTATACCAATGTGTACCTCCAACTTCGTGGTAACAGTTTAGGGAAAAAACATGTACTGAATGTCTAGAAAAATCAGGTATCTCAATACTTTTGTACTTACAGTATAATGTAAAACTGATGCAGTATTAAATGCAGTTTGATTACACCACATATTGTCTTGCTATACTGACTTGAATCCAGGAAGTGTACTGCAGTGTACATTAGTAGATGTAGCAAATAAATCATAGTAGACTAAGTTTGAGTGAAAAAAGACAGATGTTTACACCCGCTGTACTCCCTGTGTATTTTCAGGGGTGTCAAAATCGTATAATAATTTAGACTGAATAAAAACTGAGTGCAATATTAAAGAAACAGCTTTCTTGCCCAAACATGAATCTTTAAATATTAAAGACTATTTTGCATGTGTTCAAAAGCAACATAAAAAGCAGCAATCAGAGCAGAACAGATCCAGACTAATCACGTTGTCATGTTCCTGCTTTGTTGAATTGCAAGCATGGATTGTGAACTCTGGCAGAGTTCATGTCCAGTGCATACAAATTACACAAAAATAAAGCCTCTCCTCCAGCTGTGAGCAAAAATAGCTATAATTCTGGAAATAAATGTCTCTCTCCACAGCAGTAATGCTCTATATATATATATATATATATATATATATATATATATATATATATATATATATATATATATATATATAAAATTATTATTATTTTTTTTTATTTATTCATTTTTTTTATTTTTTTACAGGTAGTTAAGGTCAGTAGTCAGTAACACAAAGATTTTCCACAGAGAGTCCAGCATAAGAGCAGTTACTATAAAGTCAGGGGTGCACAAGCGAGGGTCAGAGAGATCTTGCTGCTCAAGTGTATGTTTCGGAAAGAACAGAGGGAAAAGAGGTGTTGCAAAACAGGCCACTCTGTATCAAGGCCTTAGCATTGCTTTGTTTATATTTTCAGATTCTCAACACAGGTAAATACTGCTTAGTTTTTTTAAAGCCACAATATTATGTAGAAAAACAAACAGGAATGCATCAATATTTGGTATCTATTTCAATTAATTATGATTTTACTTAATGTTTTTAATGATGTTCCTTTGCTGATGTTAGTCTTCTATCACATTCTTTGGTGTCAAGTCAGATTCTTTAGAGAGTTTTGAGTGCTTACATCATACACCCACACAGATCCTAGTGGATCCGGAGCCCATCTAAGGAACGCTGGCTGTGGGGAAAGAATACACCCGGGACAAATACACAGACATTCATTCACACCTAGGGCAATTTATTTCATATCAAATCCTCCTACTGGTATGTTTTTGGAAAGTGAGACAAAAATTTCAAAGAACATGCACAAAATCTCCAAGCAGACAGTAAACCGAGCTGAGGATCAAATCTAGGAGCATAGAGGTATGTTGCAGAAACTCCCAAAACAACCATTCTGATAACATAATCATACAATTACTGTAATATTTAGAAAATGTCAATAAAGGCAGCTAATAATTATCAACAGAACTGTGAATACAAGGGGCACATCCCAAACCGCTTGCAATTATCAATACTATTTAGGCTAATTGCAGCGGTAAACTTGCATGCTAATTTGGAGGAAAAAAAAAATTAGATGCAAAGTTATAAAACAAAAGATGTCTATAACCCTTCTTGCCACATTTTTCCAACAAAGACAAGTCATGTTCAGGACAGCTGTAAACCACCACATCAACCTACTGGCCATATTGGCCCATGCTCTTTTATTTGATAAGCAGGTGAATAAGTAGATTTGCACAGGAGCAGAAAGTTAGTGATCCAGCACTATAGGTAATTGAGTGGGAGGGTTAAAGATAAATCTTTAATCAGTCACTAACCTCTAAAAGCATCTTAATTCAAAGCAGCCTCCTATATTGCCTTACTCAAAAGTGCTGAAGGGAGCCCAATGAGGCTCTTATTGGATGCAATGGAAAAGAGAGTTGGTGGTCTTTTACCCCTGGCACTTGTTATATTGGCCCTTTACAGATGCATCCTTTAAGGGCCTTCGTAATGACCTTGTGTAATGGCTTCTATAATTAATCCTAAGCCATGCACACCTATTGGATATTGTTCTCCTGTTGCCACCTTTCTTTTTACTCTGCAAAAAGTATCTGCAGGTTTTCGTATCAGACTACCTTGATTTAAAAAAATGTCTTTAATCAGCACCGCAATTTGCATATTCCTGATAACCTTTCAAGGCCATTTGCACAATCACTGAGAAGCTTGGGCAAGCAAACTACAAGAGAAACCAAACCATGAGCACATATTGCTGGATTTGCATGCTAACATCATGAGCTAAGTGTACTGATGGATCAGTTCCAACTCAGTTTCACCCGTGATATATCATCACATTTGCACCCTTCAAGAAGTCATTGTCTGGCAGCAGCTCATTGATAGTCCTGACATGCAGACAGCCTTCTACTTTATCCCAGAGATTTCAAGATGGGGCGGAAGTCAGGAGTCATACACCAAACTCTGCAAACAAGAGTTTCTATAGCCCCAACTTTAAGAAAGAGTTGTGGAATCGACAGGCTGAAACATAAACAGTCATAACCCAAAGTATTACAAGGAAATCCGAAATATATGGTTCTGTATTATGAATTAAAAGACATACACCAATCAGGCATAACATTATGACTACCTGCCTAATATTGTGTTGGTCCACCTTTTGCTGCCAAAACATTCCTGACCCTTCGAGCATTAACAACTTCTTCAGCAATTTGAGCTACAGTAACTCATCTGTTGTATTGGCCCACACGGATAAGCCATGTGCATCAATAAGCCTTGGCCTCCCATGACCCTGTTGTTGTTCACCACTGTTCCTTCCTTGGACCACTTCTGATAGATACTGACCATTGCTGACCGGGAACAGCCCACAAGAGCTGCAGTTTTGGAGACCCAACTCTGACCCAGTTGTCTAGCCCTTTATTTAGGAGATAATCAGTGTTATTCACTCACTAGTCATAATGTTTTAATGTCATAATATTATGCCTGATCGGTGTATGTCCACATAGATTTGTGTATGCAATTGTCATTGATGCAGCTGCAAGATGTTTGAGAACCCTCTAGAATGACCTGAATTTATTGGGCTTATGTATCAATTACTCAGAAAATTGTCCTTTTTTTCAAGGCCAAGTTGTAATAACAGACAAACAAATTGTGTGTAATCTAACAACACACAGACAGCTGTACTTTTTATGTCACTGCTAAATATACTGATTAATAATTCACAAGCCCAGCTGGGAAAATGATCTCAACCCTTTAATAGCTGGTAAAAACCTATTATACTTAATTAACATCCATCAAACTTTTTCTAGTAGCTGCGGCTAAGACTTCTACAACACAAAGGACGTGATTATTATTACAAATAACACTTTTTCAGGTCAGTTTCATTAAATTTATGTTTCTAAGAAATCCTGCACATTCCACAGTATATTAAGTTTAATTTTGTTCACAGAGGTTATGGTTAGATTTAGAAAGGCATGGTCATTAATAATTATTTTAAGTAGAAGACAAACGTGTAAGCGAGAGTGTTTATCCTGTTGACTTTTCTAGGTGTGAAATGATTTGTGAAGACTCATTATAGCATTATATCAACATCATTATTCTCAGCTGTACTGCAAAAGCAGGTCCTACCAGGAGCACATTGATATGTAACTGCTTTTCTTATGGGGTGCAACCTCTGATATTTAATATGGTTTCTATAAATAATTCAAACAAACTCCATTCATTGCAAATAATGCATTACCAGACAAATGTGGATAGACACGAAGCAGAGCACACAGAGATATACGCATGAGCAAGTTTTTTTCTAGTTTTAATTTTATTTGTCACATACACGTTCATACAGAGTACGACATGTAGTGAAATATTTCTTACGCCCGTCCAACATGTAAACAGAAATAGAATATAAAAAGAAAAACTCAAAAAAAAAAACTACAAAGTATATTCAAAGTATAAAGTATGGCTATTGAGTATAAATAGAAAAAGATTACAAATAAAAATTATAAGGTTAAAAACAATATATATACACTATAAAATTATATATGTATACACAAATTTGACAGAAGGTATGGATATGTATATGATAGATATTGATAGAAGTAGAGATTTAAAGTGTCCCAGTGTGATTGTCACTATGTCCATGTGCTAATATTAAAGTGACAGTGTGTAACTGTAAAGTTTCCAGCTTTCCTATATAGAAATTGCTATAATTCAAATACAGTGGTACCTCAGAATAGGAATTTATTTCACAGAACACGATTCGCAGTCAGAAATATTAGTATACTGATACGAATTTCGAAATTTACTGATACGAAAGGAATAATGTAACGTCGGATAATTCGTTCCGAACGACCACAAATATTAATATAAAAATAAAAATACAACCAATATGCACTAATATTATTTAGTATTTAGCATTTAATAATGGTGTTTTAACATCTAAAAGAGGAAAACGTTATATTTACTGGGTACTTTTCCTTTGAGAAGAGTGAATGCTGGTATGATGGAGATGACATTCGGAGGAGAAGAAGAGAGAATTATTGTTTGGAAGGAGATGAATCTTCTTCCACTATGATATCGGGCAGACTGTCACCCGAATCACTGTTATCACTTATTATTTATTTTTTTTATACACTTTCCTTTCACTACTTTCGCCTTTTTTTCTATTTACACTCATAGCGTATGGGATACTGTTCAGTGATGAATATTAACGAAACTAAGACACAGTGATAAACACAGCGCTAAGACAGTGCTCTTACTATGAATTAAAGATGCTAACTGAGGGTTAAGAGGCGTGGGAGGTGATACAGAAGAACCATCGTCCCTTCGAATTTTAGCCCACGAAATCCGGATATTCTGAATTTTTTGTGTAAACTATACAAAAGTTTTTATGAATCTTGATTTGTATTCTGAATTATACGTGTTCGGGGGCATTCATATTCAGAGGTACCACTGTACTATTATATTTGTTTACATAGAATCATGCAGACACAAGCCAGAAGCTTTAAGTAATGTTTGTATCAACAATCAGAATTTGGGTAAAATGATATAGAACAGTCTCTAGAGTACAGTCTGTACAGCCAGATTTGTTCCAGCTGCCAGAATGGATATTGTAACTTATATAACCACCCAATAAAACTATGGTAAGCTAAAAAAAAAGCATCTCAGCATACGCAAAATATTAAAATTCGCACTAGTGATGGGAAGATCGGATCATTTTAGTGGCCTGGTTCTTTGAAAATTGTTTATCAAAATAAACAAATACATTTAGTAATTCATTTTTTAATCTTTTGATCACCTTCATAGTGTATATGGGAGTCACGTGACAAAAAGATTCATGTACTCAGTTCTGTTTCCTGTGAATCATGTGAAAAAAGGACGAATAACTCAAATCAAATCAATCAAATAAAATTTTATTTGTCACATACACATACATAAAGAGTATGACATGCAGTGAAATGCTATATATGACTTTACGGCATGAGGGAATAAAATGGGGAGAAAAATTTAAAGAAAAGAAGGCAGATAAATAAAAAGTATAAACTATGTAAAATATAAAATTTATGAAGATATTTATGAGGACAAAGTGTATATACAAGGTATGCTTATGGCAGTAAACATGAATCACATAAGGTGGTTGATGTGATTGTCCTTAAAGTAGTGCGAAAAGAAAAATATTTGCAGAAAAGTGTGGCGATGGAGAGAGTGGACCAGTTTTTAGATCCTGGGTGTTTCCTGGTTCAAACTCCTTCAAAAAACCTTTCAGGGTGCAGAAGCGTTTCCCTGAACACAACAAAGAAAAAAGTCTATTGTTGGGATAACTGAGGTCCTTCACAATCTTCCTGGCTCTGGTCCGGCACCGCGTGCTGTAGATGTCCTGCAGGTTAGGGAGCTAGGTGTGGATGGTATGGTCAGCTGAACGCACCACCCTCTGGAGGGATCATCTGTACTGCATGGTGCTGTTCCCGAACCAGGAAGTGATGCTACCCGTCAGAACGCTCTCAAAGGTGCAAGTGTAAAGTCTTTAGCACCTGAGAGAGTAGTTTAAAGTCCCTTAAGCGTCTCAGATGGTACAGACGCTGCTGAGCCTTTTTCACCAGGGTGTTGGTGTGACAGGACCAAGACAGGTCCTGTGTGATGTGAACACCAAGGTACCGGAAACTGTCCACTCTCTCCACTGGGGTCCCGTTGATGTTTAGTATGACCGCTCCTGCTTCGTGCTGAAGTCCACTATCAACTCCTTAGTCTTGCTGACGTTCAGGAGAAGGTTGTTTTCCTGGCACCATCTCTCCAGGTTTTTAACCTCCTGTAGGTAGGCCATCTCGTCGTTGTTGGAGATCAGGCCGACCACAACAGTGTCGTCAGCAGACTTCATGATGGTGGTGGAGTTGGAAGTGGCCACACAGTCGTATGTGAACAGCGAGTACAGCAGGGGGCCAGAACACAACCCTGGGGAGCTCAGTGCTGAGGGTGAGGGTGGATAAGGTGTGTTTTCCAACCCATACGGCTTGTGGTCTGTCTGTCAGTAAGTTAGAGATCCATTGGCACAGCGGCAGGCTGAGTCCCAGGACCTCCAACTTACAGCTGAACTGTAGTCCACAAACAGCATCTTTGTATAATTCCTTTTCTGTAGTCCAGGTGGCTCATCATAGTGTGGAGAAGATGAGCAATGGCATCCTCAGAGAACGGTTCTGGCGGTAAGCAAACTGTAGAGGATCCAGTGTGTCTGGTAGTGATACAGTGATGAAGTCTGACCAGTCTTTCAAAGCACTTCATCACTACTAAGGTCAGGGCTACAGGGCGGTAGTTGTTGAGGCAGGCGGGCTGGGGCTGATTCGGGACTCTACTAGTTTAGAAGTTTAGGACTAGTTTACCATCTCAATTCTGTTTCCTGTACATAACCTACGAAGATTTTGCAATGGTTTGCTTACGTGTGTCCAGTAGAAAACTAATCACTCTTTGAGAATACTCGGTTTTGTTTTTAGTCTTCTGTTATTGTAGCTCATCCACCCTAAATGTTGTTGTCTTTAGTTCTGAGATGTTCTGATATGCTTTTCTGCTTACCACTCTTGTAAAGACTGTTTTTTTTTTTAGTTACTATAGACTTTCCGTCAGCTTAGATCACTGTTGTTCTCCTCTGATCTCTCTAAACAATAAGTTGGTTTAACTTGCAGACCCACCACATGGGATATTTCTTTTGTTGTTCTTTATTTTGTTTGTTCTTTCACACCATTCGATATAAACCCTATAGAATGTTGTGTGTGAGACTCCCAGGAGAGCAACAGTTTCTGAAATACAAAAACCAACCTATCTGGCAAGAACAACCATGATACGACAAAGCCTGTGTGAAAACACGCAGTATCGAAATGTAATTGGTGAAATTATTTCTTTGTGCTTAGCCATGACAGGGATAATGAACACAAAAAACATGCTCAACAAGCAGCATTCTTTCTGAGCAGGTTGTATCTGTTTCATTTTAGAAATTTTTGATTAGCCTCGGCATAAATATTAAATTCAAAAATCAAGTAAATAATTAAAATTTTTTAGAGAAGTTCAAAACAGTTCATTTGAACAGAAGCAAACAAAACCCGGTTAATTCAATTTTTATTTAAATGCATTCCAATACAACATATAGATACAAGTAAGACAGAACACTATCTAAACAGATTCACAAGCAATAAGTGAATAAGGGCCTCAAGCACTCAAGAGTCTGTCTTGTTTCTTTTTTTGGACTCACAAGCCTCCAGGTAATAATACAAAATATTACACTTTAATGGAAAAATCCACCCTGAATGACCAGCATATTGATCCTTATAAATAAAATGTGATCTTCTCTGTATCCAAAATTTATTTTGCAGTGGATTTTGAAGCGCTTTTTAAAAAAACAATTTTATTTTTCACTTAAAGGAATGACATTATCCACAAGTCTGTTCGACGATGCCAATGGTAGCAGTGGGATTTATTCCTTGTATCATCACTACCTAAAATATTGTTAAAGCAGACCTTCTCTGATATACTCTTCTTTACACTCTGCTTAAAGAGATAATGTTTCAAACTTTCATGGCAAACCTGTTTCAACACCACTCGGCTTCTAATCACTAACTAGTAAAGCCAAGTCTCTCCTGTAAATATGTGCAGTTGATTTGTACCGCTTTGGATTTCTGATTAATATGATATTGAATCCTTTGCTCTTTTATTTTTTTTCCTTTTTTTGCATCACTGTTTTAAAAATTAAAGTAATTTAGCTTAACTTGGGGTTACAATGGAAATGATGCATCAGACTGAATTCAGACACTTTCGATTTATTTTTCACATGCTATGTCATAGTCTTATCTAACGCTTCAGTTTCTTTTTCATGTCAATCTACACTGTATTATGACCAAGCCAAAAAAAGTTTTCAGACCCTCTAATATGACACTTAAAATTGTGGTAGGTGTATCCTACTTCACAAAATCACCTTTAGGTTTCCACACTTGGACTGGAGTCAGACTGTAGTAAATATATTAGACATCATTTGGAAAGGTGCACATTTGTTTAATTAATAAGGTACTGTATAACTACTGAGAAAGCATATAAGCCCAAAATCAAACAATGAGGTCAAGGGAAGTATCTACAGAAGCTCAGAGACAAGATTGTGTCAAAGAAAAGATCTTGGGTAGATACACACACACCAGGAATTTTTACCTAGTTGCCTAATTTACCTTATGTGCAAGTGTCAGTGAAATAGTATTTACAGTCTGACAACAGCTGACTGAACATTATATTTACATCGCAGCAGAAGTTAAACAAGTTCAGAAGTTATTTTAACTGTTTTTTGTTTGTTTCCTAAGACTGTTTGCTGTTGTGCAAGTGTATCATATGTACAGTACTTCTGGATTTTCTTTAGTTGGTCCAGGTTTTTACAAAGCTAAAAATAATGAATATACAAAAATAATAAAATAAATAGAGAATGCTACAGAAAATGTATGTGTATAAATTGTTTTCTTTTAAATCAATAACACCCATGATTATAATCATTATAATTTGTATTAGTAGTAATAGCCTATAGTTGAAAATAAGTCCACATAAATAAGCACAAAAATTACACCATGTTTCTAAATTCTTGATGATAAATTGGACTCTAATCTCTAGACCCTAAAAAAGCAGCCACACCAAGATGCCACTCCAGGGCCTTGAGCAAGGGTCTTAACCCCATAGCTGCTCAGATGTATGAATGAGATAAGTCACTCTGAATAAGGGCATCTGGCAAATGCTATAAATGTAAGTAATTAAGCAGTTGGTTCTATCAATGTGGGGCTTCATATAATGTATTAACTGTTTAAATATTGGCTTATAAAGCTGTTGATTATTCACCGTATTTTGTATATGCTTACAAAATGATTGTTTATGTAAAGTAATACATTGCAATAATACCAGATCCAAACATGGTATAGGTTCCCTAGCAATAAAGTAGAAGGTAAACATCTGACTTTTCCAGCTATATGTGTTTCTTCTCTAAACTGTGATGACAAAGTCGGAGGCACACAATTGTATACGGTGTCTTTGGGTGCAATAGAACTAACGAGTCAGGTACTGTACTGATGTAGGGTGACGAGGCCTGGGGTGTAGTCAGCATTCTACTTCATCCCAAATGGGTTCAGTAGGGTTGAGGTCAGAGCTCAATAGCAGGCCACTCAAGATCTTCCACTACAATTTATGTAGCCATATCTTCATGGAGTTTGTTTTGTGCACAGGAGCATTGTCATGCTGGAACAGGTCTTGGTCTCTTCATTTAAGTGAAGGGAAAATGTAATTAATTACTAATGCCCTTGTGGCTAACAGCACAAATTACCAGATTAGCATTTTAAAAGCTGTTCCCCGGAGAGTAGAGCTTGTCACCAAATGAGAACTAAATGTGAAATAAAATGTTCAAAAAGCACATGCTAATCACATGGTCAAATGTCCACAAACATTTGAACGTGTAGTGTATCTGTACAGTGCTTACAAAAATGAAACAGGTGTCACAATGTTTTGTAACACAATAGGATAGGATGTAATAATTATAATAAAATAATAATAATGTTTTTTTTTTTTTTTTTGGAAAACCAATTCCACTTATGCCTATACCTTTTTGTCCAGGTAATGAGGACATGGAGGTTTGCACTGCACCTTTTAAAATATTAGCATGATAGATGGCAATGAAATATCCATCAGCAGAGCTGCTGGAAATCAGATTAGCTGTTGCAAATGTTGTCGAATTGCACTGTACACTATTGAAAACATAAATCGTCTGCCTTGGTCAGCTCTTTCTCTCTCTCTCTCTCTCTCTCTCTCCATTAACTGCTCCAATTCTTCACCTGTATATTCTTCATAGAGCTGATTGACTTAGGGGAATTTTATACATAATAAACCTCTTTCATTTCCCTGTATTATTTCATATAATAAGTAGGCACATTGTAAACGAACAATATGTGTAAATAACGCCCTGTTCTGCACCATTTAGCGTTTTTCCTGCTCCCAACACACCTGAATCAACTAATTAGCTAATTAGCAGCCCTAACTGAGTTGAAATGAAGTGTGTTAGAGCAAGAAAAACACAAATGTGTGCAGAACAGAGGGGTACTCCAGGAGCACAAAATATAAACCAATTTTGTTTTATAGAAATAACAGGTGTTCAGAGACATAGCTTTACTTTTTAGAAACAATTATTTATATTGTATAGACTTTCCTAATGACTGTTATCACTGCTAAAATTAATTTTTTGTAATAAAAGTACATTTTTGATCCAAGTATGTTTTTCCAGAATAGTGCATTTTTTAAATATATTTAAAAATAAATATTTGCAATTGACAAAACAGATAGGACAATGTGATTATTTAATTTCCTGCTAAGAGAACTATTAACATAATGCCTATGTTAAAAAAAAAAAATATATATATATATATATATATATATATATATATATATATATATATATATATATATATATCAGTTATAGTTTCATATCTGCTTTTGAACATTCCATTTTAAATGTATTCCTCATTTGCTGTTATCATAACCTCCACTTTTCTTGGCAGATGTGCAACTAGATCTTGGAGTGTGGTTGTGTTTAGTATGGTTAATCTTCCTGTCCAAACTAACTATGCAAACCATATCTTCATGAAGCTCACTTTTTCACAGGGTCATTGACATGCAGGAACAGCTTTGGGTCTCCTGGTCATAGTGAAGGAAAACATTTGCTACCACATCCAAAGTTCTTACATAGCGTGTTGCCTTCAAATTTGTGGTAACAGTTTGAGGAAGAACCACATATGGTTGGAAAAGTCAGGTGTCACAATACTTTTGTCCACATTGTGTATTTGGCAAAAAAAAATTATGAAAATTATAGTTTATATAGTGTATGCATGTATGAAATATATTGTGTGTCTACATCTGTATTTTTTTTGAATAATGTTGAGATCAGCCGTCTGACGTATAGGTCAACAGCTCAGAGTGACAAGGTCTCGTCCTACCGAGAGACACTCATTAAACTGACAGCATCACAGCGGGACAAAGTGCAAGAGGATCCATCATTTCCAATCGACAAATTCTGTCTGAAGCTACGGGTGGACTACATGACGTGCCAACATATCCTGAAGGCTGATAATGCATAGGAAATTACTAAAGTTTCAGCAGCCTAAAAATACATGTAAAAATCAAAGTCACACTTGTGTTTTTTGAAAGAGATGACATTGACAATTCTTTTTCTACATTTGCTCTGGATATCATAGTAAAAAGAAAAAATAACCCTAACACTTTGTGTTTTTTTCCCCCAAAGTTAGATTTGATTTACTTGATTTTGCACTTAATTCAAGACTGCATTTGGGTCTTTAAAGGCAAAAGTTCAAGGCAAGCAGAATAAATCACAAAAAAACACAAACACTTTGCCTCAGCAAAGCAATTACCCTTAAAATTCACCCGCAGTTTCTTTCTTGGCTCTTTAGCCATGTATTTCCGAACTGCTAAAAGGTAGAGAGACAACTAAATGCCAAATCCACATATATATTTTCTTCGAGGAGAGAATATTCAGCATGGCTTAAAAAAAGCTGTTTCATTCTCTTTTCTATACAACTGTGTGCCTGGTAGGTTTGGTGAAGAACAACTGGAAAAGCCATGTCTCTTAATACTTTTGTTCATAAAGCAGAGGTGGCAAAAGTACACACATCCTTCCATTAAGTAGAAGTACAGATACTCATGCTTTAAAAGACTCTGGTAAAAGTTGAAGTACTGACTATACCTTTTTACTCAAGTTAAAGTTAAGAAGTTTGGGCTCTGACATGTACTTAAGTAAAAAGTAGCCACTACCTGTTTTAGTGTGACGCCAGTAACTGGACATATTAATATTAGGGCTGTCATTCAATTAAAATATTTAATCGAAATCAATTGTATGATTGTCATGAGTTAATCGTAACCTAATCGCACATTTTCATCTGTTCTAAATGTACCTTGAATTAATCATTTTCATGTTTTAAATACTATAAGCAACATGGACATAAAAGTTTGTTTTATGCAAATGCATGTTTATTATTAGTGAAGCCACACTCCACATAAAAAAACGATTTTTAAATTATATAAATCATCAGGACACCAAATGGAACCTTGGCTATGTTTCCACACGGACGATTAACGAGGTAACTCCGGAGAAACTGTACCTCTTCTAACTTTCATACGGATTACAGAATCAAAGAATATTTTTTGATGTTGTTGTTTTTTGATAATCTGGTTTATTTAACTGTAGACATTTCTATTCATATATTTAGTATGTCTGTGAGGCAAATATTCACTGAGATTCAGGTTGTTTGATTTGTCTGTGAAGAGAGGTGACAGAAGGCAAAAAGCGCATCCTGTCTTTTTTTTTTTTTTACAAAAGCACAGTATTTTGTTGTTATTCTGAGTGTATACAAATACATGTAGACCCTTTATACATTTGATTAATGTATTGCTCGTATATGTATGATCACAAAACACAAAGTAATTCAAGTGCTTTTAGCGATATGACGAAAAAAAGGCACAAAATGCGCCTGCGGTTTGTCGCTGCCAGAGGCTTAAATTTGCGCATCATGTCTGATTTTGTTGCAGATTTGAGGTTTTTCAAATTGAACCAATGTCAAACTGTGTTACCTATTAAATGTATTCAGGCTAAAAATCCACCATATAGAACACAAGCAGAGAAAAGATAATGATGATCAGGTGATCAGTCTCTGTTCTCAGTCATGTTTACATCACTGACTCCCCCTGCTTTTTTTTTTTGTAGCTGAGCACAACATGTGCTGCAAAACAACATAGAAAAGAACTGCATTAAAAAATTCAACCTTACTGACTCACAGTAACAAAAGCCTGTTGAAGGTAGGAATCAAAGAACATAGGAATAAAGAAAACCACACTAAGGTTCAAGTCTTTACTTATAAAAATTAGATTTTGGGGTAAATTCAAAGCTATGTGGGGGGAAAAAAAGCAAAGGAAAAAGGAGGAGGATTTTGTTTTGACTTTCTCAGTTATGTAACAGGTTTTTAAATCAAAGGGCCATGCAGCAGTGGCAGCTGACAAATTACACTGGAGCTCTAACACAAGTTTGGGCATGATACTGATATGGATTTTCATAAACACATTATAAGAGATATGCATGACAGCTCTCGAAAATTAGTCAAGACCTTCGCTTTCAGTGCTGGAAGGGGAAAGACAGACGGGAAGATAGAAACCTCGCTTTTATGATCAGTGTCTCTGTTGCATTCATATAGATCGAGATCAATATGGACACAGAGAGAGAGAAAGCGAGATGAAGCTGCATTAGAAAAAAACTGATGTTGTAAATGCCCCCCTGCTCTGTCTTTGATCTGTCCCCTGTAGATGGACACAAATAAAGCCACACAGAAAAGGGGTTTGGAGGGATGGGAGTGTGAGTCTGTGAGTCACTTTCATTGTGACCCTACACAGCACACACTCACAGAACACACTCTCACAACACGTCATCACTTTCTGGAAAAAAACATCCATGAGCAAACACAGTTATGCAAATTCACAGATTGAGCTTTGTACTTCAGTGATAATGGGTGGTTTTAATGCCTGGTTTGAATTCTGCTACTCGTTCATCTTGTAACTATGGCGACGCGACACATGGGCAGTGACTGCATATCATGATATTAAACAGGAGAGCTAAAACAGAATTTTCAGGTTTAAGCAGTGAATTATATCTTTGCCTCATCAGCCGTATATAATGTATGATTATCTATTATTTATTTTCAAGCGCACACACATACACACAAACACATTTCTAGTCTATAATTCTTAATTAATGCCTTTAATAGAAATGTAGTAATCCATTCCCTGCCATCCTTTTTGTTTACTTTTTCTTGAACATGAACATTGGGTCCTATTAATCAGCCTTGATATAAACACAATGATTCATTCATCTTTTATAGAAACAAAATAAATATTGTATTTATGAAAATCCCTTAATTTTAAGCAAAAAAAACCCAAAAACGTTTATATTCCACTCACGCTTAACAACCCGAGTGTGTGTAAAGCTATGCATAAGTAGATTAATTATAATTCTTGACGATTAACATCAAATCATATAGTTTGAATGGATTACTGCATGTTCATACATGGAATATAAAATATTACAGTTGTATTTTTCCCTTGTGGTGTAGCGGCTGAGACCCAGGTTCAGTTTCTGTGCTAAGCCTTAACAGCTGCAGCAGAATAAAAAATGATTATTATTTAATATATATATTTATTTAGAATTGGGTTTAGCTTTAGCCCTTAGCAACTTTCAGAAGTGCTCTGTCATCACAAAAACACATCCTCAACGTTAGTTCACCAGGTCAAGGATTGAGAATAGGTCTACAATTTAGAAAAGTTTTCGAAACCCAGTCGCTTTTAGATTTAAAGAATGGAAAAGAGGAAAAAGAAAAAAATGCAAGTCAACAAAAACCATAAAAATAAAACCAGTCATTTGATTATGACAAAAGAAATGGTGCAGTATAAACATATGTGTTGGTCTGTTTGTGCGTAGCCGAAAGCTACAAACGAATGCTTCAGCTGAGAAATGGTTTAGTGAGGGAAAGAATGTTTAAAGCTCGGGGTTTTTTTTTTTTTTCTGAAGAGGAGGAGGATAAAAACTGGATTATAAATTGGTTTCGTTTGCAACGACATTTTCCGTGCACTTCAAGCACGTCACTAGAGACATTTAAAACAATCTTGAAATGGCTGTTTCCCTGTGTGAGGTGCTTAGTGTGCACGATCACCTGGGTACTGGGCAGATCTATTTTAATTTTGCATTATTTTCTTGTCACCTGAATTTACATATAATTAATCTTTTCCATCTAAGTAATTTAGACTATTTCAGGTGCTGCTACAATGCTAAATATGTTTTATAAGCATTTAAGGGAGTCTGATTAATTAGTTTTAGTTAATTAGGTTTTTTTTATATATATTTCTTAGGGTGTACTCACTTAGTTTGCCAGTTATTTAGACAACAATGACTGTATGTTGAGTTATTTTTATAGAACAGGAATGTATACTGCTATGCAAGCTGCACACTGAGTACTCTAAAATATGTCTAAGTTTTATTTCTATAGTATTGTCCCTTGAGAAGATATATTAAAATGCTTGCTGAAATGTGTGGGGTGTATTTACTTTTGTGAGATACTTGTATAAATATAGACAAGCTTAATTGTGTTGGACCATTGTGTTGGTCCCCTTTTCCTTTCAACACAGCACTAACCCGTAGAGGCATTGACTCCACAAGACCTGAAGGTGTGCTGTGGTATCTGGCACCAAGGTGTAAGCAGCAGAACCTTTAAATCATGTAGGTTGCGAATTGGGCCCCCATGGATCGGACTTGTTTGTCCATCAGCTCGCATAGATGCTCCATTCATTGAGATCTAGGAAATTTGGAGGTCAATTCAACACCTCAAACTTATTGCTGTGCTCCTTAAACCATTCCTGAACAATTTCTGCTTTGTGGTACGGTGCCCTGTCCTGCTGAAAGAGGCCACAGATATCAGGGAATGTTTAGGTAGATGGTACATGTACAAAGTAACATCTACATTGATGGCTGGACAACAAAGTTTTCCAGCAGAACATTGCCAAAAGCAATCACAAGTTGGCCCTTGTCAAACTCGCTCAAATCCTTATGCTTTCCCATTTTTCCTGCTTCAAACTAAAATTTGAAGACATATGTGAAATATTTAAATAATGCCATGAGTGTGTAATTTTAAACTACACTAAAACTAGAATTAGTTAAAAATATGGTTATTATTATTGGTATTGTTATATTATTTTTGTTGTTGTTGTTTGCCTGGACTTTAATTGATTAATTGCATTTTCAAGTTGATAGCAAATACACAGCTATCTGTTTTATGTAATCTTGAGAGCAAATACTTACCACAAATTTTCCTCTCAAATAAAAAGGGATTCCGCAAGCAATTTGTCCAGACCAAATATAAACAAGTCAAGTCTCAAAATATGCCTTAGAATAAGGTAGATTAGATATGACATTTTTGTGACGATGTCGAAAAATGAAGGATTTTATGCATGATTTGTAAGCTTCTGTGTAATGAAACTGTGAATAATCTGCAAATTAAAGAAAAAGTAACTTTTGTATTTAAACGAAGTAATGAAGCTGTAGATTTATTTGCCAAGTAATAATGAGTCACAAGCAGACAGCTCAAGCTCATCAGCTCAGGCACTCTGCATTGATGTGGATTGATGGTCCTCCTGTTGCAGCTGAAGTAAATGTTAAGATTTTATCACCGTTCTCTGGGCAGCATGGTCTTTAGTCTTTGTAAAAAGGGAGGGTTTTATGGCTTGCAAACGGAGGTTGGAATGGAATGGAATGGAATGGAATGGAATGGGATAGGATAGGATAGGATAGGATAGGATAGGATAGGATAGGATAGGAGAGAATATTATTGGATGAGGTGGCATAGGTTTGAATAGGATAGGATAGGATAGGATAGGATAGGATAGGATAGGATAGGATAGGATAGAATAGGATAGGCAAGAATATTATTGGATAAGATGGCATAGGTTTGAATAGGATAGGATAGGATAGGATAGGATAGGATAGGACAGGATAGGATAGGATAGGATAGGATAAGAAAGAATATTATTGGATAGGATAGGATGGGGATAGGATGGGGATAGGAGAGAATATTATTGGATAAAATGGCATAGGTTTGAATAGGATAGGATAGGATAGGATAGGATAAGAAAGAATATTATTGGATAGGATAGGATAGGATAGGATAGGATAGGATAGGATAGGATAGGATATGAGAGACTATTATTGGATAAGATGGCATAGGTTTGAAAGGGATAGGATAGGTTTGAATAAAATAGGATAGGATAGGATGGGGTAGGATAGGATAGGATAGGATAGGATAGGATAGGATAGGATAGGATAGGATAAAACAGAATAAGGCAGCATATGACAGAATGGAATAGCATAGGTCGGATATGATATAATTGGATTGAATGGGATAGGAGAGATAAGAGTTGATAGAATAAAGATAGGATAAGCTATGATAGGACAGGACAGAACAGGACAGTATAGGATGGAAAGAAAAGGTTGGATAAGACTGGATAGGATTGAATTAGTTAAAATAGGATAAGAATTGATGGGGAAAAAAGAGAAGATTAGCCGATAAAATAGGATTTAATAGGACAAAATAAGTCCTTGTTTAAATAAGTAGGTAGGCACGGTAAGTTATTTTAGGGTGAGTAGGTAGGTAGGTAGGTTATCAAGATTAGGCACATAGGTTTATTTATGCTAGATTTGGGTGGAAGTGTATATAATGGTAAATGGGCATTTAGATTATTAAAGGTTATGTTATGGTCATGGTAGTTAGGCAGATGGGGAGGTAAGGAAGGGTATGTTAGGTTTGGATGGAGAGTAGCTATGTTGGCAGGTAAAGTAGGTTATGGACGATACAGTGTGTACGGTTGGTTATGGTGAGTAGGTAGGTTGGTGGGGTATCAGGGTGATCAGTTAGGGTAGGTTAAAGTAGATTAGGGTGAATAAGCAGGTAGGGTAGATTAATTGAGCGTATGGTGTGCACATACTGTAGGCAGGTAGGTATTAAGGGTAGGTTATGAGTAAGTGGGTAGATGAGTAGAAAAACTGAATTGAGTCTTGAAAACGATAGGGCAATGCATGGTATTTACAGAGTCAATGCTCTATAATGCATCAATCCATGCAAGGCAGAACTTCATATTTTCTCATTCAGGATGACATTAAGGGACAGTGTGGTGGCAGGACACATAAATTATTTGAATAGGAAGGCTGCTAGAATTTATTTCATACCAACAGGAAATACTATTTGCTCTGAAGAAGGGTTGGTAGGTTTGTTCTGTAGGATGGGGATAGGTCTCTCATATTTCATGAGATGCTGTACCTAAAAACAACTTTCTTTCTTTCTTTCTTTCTTTCTTTCTTTCTTTCTTTCTTTCTTTCTTTCTTTCTTTATTTATTTATTTATTTATTTATTTAGTACCAGTTACCACAGTAGTTTTTGATTATTTTTCAATCAATGGCATACCATTACATTCCTAAAGGCATAGGCATTTACTGTCATGGTTTTCGGTCACAAGGTCTCTGCAGCAGAAAGCACAAAGTCGTTAACGGGAATTCTGCAACTTAGAGGGTGAGGTCATGTGTGACTGGATCACTTTGTAACTATGAACCTGGAATATAGGAATGCATTCTATCCTCCATTCAGAAATGACCATGTGCAGAACCACAAATAAACAAAAACTAATTTACAGAAAATGTTGATACACAAATCACTGTCTAAATACAGAGATTAATAAATTGACAGAATAATAATCAATTAATACACAGCAAGTCTCCCAAGCCAGACCAACCATAAATCTCTACCCACAGGCAAAATACACATGGGAGTATCTAGTATCTACTTACTCCTACTGTAAGTGCTTCATACTTTTGAATAACTGGGATTCTTGAAACTATTCTTTAACCCACTGTTTTTCGTTTCAAAAGCTCATTATTTAACGGAAGTTCAACAAATATAGGGAACAATAGACAGTCATTCAAGCTAGAAAGGTGCAGAAAAGACATCAGATCATCAGAAGATTCTGTCAGATTTAAAAGAATTCAGCACATTATGTATTACCTTTTTGCTTACTGTGTATAGTTACTACTGACATCATTATGCATAATCATAATAAATTAGGAACTCACAGGTTAGGGTTAGGGCCACAATAAAGAACACGCAACAACGTACTGTGTGTGTGTGTGTGTGTGTATGTATATATATATATATATATATATATATATATATATATATATATATATATATATATATATATATATATAAACACACACACACACACACACACACACTGTATACAGGTAGTCCTCTACTTACAATAAAGATACATTACGATGACCGCTAGCGAGAGTGGGCCATCTTACAGGGCGAGAGATATGCTTGTCCCAACTGCGCGTCCAACGTATCTTATATTGTACGCTGCTGCCTGTGCCTGTTGTGCGGAATAAAAAATATTTACAAATTTGTCGTATCGCTATCGGCAACATAGAGTTTGCGCAGTGTCACTGTGGCTACTCTTTACCAGAAATAGGATTTGTTTTGCACATGCTTTAAATTTGCTGAAGAATCCATGACACTAGCGTTAGCTGCTAACCAGGAAGTGGCTAACACTATGGTTTTCTTTAGCGTTTTATGTACAGCTTCAACTAAATGAGTAAGGCCTGCAGTTCTTTGGATGTTGGTGTGGGGTCTTTTGTGACCTCTTGGATGAGTCGCGTGCTCTTGGGGTAATTTTGGTTGGCTGGCCACTTCTGGGAAAGTTCTCCACTGTTCTGTTTTTGGAATTTGTGAATAATGGCTCTCACTGTGGTTCACTGTAGTCCCAAAGCTTTAGAAATGGCTTTATGACCTTTTCCAGACTGAAAGATCTCAATTACTTTCTTTCTCATTTGTTTATGAATTTCTTTGGATCTTGGCATGAGGTCTCGCTTTTGAGGATCTTTTGGTCTACTTCACTTTGTCAGGCAGGTCCTATTTGAGAGATTTTTTGATTGCGAACAGGTGTGGCAGTAATCAGGCCTGGGCGTGAAATAATGAGTGTTGTGTTCACTTGAAAAAGATTTAATGGAAGGGGAAAACACAACAAATATATGCTTGCCTTTGCAGAGTGCATAAGATCATGTACTGTAAAGCCCATAGATTATGCCTTACATATTTGTGTAAACTGTGTGTCTGTGCCATGTTTCTACTAATAATGAAATTGTTGCCAATGTTCATTATATTTCTCATTTTGTTGTTATCTATTCATGTTTATCAAATTGATCTTGCTCCTTGGATCATGAATCAAAATAGGCTTGTTTTACTATGTCAATTAAATGATGTGCCACAATAATTATGAAATGCTTACAATGCCTTTCTTACTTGGTATGTGACAGTGTGTATGTGGCAATGTTACTATAGTTACAGTTGTTCATTAAGCAGAGCATTATTTTAGAACGGTAATTAAAGTTACAGAACCTACTTGTGTGTTTAATGGTTTTAAATAGTGTTCACGATGCAAAGACAGTTACTTCCTGTAATGATGTTTGAATATACAGCACATTTATGGGTCATTAGAAATACCATACTAATACTCTGTAGGGCCTCTCAGAACAGCCACAATACTCTATGACATCGATTCCACAACACTTTGGAAACCTTCCTTTGAGATTCTGGTCAATGTTAACATGATTACATCACATAATTGCTGCAGATTTGTCAGCTACGCATTCACGCTGTAAATCTCATGTTCTACCACATCCCAAAGGTGTTCTATTACGTTCAGATCTGATGCATAGTGATTGCATTGAGCTCACATTTGTGTCCGTGAAGCCTGTTTAAAATGATTTGTCTTGCTTATTATCATTCTGTTTATAGAGCTTTATAAGATGGCTCCATTTAATCCATAAAGAAATTCATGTCGTTAAACAAAGATATTCAGATAGGCTAAACCATCATCAAAGAATACTTGATTGGTTATTAAGAGACTTAAAACATGCTACGAAAAGATTCCTCACACCATTTAACTTTAACCAGCACTAGAGCCTGAACACGAGGCATGCGAGTCCCTGGATTCATGACGATGCCAAATTCTGACCCTACCATCCACCTGTCACAGCAAACTTCTACCTTGTATGCATTCTGCAATGCTTTTCTGCTTACCGCAGTTGAAAAATGGTTATTTGAGTTACTGTAATCTTTTTTGTCACCTCAGAACTTCTAGCAACTCAACACTAACAATGTGTTTTCAGCCACAGTACTAATACTCACAGGATTGTTTATTTTTTGCACTAAAGACTTCTGTGGATTGAAAATCCCAGAAGATCATGTTGCTTTTGAAATACTTCAACCAGCCCATCTGTCGCAAAGACACATGCCACTGTCAAAGTTAATGAGATCAAAATTCTTTCCCATTCTGATGTTCAATGTGAAATTACTGAAGCTCATCTTGTATTTTCATGAATTAATGCTCCATGCTTCTGCCACATGACTGACTAATTGGATAATTGCATCAATGGACAGGTGCACTGACGTTTATTAACCATGTTGAAGCTTAGAATGTTCTAAGCTTAGAATGACAGCTTAGAATGACAGATTTGTTTCATGCCTGCAGAAGAAAAATTATGTTCATATGTAAGACCGGAAGCTAAGCATGTATGAGTCAATGCAGCAGGCACTGGTTAAAATATAGTTATAATACTGATATGCTTATTAAAAAATAAATAAATAAAGCATATCTGCTTTACTGCTGCTTGCAAGTTAGATTTATTAGAATCAAAGGAACCCTCAGAAATGCAAATGCCTGTTTTATTATTTATTCTAATGCACATTGCGAAGTGATAAATTAAGGCTTTTGATGCGTTGGTGCAGACTGCACACTTCACACAAATGTACAAGAAGCTATTATACCACTGCGCTAGTCTCTCATTCAAACAGGAGGGGTGCTAACTGTGGTGTTAAAAAAAAAAAAAAAAAGGACATTTTTAATTTAGTTTGTTTATACAGTATATCAGTTGCATAGAAACTGTAAAATGGCAAAATCCAAGAGACATTCAAGTGAGAAAACTGATGATGGATAGAAAGTGAGTTTCCAGTGGCTTTCAAGAGCACAAAACACACACTGTCAGTCATTGCGGGTTAATATTTTAATTGGTTTATTCTCTGTTTTTACTTGTATTTTTTAAGCAATAACTTGCATACACTAGAATAATTTTAAGTGGTTACACAAAATCCACACACAATACAGCACTCAGTCTTTTGGATAAAATACTTCCAACTTAGCACATGTTGATTTAGCTAGAGGGTGATATTTTCTTCATCTTCAACTGTCTAACAGAGGCCTGCAGGTTTTCTGCCAAAAAAAATTTGGAGCTATCTAAGATTTGCTCCATCTTGAGTAGAGCATCAGTGACTACCAAAGAGAAGACGCCAAATAGCTTGATGCTGCCACTATCAAGCTTCACAATAGGTATGTTACTTAGGGTGAGGGGCTGTCTTGTTTTTCCATCAAATATATCTTCCATAAATATACTTTGACATTTGTACTTTTTTCTTTCTGCAGACAAAAAAAATTGTAAAAACCCTGCAACCTATGTAGGCTTTTTATATCCACTGAATACTTTAAGACAAATGGTGTCCTTGATTCACAGTTACTTTTTGTGCCAGATTTGTCCTTCGCTATGACTATGTTAAATAATGCTGTCACATCGTTGTTTTATATACTCTACCCTCCAGTTCATTCAGGATGAGAGCACATCAGTAATGCATGCAGAACAATTATTTGTCTACTGAGCGAGGCCAAATTGTGATGGCTAGACAACTGGGTCATCTCCAAAACTGCAGCTCCTGTGGGATGTTTTTGTTCTGCAGTGGTCAGTATTTATCAGTAGTGGTCCAAGGAAGGAACGGAGGTGAACCAGCGACAGGTTCATGAGCGGCCAAGACTTATTGATGCACATGGGGAGTGAAGGTTGGCTCGTGTGTTCCAATTCAACAGACGAGCTGCTGTAGCTCAAATTGCTGAATAAGTCTATGCCGTTAATGCTCGAAGTGTCAGGACTGTTTTGGCAACAGGACTGTTTTGGGGGACCAACACAATACGAGGTGGGTGGTCATAATATTTTATCTGATTGGTGGAATGCCTAATTGGTATCACAGGCATCTCTTTTGCATTTTGTTCACAACATTAAAATGTTTAAAAAAGCACTAACTCTAGACAAAAAAAGTAATTCAAATGTACTAATGTCTATTGTGGAGGCATTTAACAGTATAATGCTACCAGTGATGTCATCAGTCCCTTGCAGAAGTACAAAGAAAAGCATCAGTTTTTAATTACTAAAATAATATACAGTTAACAAGGCTATAAATTCAACACTAAACAATGCTTTCAAACCCACCACCACACACTGAAAATAAACCAGCATAAGACACAAAAGCATCACCTTCACAGAAACAAACTCCACTGTTCTCCTCATTTCTGTACTGGTTAAGGGTGATAACAGCAATCCAGAGGATTATATATGCATTTTACACTTGTGTGCTCATGGCTTTTTCTCAGTAGGTGAGCAACTCGAGTCACCCAAAAGTCATAGACTTTCCCCTGTTTGCTGTCATGAGGATATTTGCATTTGTTTCTCCCATCTTACCCGCTAACACAATCAAACCGCCTGGGAACTGAGCTGAAGCCTGATCTAAAGAGAAGCCAAACTGCCTTGTGTGGGTAAAGAGTGTGGAGAGTGGAGCAGGGCAAACATTTGAAGTATGGCTTCAAAAAGCGCGCCTGCACATTACGTAGGAGTGTTTGTTCATGCCTTTCTGCATGGAATCAGTGCAACCTCTTCTGCATTTTGCAGGCGTCTGAAACAGTGCCTCAAGACTGCATCTGATGCTTTAGGTCAGTTTTTAAGGTCTTTCAAAACATAAGTACATTCAGTAAATGTTTACATTTCCAAAAAAAGATGATGTTTTAAGATCAAATGTGAAAAAAGCAGGACATTACATAACCAAGCATAGGGACTGTCCTGAGGACTACAACAAAAGCTTGAACTATACAGCAAAGCTTGACTTCCGTACAACTTTTTGCCTTTTATTCTCTCTAAACTAGTGTTGTTTAAAAAGAAAACAGTCCACGCAGTGCAATAGTGTTTTGTCTCAGTCAGAAAACCAAGGATCTTGGATCATTTGCAAGTGACTCTGCCGATGTACTTTAATTTGGATTTTTGCATTGACCAATAATACAGATCATGTGGTTCATAACTAGTGAATGACTTAGCTGTTGACCTGTTTTTAACATGATGCCACGTCTTGTTTAACAAAAGCTGCAGCAAACTAATTTCAGCTATGACCTTGAGCCTGCCACAAATATGGAGGCATGGGGAAGTAGTTGTTAAAAAAATCTTAATATTTTAAAAAAGAAAGGCACATAGTTACACTGCAAATGTTAATCCATCACTTAGATGCTTTCAGATTTGACATCTCAGGAATCATTTAATTTCAGAAGCACATTATAAATCAGAACCCAATCATTATATCCTGGATGTACAGTCCCTGAACATTTTTATACAGCAAGACCAGTTCTTTTAAAGGTTATGGTTTGACTTGTCTAGTCTAAAACCATTCACTCTTCCCCTCTAAATAAAATCCTGTGTTGGGTTTTGGATCAATGTCTTGCTGCATAATTGCATTTTCCTTTGCAAATTGGTAGAAAAATGGTTCTGTAGACAGCCAAAATCATTCCGAAGTTTGTGGCTTACAACTTTAATAAAGATTAGTGAGCCTTTTCCAGACTACCATTACAACCTGAGCACACCACATATGTTTTGCATCATAAACAGAACTTTTCTTTCTTCACATTTTGGCCTTTCCAGCACTTTGTTAGAAGTTTATCTTTACGGCTTTTTGATTCTTGCTCCTGATAAATGGTTTGTATGTATCTTGTCATATGACTTCTATATTTCTGTTCCCAAATTGTTCTTATAATAGTGGATTGTATTACATTTACACCTGCCCTTTGAAGGTTGTTGGTAATGTTGGCGGCTGTGGTTTTTGAGTTTATCTTCACAACTCTTACATTGTTTCAGTCGATTACTGCTGTTTTCTTTGGCCCACATGTTCGATGTTTAAATGTTGTTACACCAGTGGATTCTTGCGTTTTCATGACATTTAAAATTGTTTTACTGGCTGTTGCCCAAAGCTTGTGCAATGGTTCTGGTCGATTTCTCCTTTTTTTCTCAAATTTGAAATGGCTTGATTTTTACCCCATGGACAGCTATTCAGAGCTTTTATTTATGTAAACAGTCAGTCTAACCGAGCACACCTAGGGAACAAGAAACACCTGTCATTCAATGTTTCAATATTCTAAAGTTCCAATATTTCTGATCAGTTGAAAAATGGATGGGCTCAAATTAAAGGTACCATGTTCTAAGCTGTTAAACATCAATATCAGCAAGTATTAGGAAATGAAGGCTAAAATTATGCTCTATAATCTCATATTCCTTTTTTTTTATCTCGAAGGTCTTTAGTGATTGATAAAAATAAAATAAATTTGGCCTTGTCATTCCAAAGTGGACCGTATGCTATTTTATACCACAGCAGTGTTGAATTCACAAATCTGATTGGACAGGTGGTGTTGAATAATTTGCTATAACAGCAGATTTGATAATAACAGCAGGTATAATGCAAATCAATTGTATCACTTCTGTAGAAAAAAAACCTCTCATGTAGCAGATGTACTTATTAATCTAAGGTGAATAATTTAAGCATTAAAAATTGTGTTATTTAGCAGAAAGTTAATGTCTAATTGTGGATACGTTTAAGGCTCCTTATATACATTTTCTTTTTCAATTTGGAAAGTATAAGTGTTAAGAAATTTCACATTAAAATGTTACCAATTACTATAAATGTACAGTGCTGTGAAAAAAGATTTATCCATTTCTGATTTATTTTTCGCATATTTGTCGCACTTAATTCAGACCATCATGCTAATTTTAATATATACACAGATAACCTGAGAAAATACATAAATTAGAATTAAATAAGAGAATTTCATTTATTAAGGGAATACTGCCTGCCCAAACCAGCCCTATGTGAAAATAAATTACATGATTAACTGTGATTAATCAAATTTTTTAGGAGGTTAAATTTCGCATTCCACACCCAGGCCTGATTACTGCTCACAAAGATCTCAAAAAGCAACACATCATGTCATGATCTAAAGAAATTCAAAAACAGATGAGAAACAAAGTCACTGACTTGTTTACAAAGCCATTTGTACAGGCTCAGCTCACATTTAAAAAAAAAAAAAAACATTATACCAACAGTCAAACATGGTTTTGGTAGTGTAAATGTCAGCAGAACTTGCCATAATTCATGAAAACATGAATTCTACACTCAACCATAACAACCTGAAGTAAAATGTCTGCCCATTAGTTCATGACCTCAAGCTCAAGCGCACTTGTTTTATGCAGCAACACAATGACCCAAAAATAAACATGATTTTGAAGTGGCCTTCTCAAAATCTGAACTTAAATCTAATTAAAATGCTGTGGCATGACCTAAAACAGGCCGGTCAAAACTCTCCAATGTGGCCGAATTAAAAAAAAAGAGAAAGCCAAAAATACCATATCGTTGTGAAAGACTCATTGCCAGTTATTGCAAAAACTTGATTGCAGTTGTTGCCACCTAGGGTGGCACAACCAGTTATTAGGTTTAGGGGCAATTACTATTCTACATAGGGCCAGGCAGGTTCAAACTAATTTTTTCCTTTAAAAAAATGTAATCATTATTTAAAAACTGCATGAAACTGCAATTACTAATTATCTTTACTAATTATCTAAAAAATCAGAAGGGGAATATAATATTTCACGGTACTATACATCCAAATTTGACCTAATGGTAGCAATTTATTGAATATATTTTTAAAGATGGAATTCACAAATTGAGGTCAGCCTGTAATGTATGTGCTGAAAGGTAATGATAGACAGCCAGCAAAAGTATAAAAAGGCATACGATCTATACTTGCACAAGCAGTTTAAAAAAATCACTGTGTGTCAGTCTGTCTATATTAAACCTAATGAAACCATGTATCGATTTTCACCAAATGCATACCGTCCAACACTGATAATGTCATAAATAAGATGCATGATCTGATGTAGTCCTCTCTTACACATATGAAAACAGAAAGATGGAGGTATTGATTAATTCACAGTGCCAATAAGACAGGAAATATTGTAAATGAGGCTAAGCTATTGATTCAGTTATAAGACTGTCATGTAGCCACATGTGTCTGTTCATGTGTGCCTGCGAGCTCTCCTCATCCTTAGCACTTTTAAATTAATGACAGACCCAAGGCTAGTCAGTGCCATGATATTATATATGCAATAAATATGTGATCATATTAGATTGCCAGATCTGCCAAAACCTGATTTTGAGGAGCGCTGCAATTTACCACAGGGAGTACATTAGTACAAGTTAAAGCACAAACATTTTTTTGCCAAAACAGCATGATTTTCTCCTGAATGAAAACAGGAGGTGAGCCAATTGACACATAAATCTAAAATTATTTGCGCAGGTGTTTCGAACTCTCTAATTTTAACTGACACCATCTGGAAGCTTCATCCTCTTGCCTCCATCTCACATGTTCTCAAGTAGCACATAATACTTTCTGTCAGGGTGAATAGTGATTTTTTTTACATCATTAAAATTAAATACAATCTTTGAAAGCATGTTCAACTTGATGTATGAGTCAACAAGTATATGTTTATTAGTTTGGCACCTGAAAAATTGACAAAATCTTTAGAATCTATTACAAAAAAATAAATAAAATAAAAATAAAAAATCTAATGTGTTCAAAAACTGAGCAGCATCATCAGCAACAATGAAGATGCTGGTGTCAGGGATCCTCCTGCCACGCCGTCCTCCGAGGCGCTCTCTCAGCCTCTCCTAGCACTAATCGCCAGCACCTGTTCCCCATTCCTGTGACCCTTTATAAGTTCCCGTTTCCACCTCACTGTCGGATCTACATTGTCATGGTTCCTGCTTCCTGTTCCGATCCTACGGATTATACTCACTGTATGGATCATACCTGCCCTATGAATTATACTCCCTTTCCGTATCATACCCGCTTTGTGGATTATACTGGCTGTACGAAATATACCCGCATTCTGGATTTTCCCCGCGTTACGGTTAGTAACTCTCTACGACTCTGGTTTATGTACTGATCGTTCAATAAACAACAATTGAGTTACTCCCGTGTCCTTCGCATGGTCTCTGCCATGACAGCTGGACATCAGTGCATTATGTATATCTTTTCTTTTTTTCTGTTCTAAAATTCCGCTATTTAAACTAGTTTTCAAATTGCTGATGCCAACAAGCAGTTCCTGACTACACAGCTGTTAATTAATATGCTGTCCCATATTTTTCTTTAACTTAAATTATATTTCCTTTTATTTATATCACTTTTGGTTGATTAAATCATCCAACTGTCACATTTTTTCATGGTGAAGCAACTGTTGGATCTGAAGCCTATTCTGGGATCACTGGGTATGTAGGGTGTTGGATGTACTAACAAAGGTCACAATATGCTGCATGCTCCACACACATCATTCCACCTACAGTCAAATTAATTCAATTCATTATCATTTGTATAACCCGTTTAACAACGAACATTGTCTCAAAGCAGCTTTACAGAGATAAAAAGCTTATATGATTGTGTAAAGGAATATCTAAGTGTAGCGACTTTAAGTTTGTTCTTTATAATTGTAGGTTTATCCCTAATGAGTGAGCTAGTGGCAGCTGTGGCAAGGAAAAACCCCCATGAGGAAAAAACCTTGAGAGGAACCAGACTCAGAAGGGAACCCATCCTCACCAGCTAATTCTTTCTGACAATTGTGGCTTTGGGGATGTGGTCGAGCATCATCTTTCAATGAGTAGAAAAGTCACATGACAGAGAATGAGCAGGTAATAACATATTGTTTACACCTTGACTTGTTTTTACACTGAGGTTTGGTTTTAAAAGGGATTTAAAACTTTGAAAAAGAGTTTTGTGTTGGGAGGTGTGTGGGTTAGGGTTAGGGTTTTTTTTGGGAATTTATTGTTAAAATTGTTATTGGAAGTGCTTATAACTATAACTACAGATTCTTAAAAAAGTCTGTGATGTTATTTTCTCTATCCTCATTTTCTTGCAAGTCCGAGTGGTCATAATGAGTATATTGTAATGATAGCAGTAATTTGTTTTAAATTAGCTGCTCCCATTAGGGGTCGCCACAGCGGATCATTCGTCTCCATACCCCACTGTCTTCTACATCTTCTACATCTGCCTCTTTCAAACCAACTACCTGCATGTCTTCCCTCACCACATCTATAAACCTCCTCCTTGGCTCCATCCTCAGCATTCTTTTACTGATATACCCCATGTCCCTCCTCTGCACATTTCCAAACCATCTCAATCTCGCCTCCCTCACCTTGTCTCCAAAACGTCCTACATGCACTGTCCCTCTAATAAACTCATTTCTAATCTCTGCTACCTACAGCTCCACGTCCTGTCTTTTAGTCTTTTAGTAGCCTTCACTACCTCTTCTCCCTGCATCGCACCACTCCACTGCCCTTCTTCTTATTCAAACACATGTACTCTGTTTTACTCCTACTGACTTTAATTCCCCTTCTCTCCAGTGCAAACTTCTACCTTTCCAGGCTCTTCTTAACCTGCTCCCTACTCTCACCACAAATCACATTATCATCTGCAAACATCATAGTCCACGGAGACTCCTGTCTGGCCTCGTCCGTCCACCTGTCCATCACCACTGCAAACAGGAAAGGGCTCAGAGCCGATCCTTAATGTAGTCCAACCTCCACATTAAACCAGTCTGTCGTTTCTACTGCACACTTCACTGCTGTCACACTGTCCACATACATGTCCTGCACCACCCTCACATACTTTTCTGACACACCTGACTTCATACAATACCACAACTCCTCTCTTGGCACTCTGTCGTACGCTTTCTCTAAATCCACAAACACACAATGCAACTCCTTCTGACCTTCACTATAGTTCTCCATCAACATTCTCAAAGCAAATAATGCGTCTGTGGTGCTCGTCCTCAGCATTAATCCATACTGTTGCTCACAGATGGTCACCTCTTCTGGGGACTTTATACTGTTTTAAAATGAAGGGGAATCGTAGTAGCTAAGTGGGAGTTGAGTAATTCTGACAACACTACTTAAATGCTAATAGTTAGCTTGCTAATAGCTAATTTAAAAAGATTTATGGAACAGGTTAGAAAAATACAATATTAGCAAATGGTTTTGCTTTTGTGATAAAAATGTGTGTCTTGCATATTTTTTCACTGCAGTAGGTAATTTATAAATCACTTTCTAAAATAAATGGAACAAGTAAAATGTGAGAAAAAGACAGTAGTAGTAGTAGTGGAAGAGAAAAAAAGAATGCATAGGCCAACTCAATGTGAATGAATAAATTACTGCTTTAGAAAGTAACACAGACTTTTTTTTTTAGTTAGTCAGGTGTGAAAACCTTTTAGTTAGTCAGGCGTGGAAGTAATTGGCTATAGAAATATCCGTTTAAAATAAGGCCCCTGTAAAGAAAAGAGAGAGAGAGAGAGAGAGAGAGAGAGAGAGAGAGAGAGAGAGAGAGAGCGAGCATTTCACAGGCTATTTATCCACACAGCCATCCCACAGTGAACTGGCACAGCTCCATGCTGACAGTAAAGGCTTTGGTTGGAGTGATGGTATCAGCACAGTGGGGGTGAAAATTTTCAAGTGGGCCCTTGTTTTTGAATTTTGCCATCGTATTATAGTAAATATGAAATAGTATATAAGATTCACACCCTCTACACTCCTGTAATGCTCATTGTTTCTTGCTGAAACAGCGTAAATGGATGATAGAAAGCCATTGTTGTATACGTGTAAAAAATTGCAGATATAAAACACACCACATGATTACAGTCTTTCCTAAGCAGATCCTGAAGCAGGAAAATGTAACCCAAATTTTTTATAACGTTTAAATAACTACAATCTAAAGGGGAAAAAACGGGCCAGGCTAATTTAGTGAAAAATGTCAAGCTTTTAATGATCCTAGAAACAAATCAACAAATTGGTCTGGAAATAAGTTAGAAAAAAAACAAATGCACTCCACAGAGCTCCAGTATCACCATTTGCTAATTTACTATGGTTTTGCTAAAGTAAAATTATATGGTTATATGGACTTCTTGTACACAAAGGTGAAATTTTGATAATGATTTAAATGTTTGATGTAAAATGCAACACATTTCTTATTTCACTCTTCAAGTGACTGATGATTCAAATCATAAATCAAACTCTTCTTTAAAAAAAAAGACCTTTAGCACTTACATTAACATTGCTAATTTCCTACCCAATTATTTGTTGTTTTTCTAACCATTTTGTCATGAACTGTAATTGTAAATGTAAGACAGAATCATAAACATGTAACAGGCTAAGATTCAGCAATCAGCATGTAACAGGAATAAGGCAAATCAAGAACAATGTTGTGGAAACCAAAAAAGAGGGGGAAAAAATGATATAACACCACTTACAGTTAAAAATTGTACATGTAATGGTGCAGTACATGTCCATGAACACTGTCAATTTATACTCACTGGAGTAAAATACATGCATTAATCAAGGCGCAAACTGAAACAAAAGAAAGATGCACATGTCAGCAAGAACACGCCATGAAACACTCAGCAGTGTGCTGGACAGCATGCCTATGACATGTAGCCTTCAGTGCCTGGGGGAAATCTCTAGCAGCTATCAACCTTTCAACCAGCAGAATAACCACCAACTGACTTTTACATTTTCTTCAGTTTTATCCTGTTATAAATAACTGCACAACTATGACAACTAATCGACAATGCAATAATGAACAAGACAGGAAATGTATGACAGAATGTCACTCCGGTCTGAGGAAATGATGAGAATGTAAAAAAAAATCAGCTAAAATATATTCCCTTTTAGTGAAGAGTTAATACCAAAATTTCTACTATCTGTATTTAGACCTAGCTTAGCAGTTGAGAATTTACTTGGAATGGCTGCACGTCACCTACTATCTTTTTCATCCATTTGATCCCCTGTACCTAGAATTTAATGGTACATTAGATGTGTGTGCATTTGAATCCTTTTTTGGACTGTTTAAAATTTGTCAATGAAACCACTAGCAGCACTGCCTGTTAAATATGATAGCTTTACTAGCGAAGGCCAAGGTTTTCTAACTTATGATGACATATTTATGATAAAGCACAGTTCTGGTTTTGTGTTAGGCCGTGTTCAGATTGGCATCAAGATCAGTTTTGATGTGATAAATTGATAAACAGATTAAAGATAAATGTTTACACTGGGTGCATTTTTGTGTCACCAATGTATCTTCAATATCTGTGTCTATTTGAATCTATTTCAATATTTAACATCAATGGAACAAAACCTGTTTAAATATATATATATATATATATATATATATATATATATATATATATATATATATATATATATATATATATATATGTATTATTTGTTCTGTTTTTACCACATAGTGGCAATATCCTGAGGTCAGCCAAGACCTCTTTATCCACAATAATATATTACAGCTCTGCTGAATTTAACTAAAACATTATTTTTTCAAAACTCGAGTTAAAGATAGAGACATAGACCAGTGAACAAAATGCTTTTTTTGTTAAAAACAGAGCTTCTGCCACACCATTAAAGACCAGCACAGCTATTGTTGCCTCTAACACAATCTGTCAATCTCTTGCTTGCTCTTTCCATCCCTCATGAATAAGATCCCAATACACTTAAGCTCTTCCACCAATAGCCAAGGTCTTACTCCTTATCCAAACAGAGCATGTTAGCTTTTTCTAGGAGAGAACCTTGCCTTCGGATATAAAGGTCCCTATTCCCATTCGTGTATGTCATTGATCCGATTAGGATGATGCCAGGAAAACATCTGGAAATGCTACTAATAGCACTCAATACTAAACGCCTTCTTGTCTTGTTTATGGAAATCATATTTCTTTATGGATTTGTTTTTGTTGAGAAGAAAATAAACATATTCCTTTTTGGAAAGTGAAGGTGATTGAGTTGGACAGGGAAGGTGCAATGTAAAACTGATGCATAGCTTATACTGCTATTTTGACAAACCATTTTCTCATGAAAATAACAATGTAGGACAGTGTGAAGCATTAACAGAAAAAAATATAAAATATCTAGGTTCCGTATTCATAGCCATGTTGAATTTGAATCAGTGATGATCGCAACCATGCTAAATTCGCCATCAAGGATTACTGATTTGCCCTTCAGCCCACATTCATAACCTTCGGGCCACAAGTCCCAACTATGACCAAGACTCAGATAATTACAGGTTATCGATGGAGAAAAGAAAATGCTTAATGATGTGAGAGTCTCTGTTGTTACTTTAGAAACATAAAACTGCTGCATTAGCGCATCTGTCTTACATTTCTAATAACTGAACCACTTAAAGAAATGAATAAAATAGGCTTGTCTTTGGTTTTATATTGTGTTGCTTTTCGCATTGTTACAGGTTGGAGGGGAAAAATTACTTGACAGATGTGTTGCATGCATTTGAAACTTTATCTAAAAAAGATAGCCGAGCTTTTACTTTCTCAGCCCAGAGACATGTGTTGTTTGCTGACTGGCATTTTCTAAATTGTCCATAGTGTGTGAATGGGTGTGGGAGTGAGTGTGATTGTGCCCTATGCTTACTCAGCACTCCATCCAGGGCATTAGCTGTTCCCATGATATATATATTTAATGCATACTAGCATTTTAAGGGGAAAATGGTTGTATGTTTGCATGTACTTCAGTTTATTACTATCTTCTATATATTTCCCCTAACCATTCATTTAGGACGTGATAACGACTCTTTAAGTCATAGGTGTGGTAAATTACAGGATAAATAAACTGTCACAATGGCCTGTTTGGTTCTCTATGAGTGGTTTGGGAGCTGTGCCCACTTGCTGTGTTGTGCTTGGGTGGTGACAGACGGACACTGTTCTACCCAGGTGCCAGATGCAGATGACTGAATTCAACACAGTGCACAAACTTGGGGAGAGCTCATGTCAGGTTACAGCAGACAGCAGGAGTTGCACACTGATCAACAACACAGACAGCACTCTCAGCTATCACTGGGCCAGATGGTGCAGTTATCCACCCAAAACTCCCAGCTGAGAAGTCTCGATCTATGAGTTCTGGGATATGTTTACTGCCTCTCGAACTTTCAGTGTGGTTTTTGCTATTGATTCTCTATTTTGACCTTTGACCTTTTGTAATCAGTCACCTTCAAAACATGCAGCTCTTAATTTCCTGTACATATAATTCCACATATTATACAATAATAAAATTAGGCCAAATTTCCATTTAAAAAAAGCATAATGGAAATAATGTATATAAAAAAAATACATAATGGAAATAATGTAGCCCTGTAGCTCAGTGTCAGGATTATTATGGCCCTGGACTACGGTTCCCATCATCCACTGCACCCTCACATGCCACATGATCGTTGCAATTGAATCATGTTTATTTGTAATTAGCACAATATATATAATCTCACGCTTTATCTAACGTGCATCACATAATGTATTTTTTTTTTTTTATTCTCTTTGTCTTCATATTTGTATATCAGCATTACAGGTAAATGTATCTACACCTGCATCTGCATTTTTTTTTTTATTATACAACACACGGATGAATCAAATTCAGCGTACCCTTCAACGATTAATACAATCTCTGCAGGCTATACTGGAAGGTGAAAGAATTATATGGAATATATCCCTTCATTTTCCAAAGGACAACACAACCTCACCTCTAACCCGACCAAGGGATGCATTAGCTAGGCCTGACAACATTCTGCAAAAAGCAATATTTCTGATTTCCACTGCCTCTTGCCACCCTAATCTGATTGCAGTGTCATCACACTAGGCGGCTTGCTGGTTAGATTGAATTATTCAATTTCATAATGCATGGGCAAGAAAACAGAAGACATAACAAGATGTGATAAAAGCAAGTCGTATGGCTTGAACAGGAAACAGCAAAAGCACCTGCGAGATCTGAAGGTTGTTGCATTTTTATCATTTTCATAATGCTGCTTCCTATTTAATTGACTATACTCCCATTTAACTTCTTTCATTTTATTTTATATGATGGTGTAATTCAGTGTAAAGTACATTGTGCATGAACATGTGCTTTTCAATAAAAAAAGGTGAAACTATTTATAAATATAGCACATACAGCATACCCTCTCCTTTAGACACAAGGATCTTTCAGATAAGTCAATTTGTATATAATATGCTCAAAGTGTTCTTCTTAATCGAAGCCTGTACACCTATGACAAATGTTTTCATAGACATTGCACATACTTTAAAGAAACCCAGAGCACATTCTTCCTTCTACCTTCTAATTGCAGTGCAGTTTAGCAGTTCACATTTGATAAATGACAAAAAACTCTCCTCGGGGTACGAATCAGCCACTTCCACATTGACAGCGTGTGATAATTAACTGCCACCGCAACCTTTGCTGGCTTGATGCTGTTGATGATCCACCTGCTGAGCTAAAACAGCAAACCTCATTTTTACATTTTCATACCCACAAGGTAGTGTATTAAATTTGTTTTTGCAAAATTGAAAAAAACTCCAAAATGGTCACCGATGACCTTTTTACTTATCGTGAAAAATAATTGCTCACTAAATAAAGCACCTTTTCTACTTAAAATATCCCCTAAATATAATATTTTCTCTAATTAATAAAATGAGATAAAAGGGTCAAAACCAGTTGATTGTACCAACTCCATCTTATATTTCAACGCACTCATTTCACAGTGCATAGGTGATTATAGAAGACTAACCTAATGATTCACTTTACTTCCCCGGCTTGTAAATGACATGGCAACATATTATGTGTATGTAATTAATAATGATGCAATGATATTTTCATATGAGTATGAACATATTGAATATGTTGTAAAAATATTGTTGGAAGGTGGAAAAAGACCAGAGAACCCAGAGGAAACCCACATGGATAGGCAGAGAACATAAAACTACACATAAAGAAACCACGCTTTGAAGCTCAGTACTTTTGTTTTTTATATTTTGAATCATTCTTGTTCACTTCTCATATGTTTTGTTCAGGCCTGCCTGTGACTGGTTTGCACAGTGAAAAAGCATGTCACTGGTTTGATCATATAAAAGAATACCGAATTAAACTTTGTCCTGAGACTGAATGACAGTGCTTGCAATTCTGTATGAACTGGAACACACGGTTCAGTAAAGAACTAATTAAATTATTTTGTGAAATTAACAAAAGTTATATGCTTCACATGGCTTGAAGTGAAAGATCTTGAGTGGCATATTGAATACCTTTGAAATGAATGCTGACTTCACCCCAGGACTCCTCACCCTAAATCAGTACCTGATTTTACTAACGCCATTGTGGCTGAATGAGCATAAATCTCCACAAGCACACTCCAAAATCTAGTGCAAATCTTCCCAGGAAAGTGTAGGTAAATACAACAGCAAAAAACTTTCTTTTGGCTTCTTCCATTAGGGGTCGCCACAGCAGATGCATGTTTGATTTGGCACATGTTTTTACGCTGGATGCCCTTCCTAACGCAACCCTCCCCATTTACCCGGGCTTGGGACCGGCACTAAGAGTGGCTGAGGTTGATTCCCTGACCGGGGATCGAACCCGGGCCGCAGCAGTGAGAACGCCGCATACTAACCACTAGACCACCAGGGGACCCCAAGGTAGATAAATATATAACAGCAAACGGGGACAAAATGTAGACTAGGATGTTCAAAAAGCAGGTATCCACAAATATTTGGACATATACTACATTTCAAGCTACTAACAGATGCTTAGCAACCATCATTTTCCTGAAAGTGTAACTTTAATATTCCATGAATAAAATTAAATGATAATGTTTAAACTATTTTATAGTGAAGAAACATTTGTTCATTTCTGATCTGTGTTCTGTTTGTTTAGCTTTCTTTCCTTGTTTCAGCCTTGTGTAGTTGCCAGTATTTGACCTTTGTTTACCCAATTTAAATGTTGAGACAGGATTTGCCCTTGTTTACCTCATCGTCTTGTTTTCTCACTAGAGCACCAAATTTCGACACTGCTTTGGCAGACTTTGGATTAAAAAACAAAACCCAAAAAAATCTTATTACATCCAAATGCATTTGGCTCCTAGGTAGTAAGGAAGCCTTTGCATCATGTGTAAAACAGTCTTTTCAAACAACAGCATGATCTTAATTGGACTCTTGAAGATTTTATTACCTCAAAGGCATGCTGCATTTAGAGCATTTAGCTGACACTGTTATCCAAAGTGACTCACAGAAGTGATTGATAGCCTCTATTAAAAATATCTTTACGATAGTATAAACAGGCCAGGGTCTAGGGATACTAACCAAGCCAAAACCTTCTTAGATTTAGTAGAAGTTAGCAAGAAGAATTGAGGGCATTTTTATGTCCAATACTGGACACAATAGTATTTTTTCCTTAGCCATAGAGCCTTTATCACTCCAAAGCCCAGAGGACTTAACATTTTATAGTAAGTACAATGGATATCCTTGTGTAAAGGATAGGGTCTCATCTCAATGCTCATTGTATTTTTTATAGTCGTGGGTCTCACAGGGATTGCTGGTGATTGGAGAGGGGCATCCTGCATTTATAGTCCTTCTGCATGCCATCATTTATATTTAGTCATTTATTAGACACTCTAATCCGGAGTGCCTTACCAAATGTGCAAACAGCTAACAATATTTATACATGTAATGAATCAGCAAGATTTCGCACATTTTAGTTTGTTAAAGTGAGTACAATAATGAAAACAAAAAGATGGATTTTAAGTACTTACACGACACAAAGGCAATCAGGGGAAAAAAAAAACACAATTTCAAACCTGAGTGCACCAATAATACCATGGTAAAAAAAGAAAAGAAAACAAAGTGATTCAAACACATTTAATGCAAGGTCAAAGCGAAGAAAGTGAAATGCTATCGTAGAAACTGCATGAAAAGTAAAAAGGCCTTTATTGCAGAAGGAATAGTGCTACTGTGTTGTATGGAATGAAAGCAGAAAGCTTGTCCCAGTACCGGAAAAGCCAAGGGCATTGAAGCATGAGATCACAGACAAGAACATGCCAAGCACCTGGTAGATGTATAGGCCTGAGAGGTATAGTTTTGAGTCAATAGGTGTAGACAGTGTGATCCCTGGAGCAGCAAATCAAAAGTTTTGAATTTAATTCTAGCTGCAACCAGAAGTCCATGGAGTGACTTCAGAATGGAAGGTCAAATAATAGAATGTCAGGAGGTTGCAATACTGGCAAGCAAATGCTGTGAATGTGATGTAGAATAGATGTGGCTTATAATGGGACACGGCCAAGATGAGAGTTGCAATGGGGAAGTTTATATCTGACTAGCCCTGTCAAATATCATTTAAGTGTGATCACATTACATAACACCCTCACCAGATCAAAATCATATCAAGATTTTTAGCTGGTGCTTGATGAACTGTTAAGGTGTTGATGAATGACGGGTCCATTTGAGAAGAGTTTGTTACTGCTGGGTATATCACTTCATATTTTGGTTAAGATTGAGTTTCAGATTTTGTGTGTCTTTACCCAGTAAGAGATGTCAGAAAGGCAATAAGATATCTTCTGTTAAACTTAGGAACTAGATGGAGGAAATGTAAAGCTGGTCACTGGGTGTGTAAAAAGTGCTTTCCTTCAGCCAGACACTTATCTAGACTTTTAGATCCTACTGCACCAGTGTCAGGTTGTAACTCACAGGTTAAACAGGAAGTTAGTAGCCTGCTGCCTCAGCCCATGGCCTTAGTTTTAACCCTGCTCTATTTCCACCATCTGGGGGAACTTGCTTCATTACCACTCACCAGTGCACCTGCTCCATTTCTGCCATGCCAAGCACCTGTTCATGTTCCCATGGTCTCTACTGCCAGACCCATGGTGGTATCTAATCCAGTACAGACAAGGGCAGAATTTGTGTTAGTCACAGATTCTGCCCTTGTCCCAGATCTATCCCCTGCTCCTTTTTAAAGCACATTCTCAGTAGGACTTAGGAATTAATTGCACATTGTGCTGCATTGTGGAATAGATCCACGATACTGTCTAAACCTGCTTTCGGTCAGAATGAAAACAAAATAAACAATTTGCTTGACATAAGTAGTATAAATAAGTTCAAATTGAATGGCTGTGTAGGAGACAAATACAATTTACATTCAAATTAGTTTATATCGATTGTTTTATGTTGATCACATAATGCAATTGTGTGTATTTTGCTTTATTCTAAACTATAAAGCATGATTAGGGAGAATCTGTAACAGTAAACAATTTGAAGAGTGATTCAGAAATGCCAAGTTTCCCTTTATTGTGTGTGGCTTGAGGGATAAAAACACACACACACACACACACACACACACACACACACACACACACACACACACACACACACACACAGTGTTTTAAAATTTCCCCCTTTTTATAGTTTGCTTCCTGTTGCAGCATCAATGAGGCGTAAATCATCCAAGTCTTGCTGATGAGGTTTGCTATCTGGATCGAGTGCTTATTATTTTTAATCATTTACAAAAATTACTAGTTACCTGAAGCTCATGTAGACTGCAACAAGTCTTACAGATTTAATTACATGCTGCCAAAATGCAAAAAAATAACGAAGTGGCACAGTCGTTATTCTGACAAAGGAATGTTAGCCCTATAATTAGTGTTTAGGTTATATACTATATACTCCCTTCAACTTTGTCAATCCAACCATACAGATAAAATAAGAGAGATTAATAATCAGAGTTATAGAATTAAAAAACTTTAGAGAGAGTAGTTAATAGTACATAGATAATAGTAGATTTTCTACTTAGGGTCTGCAAAAGAGAAAGACAGAGAAAAGCTTGCTAGATAAGGTTAACTATTATTGTGCAATGCATCTACCCATTAAGGTGAATGTATGAAACTTCCTGTATTGATTTGTTCTGCTTTGATTTCCTACTCTCTACTTCCTGGATACTTCAGCTCTGCCCTGTCCACACCAGTGTCACAAATCGCAAAGTGTTGAGCTTCTTGTATGTTTTCTGGTCTTCATATATTCATTTATTTATCATCAGTAACTGTCAAAATATTTACAGTAGAAACAAAGGTAGATATACAAAAGTTTGCCATATTAAAAAAGAAATATTTGACAAAGCACATTTCACCAATGTAAAACTTTAGGAAGTTTACATTGGGGCTCTTTGACCTCATCAATTACTCCTGCCATCGAATTTAGCTCAATGTTGAAACATATTCTTCCTGAACAGCCACTCTAAAGAAAATAACAATAGCTGACAGAGTGCAATGTGTGCCAAGTGCATATCTCTCCATCTGTTCCATCTCCAAATCAGTGTGTCTGTTGACCTCGGTAATCACAGTGTTTGCTGAAAGAAGAGAAATCTCTTGGTGAAGAGATTGCTAAAATGTGATGATTGCTGAGAGACACAGTTGCTTTTGTTCACCTTTGTCACTCAACACACCTATTGGAAAATAACCATGCTTCTTGGCATGTATAAAAATGCTCAGCAGACCCATATGACCTCTTTTTTGGAGCAAGATGACACGAGAAAAGGGCCTCCTAAACATCAGAGTCAGTTACACATTTATTAGGTTGCATCTCTGATGGCCCGCATTACAGTTCTGCTTCAAGCAAACAGAAATGCCTGGCTGCCAAAATTCATCTCAATACAGCAAAATGGAAAAAAGATCATTATTAAGATAAAGGCAATAAGGATTTGCAAGTATATTTCTTACTCATATTCACTATCTCATTTCTAATGACTGTTGAAGCAGACAGTCCATCCTCAGGACATAGTTGAAATGCCCTAGGGCTTTAGGTCCTACCCTGCATCTACTTTCTAGTTTTGGCATTTAGTTTTTGGCGTCTCTGTCACTAAGGCTGCTGAAATCCTTTGCAATATCGTAGTGGGTTATCAGGTTTTATCAGGTCAAGTCAAAAGTAAATGATAAGGACTTCAAATAATCAAATGCAGTCACCTAAAATATATTTGTCACATCTGAAGCTTTAGAGGCTTCAGTCTGGATTCCCAAATCCAGATTGACAGCCACTCCAGTGTGGGCAATAGATAACACCAAGCACCAATCACTAAGCAAAGATCAGCAGAAAGGCACACACCTGTGAATTTATAAAGTCCTACAATGCACACTAACCCATGAAGCCCAAGAAACACAATCTAAATTTCCAATGGTTTGTTATAAAACTGGACAGGGGTATAAAACTATTTTTTTAACACTTAAGTAGGTTAGACATGAACCAGCCAAAACTGTTCTAAAGAGGCCTTTGTCCAAGAATCCAATAGTCACTCTAACAGAGCTTCAGAAGTTCTCCACAAAAACGAGAAAAGCTCCTGGAGGGACAGTCATTTCAGAGATATACTCCATCATTCAGGGCTTCATGACAGAGCAACAAGACAGAAGTCACTCCTGAGTAAAAGGAATATAACAGGCTTGAGTGCATGAAGAAAAAAACTCTCTGATCTGATGAGACAAAATTGTAACCCCTTAGGATGAACTCCTAGCACTATGTCTCTCAAATAAAAAAAACCCTGCTCATTGGCTGCCCAATACATTCCTCAAAGTAAAAATACTGCTAGTGTGTTTTTTTTCTGAATGTCCATGAGTGGCTTGGGCAAAGTTCAGACTTAGAGCCTCTAGAATATCTATGGAGAGACCTTAAGTTGGCAGTAGCAAATGCTCCCCCGCTGAATCTGATTGAGATTGAGAGGATTTGTCAGGAAGAATAGGAGAAATTGCCTCAATCAAGGTGCAAAGCTTGTAGACACTTACCCAAAACACTTAAAGCTATAATTGCTACAATTGGTGTCCCCAAAAATAGTACTGCACAGAAAGTCTGAGAAAAGATACTGTGAAAGCAAACAAGTAAAGCAATTAAGTGATTACAGTAAAGAAACGTGCTTGATTGAAAGTTATTGAGTATAATATTATTAGTAATAAAGTTAAACGTAATTAAACTTAATATTTTATGACAATATTGTGTTTTAAGCAAAGGCAGAGCCATAAAATAATCCACCAAACACACCCAGAGACCAAACTGTATTTTGCCATTTCTAACAAGCTGCAAAAGTAATGCATCAGGAAGAGAGATAAACACCCAGAACATGAATAACCTACAGACAGCACAACTTTTACAGCATGTGAAGCTGATAATTTTTTTTTTTATGCTTTTTCACTCCACTGGTGCATATCACAGGCAACCAGCATGGGAGCAGATAAAGGCAGAAGCCTGCTCTTACATCCGAGAAATTTAATTATCTGCTCTTTAATTCAACTTGACCCTATTTTAACTTTGATCAGCCAAAAGGCCTGCAGACAAGAAGCCGTCAGGAAAATGTTTTTTCATGCTGTACTTTATTTGTGCAGCAGGGTGGCACAGAAGGTAGGGTTTGTACTTCACACATTGTTGCTTTCTGATATGAGAATATCAGATATTTTGCATATTTCAAAGATATTGCAGTGATAAATGTAAGCTGTTTTGCAGATTGTACTGATACTGTTCTTGGTTTTCACTGCCAAAAAAGACAGGCAAAGAATTTTACATACTGCATCACAACATATTCAGTAGATGCGTTTACATGGGGCATTGTAATCGGTTTAAAAGTCCAATACGAATGGTCAGAATCAAAATGCCCAAATCAAATAAATTTGTAATCGGTTTTGAGAGGGGTGAGATAAACCTTTCTATAAACCGGACAAAATAAAGATTCTGCCATGTAAACATGTTAAACCGATTATTGCTGTTGATAAGAACCATTACTTAAGGGACAGAATGAGCTTCCTCAAATCTCAGTGTGATTTCGGAAACCCCCTCTTCATCTGGCATCTGTATCGGATCTCGTATCGGATCATTCATCCTTCTGCTGCAGAAGATATGAACCTTTTTACTGTGCTCTTGTGAACACTTGATTTGCCACAACACGGTTTTCCACACCACTTCCGAGTTTGTATAAAACAACCGCGACACTCATAATTGGGGAACTGGATTTCTGACGTTCTCTTATTCTGGGACCATAAATCCCTCTACCAAGTCAACTCAAGTCAAGTCAAGCTTTTATTGTCATTTCAACCATATATAGCTGACGCATTACACAGTGAAATGAAACAACGTTTCTCCTGAACCCTGATGCTACATACAACAACAATTACAGAAAACAGAAAACACAGGGTTAAGTGCGTCGTGTGCAACCTGGTGCAAACAGTGCAAAGACAACACAAGACAGTGCAAGACAATACAGGAGAGTGCAAGACAGATACACAAAACACAAAATAAAAAAGAAATAAAAAAAAATACGCCAGTAAACCTGTTGTAAAGAGATGTAAACAGTAACAAAAATGTAAACAATAATGTTGTGCAAAGAGCAATAGCAGCATTCCAGAAAAGATGTGCAAAAACGGCATGTAAACAGTTTATGGTAATGTGAGTGGTGCTAAAGACATGGGTCCAGTCCACACAAATGTGTAAAGGTTTCCATTCCAGGTCACTAGATTCCAGCAATACAACCAGCTCCCACCAGTCCTTCATCTGCACGCTACTGCTTTTCAGAGGAGGGAGGGCTAGTATGCCTACAAAGTCACACTGTTGCTTGATTAAGAGCAACACTTTACATAAAAATAGACCGCTAATGAAACAATGGAGCTGCATGCTAACAGGACAGGATATAGGCTAATGTGCACGTCACAAAGTCATTGAATGCGCCGGCACATGTAAACACCGTATCGGATTAAATAACGTCTCATGTAAACAGTCCACCGAATCTTTTAATCTAATGACAAAAAAGTTGTACGTGTAAACGTGGTTATTGTTTCTTTACTCAACCAACAACAGACATGTGTTAGAAGAGCACATAAGAGCTTCACCATTAAATTATATTTTACCCAGGATCAGATGTTTATCACTGTTTTCAGGTGGCACAAATATGTAATTTAAAAATGAACATCATGACTGAATACACTTTAAACTCTCAGCCTTTTTTTTTTTTTATTCTATTAGTAAAGGAGACAAATATATCCACAGCCTTTAATTTGCAAGCTACATTGAATCAATTTTTAGGCTATTCATTAACATCAGTATTAAATATGGGTACTTTTTCATCTCTAGTAAAATGTTTTCTCAGTCTCAGTATTCATGTCCAATGAGAATAATGTAGAACCAAACCAGTAATGCTGGCTCAGTCCTCCAGTTATAAGCTGAACTGAGATAAAGGAAATCAAGAATGTTAGAAAATCCCAATAATTGGATGTTTTCAAATGCTTGTTCACTGCTATGAATCCTAAATAATGTTTTGTTTGTCAACCTGTTTCATGCTAATACTTAAAATAGTTCATTTCATTTTATCCCTTACACAATTGTCCTGTAAGATTTGTAAAACATGATACAAGCAAACAGTGAACAAGTTAAGATTTGGCCTCACCAAAAATGTGTGCGTGTAAACGTCTTGTCATTCTGTAAAAAAATATATACAGTTCACATAAAATCCTGGGGATACGCTCACTTAACCAGCCCTGAGGATGCTAACCTTACCGAACCTATTAGACATCTACCCTTAAAAAAAAGGATGACTCTAACCTGTAACTACTCACTACTTCCTCATTAACTCCACTCAAAAATGGAAGGTTGTAGTTTGCCATGTAGTGGAAAAATAGTCCAAATCTTTAGCAAATGATTGATGAAAGCAGTTTTAAGGGAATAGAGATAAATGCCCTGTTCAAGAAATTAGTTCAAACCGTTCAAAGCAGATCACTCATTAAATTAACACAAATTAAAGTTTTAACGATACATTTCCTGAAAGCCTCCAGGCTTCCAGCATACTATATAGTGGATTCCATTAATCTGGAAGGATTAACATAATGAACCAGAATGGAAGGAAGTATAGGTACCCATGCTACTATATTTAAGCAGAGGAGCTTGTATATGACAACAGCTAGAGAATTAACATAGGAGAGCTGAGCCTAGAGAACTAAGCTTTCATGGCATGTCCATATATATCTTAGAGAAGAAAATCAAAGGCATAAAAAAAATGAAATACAATTATACTTGGGGAGGTCAATTTAGTTATCTTTATGAACTTGGTGCTTTACTAACTGCCTAATGCTGTTATACACTATAATCAAAGGTTTGTGGGCACCTGACCATCACAGCTCTGCATTACATTTTTCCTTAACTAGAAATAAGATGCCAATTGACCTATTCCAGGATGACCGTGACCCTGTGCACCCAAATATGTCAATGTCAGGCATTACTTTATGGCCACCATTCAGACATGACAATTATGACCACCTGCCTAATATTGTATTAGTCCCCCTTTTGCTGCCAAATCAAACTACTTTAAAAATGTGAGCTACAGGAGCTCATCTGTTAGATCAAAACACATGAGTCAGCCTTCGCTCCACACATGCATCAAGTCTCGGCCGCACTTGACCCTGTCGCCGGTTCACCACTGTTCCTTAGTTGGATCACTTTTGATAGATACTGACCACAGCAGACCAGGAACATCCCACAAGAGCTGCAGTTTTGGAGATGCTCTGACCCAGTAATTTCCTGCTTCTAACACATCAACTTTAAGGACAAAATGTTAAATCTCTGCCTAATATGTCCCACCCAATATCAGGTACCATGAAGAAGAGATAATCGGCGTTATTCAATCAGTGGTCATAATGCTATAATGTCAATGTTATGTCTGATCGGTGTAAGTGGCCAACACAGAAAAAACTGACCTCAACATTTCTGTAAAAGTTGCAATTAACTGCAACATGGATTAAAGGCTAAATCTTGATTGGAAAAAAAACATATACACATTTGGGTGTTGTGAAGAGGTGTCCAAAATCCTTTGGCCACTGTATTTTCCAGTAGACATTTAAAAAAAATAGACATAAATAGACAATAAACTCAGGTTACTGTCGCCATGAATTTTTCTGTGATTCCGCTTTGTCTGCCTGGGTTTGCTCAGAGTTCTCTGTTTTTCCTGGTTTCCCCTTTTTTTTAAATACATCAGTTTGGAATCACCTCAAGTTTTTAGTTACAAAATCACACTTCTTATTTTAAAGGCCTGGTGTGTTACTTGCAAACAAATATTGACTTAATAGATCACAGAAATTCATGTCTAGCAAGACAGAATCAGGTAATTTTCACAATTATTTATAGGTTGTTTATCTCTTTGGGTTTTGTTGAAAGCAAAAGTTTGGGGCTCATTTTTGCCCACAATGGCATATCAGGTCATAAAAGGTGGTTTAACTTGTCAGGTTGTTTAAGTTGTCACGGCGGAAGGCTTATTATGGTCAGTCGGAGCAGAGGGTATTTTTTTTTCAAAAGATACTGACATTCATACATCTAGACACTGTAATTAACGCACTATGTGGTCTAAGTGCTTGCACTGAGAGCCTTACGTAAACAGCACTTCATGTATCTGAATGCAAGGAAAAATCTTCTTATTTAAGAATGAAGCTTTGTTTCTTGTGTCATGCATTCAAAGAAACATCGCTTTACAACAAACATACATTACAAACCTGAGTGCAAACCTTCTCTGTATAAGCAAGCTACTATTCAAGCCCAAAAACGTGTATATCCTAGGATCTGGGATCTTGGTTGAGCAGTCAATTGTCTGGGTGTGAAAGTGTGAAAACACATTAAAACGGAATCCTACAGATGTTGCAGACGTAACCTTAAGTTCTAAGTTTACACATACGACTGTACCAGGCCATTCATAATCTCTCCCACACACTGATTATGAATAAGTTTTAAAAAAAAAACAGCGCTTTCAGAAGTCTATGAGAAAACGATAGGAAAATGGTCTGATTGAAGCTGTAAAAGTGCTGATTACACCAGAGTAGCAGCGATCTGATGACCTTTGCGTTAATCTGCGCTACAGAGACCCAGGCAGTTTCAGATGTAAGATCACACTGGTGCACAATAAAGAAAACTCCATCACAGCTCTCCTTTTTTTCGTCCACATCTCCCTGCTTTACTCTTCTCCGTTTACAAAGTAATCTGCTCCATAGCAGACAAGCATCAGCTGGGCTTATCTAGTGCTCTCAGGTGCTGCAGATGGAGCTGCACTAAGGCTGAGTGAGAAAGAGAGAGAGAAAAAGACAGAGCTGTATAGAGAGACACACAGAAATTTAGACAGAGGGAACGATATAAGATTTAAAAAAAGTGAAAGAAACAATCATGTACAGTACATGCACCACTACTATCCTCATTATAATTGTTATTAATATACAGTACAGACCAAAAGTTTGGACACACCTTCTCATTCAAAGAGTTTTCTTTATTTTCATGACTATGAAAATTGTAGATTCACACTGAAGGCATCAAAACTATGAATTAACACATGTGGAATTATACATGGAATTATATACATAACAAAAAAGTGTGAAACAACTGAAAAATGTCATATTCTAGGTTCTTCCAAGTAGCCACCTTTTGCTTTGATTACTGCTTTGCACACTCTTGGCATTCTCTTGATGAGCTTCAAGAGGTAGTCACTTGAAATTGTCTTCCAACAGTCTTGAAGGAGTTCCCCGAGAGATGCTTGGCACTTGTTGGCCCTTTTGCCTTCACTCTGCGGTCCAGCTCACCACTAAACCATCTCGATTGGGTTCAGGTCCGGTGACTGTGGAGGCCAGGTCATCTGGTGCAGCACCCCATCACTCTCCTTCTTGGTCAAATAGCCCTTGATGCCTTCAGTGTGACTCTACAATTTTCATAGTCATGAAAATAAAGAAAACTCTTTGAATGAGAAGGTGTGTCCAAACTTTTGGTCTGTACTGTATGTAATACTGTTACTTTGTCTATGGCTATCATTATTACTGGTACTATTGATCCAAACATGCTTCTATGTTTTAGAATTATTGACCTCAATACAGTCATACCAACCAACCTATTTCAAATGACAGTGAATAGAGTGTAAGTGATTTGAATTGAGAGATATGGAAAGTAAAAGCATTATGTTTTCCTAACACATTGCATTATTACACTACAAAGTGCAAATAACAAACCACAATGCAGTGCAAAAAAATAAATTTCTATGTATTTATTAAAATCTTTACTGTTCTTCAAAGTTATATAAGGCTCTCTTATATACTGTATATACATATATATATATATATATATATATATATATATATATATATATATATATATATATATATATATATATATATATATATATATATATATATACACACACACACACATATATATATATATATATATATATATATATATATATATATATATATATATATATATATATATATATATATATATACCTTAATTAAGCAGGGTTGTATTCGGGTCATTGCGTTATGGTTACATGACCTGTGGTTCACGAGATAGGGATTAGCATGTTGGACTTTTGATCAGAAGGCCTCGAGTTCAAAATCCCAGCACCACTAAGCTGCCACTGCTGGGCCCCTAAGTGAGGCCCTTAATTCCAAACTGCTCAGTTGTATAAATGTGTTGATCTGGATAACGGAATATGCGGAATTCCATAAATCCAAAAAAACAACAAATTGTGTATATATTTTTATATTTTTGTTGCTGTCTCAGTGTTGGCTGCAAGGAAACCTGCCTGACTAGGCTAAAAAATGTTAGCTAATTTACAATAATGTGCAGTAGCAAAGATACACCATTATTATACTTACATAAGAACAAATCATCTGCTTAAATATTACATTCGGGAAAAGTATTCCTTTTTACATTTATACCTAAATAGATGCTTATATAAATAAATATGCTTGCTTTTAAATGTGCACAAGTATCAAAAGTAAAATAACTTATCTATAGGAACTATATTTTCATCATTTCAATAATTACAAAATGTAGAATTCTGCTGCACATACGCATTTTCTGGCGTTTTCTACTGTTACAGACACACAATGATGCCCAATTGTGGTCTCGCTCTTAACACAATTTATGTATTCAGTACAAAGTACAGATGGAATGGAATGCAGTGAGAGTAACAAGAGTAAAAAGTAAGACGCTAAACATGAGTTAATTTTTCCAAAATAGAAATTAGATCCTGCTGTGTGCCAATCCTCATATCATGTCACACTTTAATCTGATTAGCACCTTTAATTTCACTTCACACAATAACTGTGTTTAACCGTGTTTAATCAGAAACCAGGAGTAAAATAGATCATAGAGCATGGAAGCACAGGCAACAAGAGCGGGAGGAAGTCTATGGTCGTAACTGGTAGATCGGACTGTGAGTGAAGGGGAATAGGGACCTTATAAAGGGGACGGGTAAATGGAGGACAGGTGTAGGTGATTAGTAGGGGGAGGACAGATGTAGGTGATTTGTAGCAGGGAGAGGCTGAGCGAGAGTGTGAGCACTGGAGGGAGGCGTGACTGGTAGCTCCTTGACACAAGGTGCATACTGCAACAAAGGGGATTTATTTAGAAGCATGAATGGCATTTACAACATCGAACTGCATTACACCACGGTGACATACATTCACTTTAAATATATAAATATACCAGATAAAACTGTTTTAAAAATTAGCATTTTTCTGGTTAAAGAAAAAAACATTTGTCCATCAGAAAGACTGGAGCTACTGATTTGTTCATTCCTGCACTATATAAGCATTCTATATTATCTTTCTTTCTTTCAATCTATGTCTTTGTTTAATACAGGGGCTGATCTATATGGTGGCTCTGCTGCCACCTTAATTACCATTGTCTCAAACACTTAAGTCCATATGACATAAAACATAAAAAGCATAAAGACTATACTCCCACAACAAAAATATAAAAAAAAAAAATCTGTGTTGATTTAGATAATTAGTACATAATCAGAATAAAAAAAAACAATAATCACAGTACATATTTATAGTTTTTCAACACAGCAGGCCACCTACAGTCGTTTACATTTAGATTAATGATATTTGGCATGCGCCTTATCCAGAGCTACTTCAAGCCACAGTTCTCTCATTAATACAACTGAGAATTTGAAGATTAAAGGGCCTTGGCTCGAGGGTCCAAGTGCGGCAGTTTGTGGGTGCGGGTGGTGCCGGGAGGAAGGTGAGAAGCTGGGGGAGAACATGTAAAACACTTTCGCGAAAACTAAGCAGCGTTATCAGGCTTGAACCATGGACCCCCGAAGCTCTGAGGTGACACTTTGCTTTCTACCGTATATAACGTAACAATTTTAAAGTAAAATACATTTTTACATTTCGAAATAAAAAAAGGTCAAAAATAAAAAAGACAAATCTTTAAAGAACAGGATGTATGTGAACATGAAAACATTCACAGACACAACAGCTGACCTCCAGGCATATATGGTTAATCCTACAAGAGCTTCTGTGGTGCTGCATCTGTTCATCAATCAATGTTAAGATATAATTGGAAATGGTCTATGCATCTAAATGAATAACTGCCTATTTCAATTGCAAATTGCAAATAGGATTTATCTGTATATACAGTGGAATGTAATCCCTGCCCCAAATTGCGCAAAGCTTTTATTTCCCAAACAGTCAATCAGAACAGATGGAATTAACAATAGTATTATTTAAATTATAATATTATATACGGGATTCGATCCACATAAAATTAAATTTGACAGGGACACACCAATCATACCATCTAACCCGCTACATGATACAGAAAAAAGTGTGAAATACTAAAGCATATTTTCATCTATCATTAGTGAAGCATAGAATAAAAAAATTCCATTGCAGTCATTTCATTCTACTTTCCGATATGCTGCAAACATGATAATTGTGCAACCCAGAAAAAAAAGACATTTAGGCTTCCTGTTCACCACTGTCTCACTGTCTCATGACACATTGTTATGGAGCTGTGTTGTAATTATAACCGGCCAAATTGACCATCTTCATCGCTCATGTTTCATTGACACGCTTGTAAATTGTATAAAAATGTTTTCTTGATACAAAAAAATGAAATGTGCTGTTGTGCTGGTAGTGAGTGTGAAACCAATTTAGTATCGATTGAACAGATGTGGCCAACATGAATTCAGAGTAGAAATGTGTTGATAATCTGGTATACGAAATATTCTTACTTTAAAGCAATTTAATTGACATAGAAGTGAGGTAAATTGAAGGGTTTTAAACAGCTCTCAGGCAGGCTATGGAAAATAGACGGAAAGAAAAGCACTATGTGGTCAGGGAGTGCTAGCTAGCAGGTCATATGGTTTCTTTTTAAAGAACTTCATTAGCTTGCAACTCTCTCTCCCTCTCCATCTAATGTTTGTTTGTACCCTGTCTCAGAAAACCATATAGAAGAGCAGTAGGTTGTGCAGCTTTTATAGATTTATTCACTTCATGGTTTTATTGGGGTGTGGTATAATTTTGCATAAATATTAGTTGAGCAGAATATGCTATAGCATTGTTTGCATGGCAGTCTTCTCCATATTGTCTTTTTGCTAGTTAAAGTTGGGCAGCTAGTTTTAAAGCCCTGTACAGAGCGAGCACACATATCTCATTACTTAGCAGTGCTCAACCTGTGTGCTAGGAGATCAAAACATTATCATCTATTTTTCTACAAAAAAGCTTCTGTTTTTAGCTAGCTTTTTGTAGCAAAGTAGCTCCAAACACACTGTGTAGCTACACTGTGACATCAGCAGTTATGTAAGCAAGGAATAAACAGCACTGATTGATAGGGTTATAAGAGGTTTATGTCCATTTTTATAGGTTAGTAACTATAACACACAGTCACTACAGCAAAGCTTATGGGTGAACAAGAAAAAAAACGCAAAAAAATAAAAATAAAAAACTGTTAGATGAGACAGAAATCTTTTATTCACTCATATGATTGGTAGAATATATTTGTTTTCTTTTAATCTGAATATATTAGTTGATGGTTTGGGAGAAAAAGTGTGCAGAAGCATATCTACAATTTCCTGCTCAAGCAAAAAACATGATCACTGGAACATCTAAATAGTAAAATAAAAAAGAGAACAATAAGAATATATGACTGAGGTGAAAAGTTCACATGTGCTTAAAATGGATATATATGTCATAGCAGGCTTCAGATTTCAGTGATTTTTTTTTCACTGTTCTTTTTCTGTGACAGAATCATGGTTCTTTTACATAGCGTTTTTTTTTTGGTTTGTTTTTTACATATTGGGGGTCGGCAAAAAAATATGACAAAAATGACAAGCAAAATAGGCCTACAGCAACATTAGAAACTTTGTTATGCAAAATATTTTATAATATCCTTTACCATTACCATATGTCCTCTGAAGCTCTTTTTAGCTATTATGATTAATACAGGTTTATTCCCTGAGTCCATATAAATAGGGCTAGTTTGAGTGCACCCATTAGACTGATTACACACATGTATTACAATGGGACCGTCTAGGGATCTCTGTATAGATCTCATAAAGCAGGATCATTTTACATGAGCTATGTAATTCGGAGCAATTTCTAAGCATCCTCATCTACCAAGACCATTTGTCGAAACAGTTTTTCCCAAATACAAAGTACCAGGTTTGCCAAGGTCAGGTAGAAAACACACACTGTCACCATCTTCTCAGAGGAAATTGGACTGGATGGTCAGATATAAACAGAAAATAAAAGAGAAGGTCTGGGATGAATTAGAGAGTGATGGAAAACTGTGTCACTCTCTATGGAAATGTGAGACAGCAAGAAGGTAGGAAGACTTTACGTTTGTAGCTGATCAAAGCTTTCTGAAGATGTGTTTTATGGTCAGGTGAAATAAAGTTAGAGTTACTTGTCCAAAATAAAAGGTTTTTGGAGAAAAAGAGGTAAAGGTAAACATTAAGCCTCGTCAAAACTGTAACTACTATATAGAATGTTGGTGGTAGAATGATGCTTTTTAGGGGCTGTTTTTTTTTCTACAAGTGGAACTGAAGCATTTCAGAAATATTAATGAAGGATGATTACTTCAGAGACCCTTTTAATCAAACCAACCTCAGAGCATCAATTTACAGTAACTCAGTTCCAAAAGGATCAGGCTTCCAGTGGTGGATGAAGTACACAAGCCATGTAGTTGAGTTAAAGTTGAGATACACTATAATAATATTCCAGTAAAAATGCTCGGTTCAAACTTTCACTTGTGTAAAAGTACAACAGTATACAAAGTACTATGATTTATCGTGGCTATAATGTCCCGTCTTTTTTGTCACAAGACTGCTTAATCAACCCAGTTTATGTAAGAAAGACTCTAAATTTACTCTTAGCACAACAATTTATTAATAGAATGATATTTATGAGTCAAACACTGATTGATATTTGTTAAAAGTATCATGAGCTCAAAACCTTTGTTTCAACAAGAAAAATCGTTGATAAGGCTATGGGTTTTGTGGCAAGTTAGAGTCAGGAGTTTCTTCCCTCATTTATTTCTTTCAAAATGTTATTACTGTTAAACTGACACTGAACTGTATGTTCGTGCTAAGCAGATACCACAAGTGGCAATCAACACATGTTCAAAACAAAGCATGCGCTCTACCGTGATTGATGGCTTGCTGCGTGCTTGACCAGTTAAGTACTGGATGGACTGTTTATATTTAAAAAATGAGTTAAACAAAAAACAAATGAAGTCAGGAAATAATTGGCTCAGACTGGATGAGATTTTTAAATAAAATTTTCAGTTACTCATTGTTTTCTAATTTCATCAACCTGTGAATAGTCATTAGAAAAGTAATTCAGTTCCTTACCACAACAACAGCAACCAAAATGATAAAAGTGATATTTGGGGTATATTTCTTTGGCATTATATTTAGTTTTGAATTCTATTTCATTTTATCTGTTGAGAAGATCCTGTACCAGCACCTTGCACCATACAAAATAAAATATGCGTAAGTAAAACCGTATATCAACAATAGCTCAGATCAGCTGCTAGAGTCACAAGACTTATTTCCAAGCCTATTCCTTCTCTCTCTCTCTCTCTCTCTCTCTCTATCTTACTTCCCATCCATAAATATGAACTACAGTTATCACAACAATTAATCTAGCCCTTCTCCCATGTCTTGGCAGGGCTAATATGGCAGTTTTCTAAACACCAGTAAGGGACATGCTGGAGTAAGGCGCCACTGTATACCATCTGCTGTTACCTTCCCAGCCTGGGAAAAAATGCTATTATACACATTGCATGTAGCTCCAGGTTCTGTTACAATTAAAATATCTGGTTTCTAATACATATGCATAGAGTAGGACTAGTTGGCATATCTTCTCAAATTGTGATAACACTTTAGATTTCTAGATCCCTATTTAAATGTAAGCAGATGTGTGATATATACCTTTCATAACTACTTTGTAGTTCCGATTTTCCTCATGCCTAATGTCTGCTTTTGAATCATCTTCACGTTATGTTCTGATATGGATTGCATCTCAAATAAGATCATAAGGTTTTGCACACATTTATTGAGGCCTTGCCAGATTGAGTGCACACAGTCATTTAAGAAAAAATGAGCCAAAAAAAGAGATTCACGTAAATAATTTTTCCTCAAGCAGTTGTCGTTTAAAAATGTTATTAAATTAGATAAGAAGGCAAAATAGACACATTTTATCTAATGGATGCCAATATATTAACTGGATATCCACACAAGCTTGGTAAAGATAAAAAAGCATCATACCTTTTATCTCCAAAGCCAGGAAACTTTACTTGATCTTTAGTGGCTGCTGTTAGTTTCTAAGCAGCATCTCACATCATGGAAAAGAGCCTGTGGAGAGATGGCAAGAATGTGATGCCCCATGGTGATACACTACCCACTCTAGCTCATAGCTCATATCACTGACACATCATAATTAGAGTAAATCAAGTATGTCTTTTGCATACTAATCAAGTCACAGTTTAGATATCAGTGATTCATTTGAGTGCTTTAATTGGGCACTGATGGCTTTGTACTTGACCAATAGCATAACATGCCAATTACACATTAGCAACCTCCCTTACACACAGCCAAACATTTTAAACAGGAATATAAGCAGCATAGCATCAACCAACCATAATATGAATTAAATGAATTTTATGGTGTTCTTGGCATACTCCAAGCACCTAGCAGAAAGCATCCATGATCTTCAAAATGTAACAGTTTGCTAGAAGACAATCAGCCTTGTACAACATGAATTAGTGAACTAGTTATCCGGTCTTTTCAAGCTGAAAAGCATAAAAAAACATGTTTTTTCTATTTTCTCTACATTCCCATTTTTTATATCATATAATATTATTATTGTAGTATACTCTATTCTATATTCTGTTTTGTATATTTCTTTTATTAGTTTTTTGTGAAATCTTTTCTGTCTCATAACCACATGATCTATTGCATGGTCAAACAACAGTTGATTTACTGGATGAGCAGCGTTTCAAACATGCTTATAGTTAGTAAAACTGTACTGGAAAGTTTCACTGTTTTCTTTGCTCCACTTATCTGTGTTTGCCTTGTAGCAAATTCAAGCAATAGTCCTACTAAAACAGTTATTGCAGTATAGTTATTTATTCTCCAGCCGACATGGCAAACAGTACATTTTTCATTAATTCTGGCTTAAAATATGGAAGCTTGCCAGTTGATTATGAAAAGAAATAAGTATGACGTGTACCTTTTAAAAATCATTGTGAGCGATCTAGCTAGCTTAATAACAAATGTGGCTTTTTCAGGACCTATTTCTATTCACAAAAGTGAATAATAAAATAATAAAATTGGCATGGCTGTATTTACCTAAACTTTAGCATAATAGTGCTCTTGCTTATACGAGCAGTACATGTTCTACATTTTGATTTACATGTACAGTAGAGTCAAACATTTAGACACACATTATACATTAATACTGAAGACATCCAAACTATAATGGAACACATATGAAATGATGTGCTAAACATAAACCCATAATAATATTTTAGATTTTAGATTGTCCAAAGTAGCTATATTTAACTTTAATGACAGCTTGAAAAGCTCATGACATTCTCTAATCAGATTCATGAGGTAAGTCACCTGCAATGGTTTTCAATTCACAGTGTGCCTTTTCAAGATCTCATTTGTTAATCTTGTCTTCTTGATGTGTTTTAGACCATCAATTGTCTTATGCAGCAGAAGAATGGGTAAAGAATCAATAGCCCTGTAAGTGCTACTACAAATACTTTACAAATCTATATTATGACAGTAAAAAGAAAAGAAAAACCACAGTCTATCATTACTTTAAAAAATGAAGGTCAGTCAACATGAAAAATCTCAAGATCTTTAAATGTATTCCCAAGTGCAGCCTCCAAAACCACCAAATGCTATAATGAAACCGGCTTTCAGGAGAAATAGAAGACAAAGGAAGGACCCAACAAGTACTCAACACCTCTGGTAACTCCTTCAAAACTGTAGCAAAACCATTCCAGGTGACAACCTCATGAGGGTGACTGACAGAGTCACTGAGAGGCTGTCAACAAAGCAAACAGCTAATTTGAGGAATCAAAAATATAAAACATATTCTGGGTTAGTAAACACATTCTTTATTGACTACATAATTCCATATTTGTTCTGTTATAATATTTATTATATTATTATTATTATTTGTCCTCTACATCTCCTTGGTCTTCCTCTTTTCCTCCTTCCTGGTAGCTCCATCCTCAGGATTCTCCTACTGATATACCCCATGTCCCTCCTCTGCACATGTCCAAACTATCCCAATCACGCCTCCCTCACTTTGTCCATAAAACGTTCTACATGAACTGTCCCTTTAATAAACTAATTTCTAATCCTGTCCATCCTCGTCACTCCCAATGAAAATCTCAACATCTTCAACCTCTACCTCCAGCTCCACCTCCTGTCTTTTAGGCAATGCCACGGTCTCTAAACCATACAACATCACAGGTCTCACCACAGTACTATAAAATTTCCCTTTCACTCTCGCATATACCATTCTATCACAAATCACTCCTACCACTCTTCTCCACCCACTCCACCCTGCCTGCACTCTTTTCTTTACTTCTCTAACACACTCTCTATTACTTTTGCACTGTTCACCCCAGGTACCTGAACTCCTCCACCTTCACCACCTCTTCTCCCTGCATCGCATCACTCCACTGCCCTCCCTCTCATTCACACACATGTACTCTGTCTTACTCCTACTGACTTTCATTCATTTTCTCTCCAGCTTGTACACTACACCCACCTCTCCAGGCTCTTCTCAACCTGCTCCCTACTCTCATCACAAATCCTTTTTACATTCTCTATACATCTCTATCAACATTCTCAAAGCAAATAATGTGTCTGTGGTGCTCTTCGTCAGCATAAAACCATACTGTTGTTCACAGAATTCTACACAATTTTGCAATTCAGTGAATAGTTACTGAGACTATGTTTAAAGAAAACCCAAAACTCAAATGGTTATACAGCCAGAAGATGTTTTTCTTTTTTAGTGCAGAGAACTGATGTATGCCTTCCTTGTATCTTGAGGGATGGACGGTAGAGCAGTGCTAAAAGCCTGCAGGAAATGCAATGCAGAACAGATTTTGATAAGTGCCTTCAGAGAAATGGAGGCCAGTCTGTGTAGTCATGCATGTTTTAAATCAGATTCAGGCAGCTACAGGAAACCAGTGGATGGAGTTCAGTAATCATGCAGATATGCAGACATATGAGTTGAAACACGTATGTCTGAGAGAGGAAAGGAGATAATGAGTTCAGTGTCATCAGCACAGCAGTGGTATGAAAACCCATGTGAGGTTATTACCTGACTGAGAAAAAGAGTAAAGAGGGATATAGAGAAAAACCAAGCACTTGCACTTGTGGGATATGAGTGAAGTATACAGAGAAGGGAGAGAATGTAAATATGGATAAGTAACAAAAAGAGGCAACTTTAAAAGTCCTTTAAAAGTCATGCAGTGCATTAATCCAGTCGCTAGCAGCTGGCACTCTCTCATTCTCTTCAAGTGAGTCCTGTCTTCTGTGTTGTCCCTCAACAAATTTTTCATGTCTTCTTTGTTTTCTCTGGCCATTCCCTCACCTCATTCTTATACAATTTAAGCTTGCCCAGTGTTCACAGACTAATTTATTTTAGTGAATTGAGAGGTACAAACTAGAATAGTGTCCCTGCTTGCCAACCTGCCATATTCTGTATTATTTACTGATACAATTCTTTCTTTGAGAGCAGCCTGGCATCAAAAGGGGTATTGTCTTGTGGCAGAGTATAAAGAGGTACTGACAGACAAAAGCTAGTCTAAAGCTACAGTCACACAAACAGTGACTCACAGCAACAAAATGAGCATAGTCCATTTCTTTTTTAATGAAATTTGTGAACCTCCAGCAAGCATGAGTGACAGCAAGCATTGGTAACATGTCCAGTGCTGCGACAAAGTTGAGAAAAGTTTGACTTTAGGCAAATGGTGCAGTAACTACTAAGTCAGGATGATAGAGCGGACTGTGTTTCCTGGGAGCTTCTAATTGATTTGTCTCCCATTGTCTATTTGGATACATTCTATACATTTAATATCATAATAATGCCTGTAAATCAAGCTAGTTTTATTTTTAAAGGTATTATCTAAACCTTATGGTAACCATATTGGCAGCACGCTCGAGTTTGAACTATGTTATCTCCCCTAAAAAAACAACAATGAGAAAACCAACCATAAAGTGTATTTATTTAATAATATTTGTTAAAAGTTTTGGAATCATGAAAAGTCTTGAATTAAATGAGATCCAACATAGTTTATAGCTTCACATCAACTACCGATGACACTGGGCTTTGTTGTAGTAACAACTCAAATTAACTGAACATATTCGGTATCAACATATATGCCATTTTCTTTTGAAGTTTACGTTATATCAGGCATTGGATATTGGGATATTTCATGCATCTGTAGATTTAATATCAGTGTTATGTTAACTTAAAAGAGCAGTAGTCTGCCCTTATGAATTGCAATGTTTCACTGAGCGCAAGAAAAATATTTGCTTGAGTGTGAAAACAGTTTTGTACAGCAAACCTTTAACAAAATAAAATATACCTTTATCATAAGTCCTCTTCAAAAATAAATTGTCAAGTTATTGAAAATTGAGATTACACAATACGACCAAATGTTTGTACATTACCTATACAGTAGGGGAGCCTTCCCCAAATGTTTGTCACAAAGTTTGAAGTACACATGCTCCTGGAAGATCTATGTACAATTTAATAGGCTCAAACATATTCCAGCATAACAATGCTCCTATGCACAAAGCAATCTCCATGAACACTGACTAAGCTAAAGATTGAGTATAACTGGTGACATGTTAGCAAGCAGGGACTTTAATCTAGGTTGTACCTCTCAATTCACCAGAATGAAGAAGTCTCTGAACACTAGGCAAGGTGAAATTGTATAAAAATGAAGTGGGAGAATGGCCAGAGAAGAGGAAAGGGGACATGAAAAATGACTTGAGGGACAGCACAGAAGATGAAACTCACTTAAAGGAAAAGAGGCAGTGCCAGCTTCCAGGTTAACACACTCAATGACTTTTAAAAGTAATGTGCATTGCCCTGACCTCAACCCTATTGAACATCTTTGGGATAAACTGGAACGCTGACTACACCCCAGGCCACCTTACCTGACATCAGTGCCTGATCTCACTAATCCTTCAAAATCGAATAATAAGCCTTTCCAGATGAGTGGATATTATTAAATGGAGGACTAAATCTGAATTGGAATGTTGGGACCACAAACCTTTGGTCATATAGTATTTCCAAAATAAATCTTCTAGTGACTTTTTGAATGCATTTGAAAACTAGACATTAGTATAAAAAAACACAGTTCACCAGATTTTACATGTATTTGCCAAATATCATGAATAAACTGATTACATGGATGTGTGCTTCATCACATAGCAATCCAACAAGAGCTTAGTTTATAAATTAAACTTTCGCTTAATAAACTAAACTATACTTATTACAATATCATGATATTGAAGACATCGCTCTTCATGTCTTGATAATGATATGAGAATTAAAAACGTCTCCAGGTTATGTATGTAACCATGGTTCACTGAGGGAACGAAACACTGCGTCAACAATGCTTTGGGAATACTGTCTAAGTTCTTAATCACGTGTGCAATCAGTCCAATGTAAAACGTGGTGTCACCGGTGGGGTAGTGTCACGACCAGGAAGCTATAAAGAGCACATGGAGTGATTTCGGTGCTAGCTTCTAAAAATGAAAGGAAGCGCTGCAGGGATGCCGGCAGTGTGGCCTGGAGACGCAGTGTCTCATTCCTCAGGGAACCATGGTTACATATGTACCCGCCCCTCTGTCCTTCAACCTAGCTGTGCTCTTCCCTGCCCAGTGTGGAAGATCACAGCTAGGTCGAAGGACAGAGGGGCCAGAAGTGGCACTGATCATACCCTGATCTAGGGTAAAGAAAGGCACTGGCCGAGCCTGGAGTAAACTTCAGGAATGAGGGGGCCACAGAGAGGGCCTGAAGATCCCCCACTCTCTTGAGAGAGAAAATGGAACACGGTCTTAACTGTGAGAAACCTCCAAGGCAACTCGGCCAATGGCCACTCCCCTAGGGGCCACAGTCTTTACTGCTCCGGGTGGACTATTTTGCCCCCTGCCTGAGAAGAATCTTCTATGGAGGATGTTCGAGAAGGGCTACTAGTTCCGCGAACCATAGTTTTCCTGGCCACCGTGAGGACGCCAGTAAGAGACGGACTCCATCCTGGCATACTCTCTCTAGAACTCCCAGGAGCAGTGCGACAGGAGGGAAGGTGTGCAGCCTTGGCCATGCCTGTGCCATGGCATCCAGCCCTAGAGGGGCTGGGGAAGTAAGGGAGAACCAGAGTGGATAGTGTGATATCTCTTAACTCGTGAACAGGTCCACTGGAGCTCCGTAAAATTTCACCCAGATCTGCTCCACCACTTGGGGGTGGAGTCACCATTCCCCGGGCCTCAGCCCTTGCCTCAAGAGGGTGTCTGCTCCCTTGTTTAGATGGCCCGGAATATACGCTGCCCTCAAGTAGAGAACAGCTTCCCCTGTGCCCACAGGAGGATCTGACATGCCAGCTTGTACAGGAGGTGTGAGCACAGAGCCCCCCAGGAGGTTGATATAAGAGACCACAGAGGTGTTGTCCGAACGGACAACACATGATGGCCTTTGAGGTCCAGAAGGAAGTGCTTCAGAGCTAGAAGCACAGCCAGCATCTCTAGGCAATTGATGTTCCACAGCAGATTTGGCCCTCCCCAAAGACTTTGGGCAGAGCGGCCACTCATAACCGCTCCCCAGCCCGTGAGGGAAGTATCCGTCCTTAGCTTTATGACGACCAAGAACTCCCAGCATGGGGCCCTAAGACAGGATCCTAGGATCTTTCCACACATCTAAGGGCTCGCCGCATGACCTTGATTGTACGGCGTGGATTGCCCTTCAGAGAGAACCCTCGGGTCCTGAGCCACCACTGAAAGGGTTTCGTGTGCAGAAGGCCAATTTCAACCATATAGGAACCATCAGCCCCAGCAGTCTCTGGAACTGCTTAACAATGAGTGACTGGCCTTCTTTCACAATGCTGATGGCCATAAGGATGGACGCAATACGGGATGGGGACAGCTGCGCACGCATAAGGATCGACTCCCACACAACACTTGAGTAAGTGGTTCTCTGCAGTGGAGAAAGCACACTCTTCTTGCCATTCAGCCGTAACCCTGTTTCCATCATGTGAGCAAGAACAACATCTAGATGCCGGGCCGCTAAGTGCTCTGATTTAGCTAGGATCAACCAATCATCTATATAGTTTAGGATGCAGACACCCTGAAGTCTCAGAGGGAACAACGCGGAAGCATTCCCAAAGCATTGTTGACGCAGCTCAAATTCCTGAAAGGGAACTGTACACAAAAACATGAATCTATTAATGCTCTCTTAGCAGTGATATCTATAACAGTAAAGACTTATTGGAAAGACTTGATTTTTCCAGCCAAACGTGAGTCTTTCCCAAACTGTTACCACAAAGATGGAGGCACACAACTGTATATGATGCCTTGGGATGTGGTAGCATCAAATTCTCCCTTTACTAGGAGACCCAAACCTGCTTCAGCATGACAATGCCTTTGTGTACAAAACAAGCTCCATAAAGAGAATGTTTATAGAAGATCTTGAGTGCCTGCTATAAAGCTCTGACTTTAACCCTATTAAACCACTTTAGGATAAATCGGAACGCTGACTGCACCCCAGGCATCCTCATCCTACATCAGTATCTGACTAACAATTATCCTGTGGGATCAATAAAGTATTTTGATTCTTTATTAACACTTTGGTGTAAAACATGTGCCAAATTAAACATACGGATCACGAATACGGATGATCCGCTGTGGCGACCCCTAATGGGAGAAGCCGAAAGAAAGTTATTAACACTTTGGCTGAATGAATATAAATCTCCACAAACACACTTTAAAACATCTTCCCAGAAAAGTGAAGGTTATTACAACAGCAAATTAAAATAAATGTGGAAATAAGAAACAAACACATAAATCCTGCTAATCCATGCTAATTTGTTCACAAACTTTTTTCCATATAGTATATGTGGCTGTTATGATTCTTCTCCGTATTTGTTAATCTGTTTGGAAAATTTGGATGTGAGATGCATATGATATGTGCACTAAATAAATACTTTAGAATATTTAGTAGAATGTCTCACCAAATTAGACCAAACACCTCACGTATGGGTTGCTATTACAGGATTCCTATGGTGACAGTGACAAAAAGCAGTGCAGGGTTAGAGTTAGGGTTTTTACCAATAATTATTTACCCTAATGTCTAATGTTAGTTACATCGATTTATATTTAAGGTAGCTTAATTTATGTATTTACTTAGTTACTGGATGTTTTGTTGCCAAATGAATGCCAATGAAGTTTTTTCAGCCAAATCCAACTTGACACCAGTACTTCAACTACTATTACTACTGATCTTACCAGCTAACCAGCTAATGGTGGCAGTATTTAACAACTATAATCACTGTTAGGTTTGTATTGTGTCTTGACTTCCACAAGAAGTCATGAAACATTCCAGAAAAGAAAAGCAATATCTAAAAAATACTAGAATCAAAAGAGCAGCAAGGGCATCAGGACAGAAGAAGTCACATTTTATTACAATTTGGTCAGGCAGATGTGAAGTTCGCAGGACAAAAGTGTGATAATGCATTTCCAATAACGATAATTACAACTCCATTAAAAAGCCTTCAACTACAATAAAGCACTGTCGATTAATTCTACTTCACACCAGAAGCAATTCTGCACACACTTTGTCATATTCCTTGTATGTTCCTTTTATTTGCAGTTTTATTTTTTTTTTTATTTATCTGATCGTCACTCCTACAATATGTGGGATACAGCTTTTATAATGTCGGTATTGTAACTGCTGCCAGTGAGCGAGACAAACCTACTACAGGCTGAAATATTGCGATGACATTCAGGGAAAAAAATGAAAGCATTAGATGTGCATTAAATATCTTTATATTTCATTTTTATTCCTTTACTACAGCACATCCGTCGTGCACTACTCATGTAAACTTTTGAGTGATCAGCAGAGGAAAAGCCCTATTTTAGTGAGGAAAATATTCCTAATTACAGAACTTTTTAATGAAAGTCATGCTACTTTTTACTTTTGTAAAAAAAAAAAAAAAGAAACAAAATCCTACATGTACTTGGCTGTAGTTAGAGTTCTGCCAATGCAGCCTTGTGGATCAGTGTGACATGCTACGCCTTAGCCTCGAGGAGGCCCCTCTCTCTCTCTGAATCACTCAGTTGCATCAAAAACAACGTAGTACTTCAGTATTCCTAACACATCTATTTGAAAAAAGCAACACCAGGGACCATTAGAAGCTGGGCAAGATGAGTAGCTGAACATGTAGGAAGCTGTATATTGAAAGCTCAAAAAACTAATGTACTGCATATTATACTACCGGGGGGGGTATAAATTATTATTTATAATTGAATAAAAATGGTCTGCATTCTCAGAGTGCATTGAACAAGAATAAAGAAGAAATGTTCCCTATCAGTGTTGCACAGAAGACAGATTAGCTTTAAAGAAGGCTATTCATATTCAATTAAATATTCTTGAAAAAAATAAAAAAGATGAACTATAGACACAAAGACAGGACTGCAATTCAAACTCCTTTTACTTCTTCATACATTATTTGATTGTCTTGAGGAAATGTATAATTTATTTCTCATTACATAGGAGATATTAGAATTTAAACATTCAGTGTATGTGAGGGAGGGGGTGTGTATATGTTATATGAAAAAAATGAGAGGTATGTGAAATACAAAGGAAAACATGATAAATATTGTATTGGTTTATCATCAATGAATTATTTCCACAAACAGCACCACAAGGTCCACTATCACCCCCTGTGTGGATGAGCTCTGTTTTGTAAATATTTTGTTTGTTTGTGGTTTCTCCATCCTTCTCCCTCAAATTCCCTCCACTGTTTATTGTTTTCACTATCACGGGCGAACCCTTTTTTGCATTTAAATGTAAAGGCATTTTTTTTTTACTTCTCCACCTTAATATGTGGTGTCTCTGTCTTGTCCTATTTCTGCATGCATGCAATACAGAATGGAGAAATGGGCTACCGCACTACTCCATTCCAGCTCCTGGCAGCAAATTTCAGCTAATTTGTTGTTAGCAAATGACTTAAAACAGATCGTTTTATACCTGTGTAAAACCTAAAGCAATTGCCTCGCTGATGCAGAGAAGAAAAATATATGGACCGACAATTATCTCATTTATACAACTGAGCAGTTGAAGCTCAAGGGTGCTCATGCCCGTCGGATCAGAAGTCCATCAGCCTGGACTGGACTGTAGATTTATGCAGTTAATCATTGTCTGGTTGTTATCAGGTGATTAAAGAGAGTAAAATGCTTCCTAGATTGTATTTGAGCTGATTGAATAATTCTTGTTTGCAGCTGCCTCTCTCTCTGTGTGTGTGTGTGTGTGTGTGTGTGTGTGTAAAATAGCTTGCCCCTACATTATTCTTGACATTGCACATACTTGATATAATATATTGCTCAACCAACCCAAATTTTAATTAGCAATCTATTGACTTATTTTAGATTTCAGCTCTTCCATCAAACATCACAATCACATACACTATAAAGACAAAGTATTGGACCACAGGACATTTCCAGCCATATGTGCTTCTTTCACAAAACTGTTACCACAAAATTGGAGGCACACAATTGCATAGGATATCTTGGGGTGCATTCGAATTAAACTTTCCCTTCACTTAATTTAGGAGACTCAAACCTGTCCCAGCATGACAATGCTTCTGTGCACAATGCAAACTCCATGAAAATATAGTTTACATGGGTTGGAATGGAAGATCTTAAGTGGCCTGGTATTGAGCTCTGACCTCAACTCTATTAGATACCTTCTGGATGGATTGCACTCCTAGCCTCCACACATTACTTTACTAACTCCATTGTAGCTGAATGAGCACAAATCTCCACAAGCACACTCCAAAATCTAGTGGAACATCTTCCAAGAAGAGTCATAGTTATTAAAACAGTAGATAGGGAGTAAATGTTAAATTGGATGTTAAAAAAGCACATATAGTGTGTCCCTAAATACTTGTCACTATAATTTAACATTCTCATCTGCCTACAGGCATCTATGTATTCTGACTGAAAGGCAAGTAAAAGGGTGGATAATAAAACAATCTCTAATCAGATTGGTCTCAACACAGGCCCTATATTTACACACTTCACATCAGTCTATTTAATATTGTGCTTGTTTGTATCACCTGTTAATGTCCTCACCTGGCCAAAATAACATTCCCATAGCAAGCTACATGGCTGAAGTCATGGTTCTCTGTCCTGCTGCAGTATTGTGGGAAAAGACCACAGCATGATCAGTCCCTAATTATTCATTATCCTTAGAAGATACCTGCTGAACAAATTCCTTTCATCCAAAAGACATTCATATAACTTTAGCACTAGCAGTGCAAAGTTCATTTGATGTGAAATGCTCAAATGATCACACAAGATTGTGGCTGTCAATTATTTAATATTATAATTACATCGATACAAAAATTTTAGAAGCAGCCACTTGCAGGTGGACTCCTGTTGTGATGAAAGAATGTTGAAAGCTTTGTTCACACAAATTATGCAAATTAGGTTTAGCCTAAATCACTTGTCATTATGTATTGTATACTGTGTGTATATATATATATATATATATATATATATATATATATATATATATATATATATATATATATATATATAAAATAAAATTTTATGGTTTATTTAATAAATGCAGATACATACAGGAATTTGGAACTTTTTGGAGAGAGAATTTCTCCAAAGAGATTCCACAACATTAAATCTAACTATAAAGTCATTTTTAACATTTTATTCACTGGCACATTGGTGTGGTTATAAAAAAATAACACACTGTGATCTATACTGCTGTACACAGCTTGTAATATTTTTATATAAAAGCATAGCCTGTTATTGTTCCTTTAGGCCCTGAAGTCTGAGTCGTGAATTCCTTTCTTAGGATCAAGCCCAAACTTTCTTGAACTATTTTAACTTCAGTTACCAGCTGCGAGCTCAGATGCACATACGCTAGCATATAGATAACAAATTAAAAGAGCACTGAGTCAAATTAAAAAACAAATTGTTATATAGTAGTTTTTGGATTAATTATTTTATAGAGACTTAAATATTTTTGGGTGTGCTCTCATTTCTTACTCTCATTATTCAAGGGGAAAAGTCATTCAATTATTGAAGTGGGTTACTCATTAATGTATTATTAGTATGTAATATTAGTAGTGTATCATTAATGTCATTTGTGGTATTAGCCAGTCGTCACAAAGTGTAAGGATTGTTTATGTATAGACAGTTGGCTGCTACAATACCTTCATCATATTACCTTTTTGAGACCTAAAATTTAATTGATATAATGTCTCAATCTTAGATGGACAATTATGCTAATAACCATGCTTTCTGAAAGCTCAGGACATCATCTTTAAAAAATGTAAAATAATGCTTTGATAGTCTGATTAATTGATTGATTGATAAAAAAAAAACACTGAGTAGACAGGCTACTCTGATTAAATAATCCATAATTACTACAATGTTTTTCCACTTTTACACATTCATTCCAAAACAAAATGAAAACAGCTTATAAATAAAGGGTTCTGTTATGATTAATAATGCATAAATGACTTAACTAAATGATCCATTAGAAAGGAATCTAGAAAGGATTATTGCAGCTTAGTGCAATCACCTTTAGTGTGATTTAATGCACGCTGAATTATAAAAATATTATAAAATATGCAATTACTATACCCGTGATGAAACGCATGTGTTGCATTGATGGTTCCCTGTTTTGTATTTAATGTTCATAAATGCTGTATGTCTATGATTTATACCAAAATGTATATTTTTTAAAGACAGGATATTTGAACCTGCTGTAAAGGATTGTATCAATTTATACATACAAGACTGGAAGCATGTCCAGAGTTATATAGGTTTACGGGGTACAAGGCAGAGAACAATGTAGACAGACTCAGACGCACACACTATGGATGAATTAAAAATGTAATCATGTCATTTGACGAGGGGAGAAAACCAAAGAACACAGAGGAAACCCTGAGTCAAGGCTGAGTTTTCATGCATACATCAAAGTTTACATTTGCAAGAGGCACACAGGTGGTCCTGGGAAATGTGTAAATTAAAATCTGGTCTACTAACTCAATAATTTAGTTGTATCATTCATTCTGACCCTTACAATAATTGTAAAAAGCTGCAAATAACAACATAACAAATTCAACACGACCAAGCTTTTAGTGTAGGTGGTGTGTTTTAATCAATAAGCATTTTTTTTGTTTGCTAATTGTGGTCTGTGTTTCTACTTCCTCTCAGCAGTCCAAACTACAAATCACCATGGCAATTTCGCAAACAAGGATTGACTCAGTAAGGAGATAATTAACCATCATAACACTACTGTTGTTTCCTGTTGCTATCATTCACCACAGTGGACCTTGCTTTAGGACAGAATTTTATTGGAGCCACTATTTCAGAGATGATATTTGTATATTTATTATCTCCTCTAATGCTCACAACTGAAATTGGAGTCAGCAACTCGAAGGCCCAATAAATGCTTTAATGGCTACAATGAAAATCCAAAATACTACTGTCCACATTTAAATGATAAATAAATGAATAAGTATTATAAAAGTTTGATTATGTGGGGGTCCATGGAGTTTATTCCACAGCTCCTTGGCAACAAAAAAAAAAACACAGAGAACTTCTGCTTTAGAGGTTTACTCAGTAGTAGTGGTGTCCGACTCTTAGCATGCCAAGGCACCAAACACAAACAGGGCTGATACTGTCTAACTGACCACAATATAATTTCTTACAGTATATAATTACTACATAGTTATTATTGGACATTATAATACTACATACGTTTTTTTTTTTTATTATTATTATTATTATTATTATTATTATTATTATTATTATTACGTCCTTTAGATAATGTATACAGTGTTGTTAGACTTCATTTTTAATTAATAGAATTGCAGAGTGAGTTGAGGCAAATTACATAGCAAGCTGCAGTCAGCTTCACCGATCTGCAACCCACCAGTCAATCTGTTTTGTGCTGCCAGGCCTAATGACCAGCTCAGCTTTCTGTCGAATTCTGTAGGAATTTGGTTTACTATCAGGCTATTCCATAACCTTGATCTGAAGAGGCAATTTGAATTCAGTGCATAAAACTTCCAGGAAGGAGCAAAGAAAGCCAAAGCCAGCTGCTAGAGACTGATAAAGCTTTATGAATTCCGCCTTTGTCCAAAATACAGCGGCTCAGGTGGATACAGCAGGGTGAGTTACTCATACCGACGTTACACCAAGGGTATACTACCATGCACTCATGCTCATGCACATTCATTATTGCCTGTCATTGCATGGAAAACATGAATTAGGGAATTACCAGGACTATGAAGAGACTGGCACTTTTCTATAGTGTAAATCTCAGACTGTTCAGGCATCAGCAAATTCCATTCCATGTCTGGCCTACAGACATTTTGTTTCTCATTTTCACAAAGATGTATTTTTATGTACCATTTTTGACACTCGGAGACACTGCAATTGCATCTATGCAATTGTGTTATTCGTATTCTGTAAAGGCTGCAAAGCTGGACACATCAAAACAAGAAATGTTTTTTGCCTGAACATCAATCAAATCCCAAGACAGAGTTTGTATTGGCAAATATGTTTTAGTATTAAGTAGTATTAAGTTAGTAGCATTTGCACATTTTTCTATTGAGTAGTTTTGGGAAAACGGCTCCATTAAAAACCCTGGGGAGCAAAAAAACAAAGAAACAATGAATACAATAAATGCTGTGTACTAGCCATAAGTAACATCAGTAGACATGGATCAGTGGATTGCTGATTTTTAAGGCAAAGAGTATAGTAATTTATATTTATGGGTAGGGAAAGGAAGAAAACAAAGAAAAAAAAGTGTTGCTTTATAGAGAAAGATACAAACTCAGAGAGACAAAACTATGCATCAAGTTAATAAAATAATATGAAAAGGAAAGATAAGGAAAAGACCAGCAAGTGAACCAATGTAAGGCAAGACACAGCACAGCACAGCACAACAGAAGCGACTTATTGAGGCATCGAGGCTACTGAATGCTTCCTCTGGCCATGCTGATGTGACGTGCCTGGAGTGCAGAGCAGCTGCTTTCTGGAGCTGCCAGTTTCAGTGAGCAGCTGAGGCATGGACATCGTCCTCATGCCTGTAACACCGGCCAGAAAACTTGACCATGTTTAGGTAAACCAGGCTTCCATCAGTCACATCTTTGCAGGTCAGATTTCAGCAAAACCTTAAACTGAACGGCACTGAACTTGCGTTTCTGGTGCACTTAAAGGGAGTCAATGAAGTGAAAAGTGTAGTGTGTTTTTTTCCCAGTTAATAAACATAATCGACTGCTCTGTTAACTATACCCTTACTCAATAGAAGCCCTATTGTAAAATAAAGGTTTTAGCATAACCTTTATAAGACACTCAGAAAAATGTGTCATTATAACCAGGGTTGCAAAAAACTTTCCATTGGAATTAATGGAAATTATACCTCCTTAGGATAACACCCCCTGCACACAAAATAATGTCAAAAAATGTCCATCTTGGAGAGTATTTATGTAAATTACATAAATACTACATGAACGTATGTTTAAAACATCTTGTGCAAAGATTTATTGTGCAACAGAATTAAACAATTAAATCAAAGAAAGAAAATGTCATTATTGAAATCTGTATTAGTTTGAAGGTGTCGGCTTATGACAAAACAAAATGTTGATATTTATCTTAATATAAATTTCCCCACATTTCCTATTAATTGCCATAAATTTCCAACTTGAAATATTTTAAAAATTCCCCAGATGAAGTTCCCATGGAAAGTAACCAAAATCTCTATCAAACACAAGTCATAAAACTTCCATTCTTGTGATATTGACTCTACTGTGGTCATTTTTGTAAGAACATGGTTAAGGGGAATCTACATACTCACTCTGTTAATGAGAACAATAAAACAAAAACAACCTGAACCCAGACAGATGATTCATCTGTCCATGTGCTTGACCAACATAGTTCAACAACATACTTGTCCAGCATATGAGTCAAGTTTAAGTATGTACACTCTCTTAGCTCTTAATTCTTTTATAAGTTTTTCTAAGCATTTTGTTGATGCATTTCTCTTGACTTTGCACACAGCTCTGAGTTGTCAATCTGCGTATAATCTGCGTATACTGCGTAGTCGGTTACATCGGTTTATCTCCCATCTTTGTCAGGATGCCAACCCGCAATCTCCTGACAAAAAAGCTGTTCATGGCGTGAACCACTCGAATCATTTCTGGTTTTGTGTTATTGGTCAGATCTGGACAGTTCTATTTCTTTTTTTGTCTGCTTCAAGTTTTTGGATTAGAAATCAAGTTATTCTCTATGGGCATAACCTGCCTCGCAATGAAATGCTGAATAGATAATATATTAAACAGCTCGAGGGCAGAGATGCATAGATATTGACTTGATAAATATGTAATATAGGAGAGACAGTCCTCATGGTCCCTCCATGAGGTGAGCGGGGTGTGATCTCTTGCCTTTTTGCTTTCTCTGTAATTTTCTTTTTTTGATATAACAGCAGACAGAAGACGTCTGTCAATCAGACAGTCCTGTATGAAAACACATGGGAACTAAATCATGATTTATAGCTGGTGAATGAACGAAATACAAAGGGAAACTTTTAGTAGGAAAAAAAAGTTCAAAAAATGTTTAACCAACTCATGCTGCCACTTTCTGTATTCTTGAACTGTCTGGAATGAATAATTCAATAATTGCAGAAATGACATCCTGATTCCAAACCTCCTGCTGAAAGTACAGGAAAAACCAACATCAGTTCAGGTAATTATTTCTACTAATAGACTGCAAATACACACTGCATAAAATAAAAGAAATAGGGAGTAAAAAAAAGCAGGCAAACGGTATAATCAACTGAGCTAAACTTTCCTCACTAAGCTATTACACACCAAAACGTGACTGCTGACTGTTCCAAAATGGCAATTAAAATACATTTCCATCTTTTTTTTTCTTGGTTGCCATTTCCCACAGCCACTTTCTTGCTGTCCTGTGTGAATCCATCATATCAGTAATTGTGCTCTGACTGGGTGTGTGTAAAAGACTGGAAAGATGTTGTTGCATTTTACTTTCTATAAAATGACTAGTTAAAAATAACCTCAGGCAATACTATATACCAGCTCCAAAACTGACATCAGTAAAGACTTCATTATATCCTGTGAGAAAAGCCTTTTTGCACTTTTTTGTCAGTATAAAGACACTCCGGGAGGTGCTCTCTTCTATCTGGTCCGCTGCAGAAACCATAACAAAAGAAAGTGTGAGCTTAAAATTTTAAAATGCAGAACAATAAATTTGAGATAGTGTTTAAAACGACTTGTCAGACTTGTCAGCTTTCTCGGGTTTTAGATAAGTTGTTGAATTGCTTTTGAGTTCCGATAAAGGTTAAAGCAATCAGTTTGTATTAAAATGCGGTGTAGTACTGCAAATCTTTTTTGTGCGACTATACAGCCTGTAAAGGAACAGCAAAGAGACTTTTGTATAGACGTTTCGCTATAAATCATGGAGTAGCGGTACATTACAGATTCGATTCAATTCGATTCATAATACTGGCTTGAAGATTTCTTTCAGTTCGAGTCTCCAAATATTTGGAACACATTCTGAATAGAGAAAAAAAAATCGGATGGAAGACACTCAAAATCAAAAACTATTAATACAATGGGAAATCTTTTCTGCATGAAAAGTAAACAAATCAAAAATTGCTAAAGATTTTTACACAACATATACCATTTCTTAAAGCCAAATACATAAATCTATAGACGTTTCTAACCTGAGGTGAATTATTAGGAAATAAATCATATACTCCAGGATATTATGCATCTTTAATGGTCAATTAAAACTGTACCTTTTTTTTTGACTAAATAAATACAATTTTAAACCAGGAGTAGCTTGATGTAACCCAAATGAGGATGGGTTCCCCTTTTGAGTCTGGGTCCTCTCAATGTTTCTTCTCATAACATCTAAGGGAGATTTTCCTTGCCACAGTCGCCATGGCTGCTCATCAGGGATAAATCCACATCGTTCACCTTAACTCTTAAAATTCTTAAACAATGTCTGTTGTAAAAAGGGCTATAGAAATAAACTTGACTTGTAATCCTTGTGAAACAAATGATCTGTTACTTGTTTGATTATAACCTGATACAGTATCATGCACCTTATATTCCATCATGGTTGCCATCTGTGTTTTAATTTGTAATTCTCTACACAAGTAACACAAGGGGCCAAAATATAGTGATTATTATGAGAAATATCTAAAAACTAACTTTAAAATAGCTCCTCTATCTGTACTAGCGTGCTTCTAATATTAGAGTCAGGATGTGCATTGTTCTGACATCTTCTGATCATCAAGGGAGTGTTCCACACCTTGAGTTCTGCAGTCCTTGTCCTCAAACCATGATTACATACACAACCCGGCTGCATGGAGTTCACCCAGACTCAGACTCATGGCATTACACAAAACTGCTGATTGCCCCACCTGGCCCACCTCAAGCTATCTCTGGGCTGGAACCATGACACTCATTCCTTTCATGCATGCACTAGTGCTAAATAAAGCAATCCTGATAGCTACAAATGATTAGCGAGTGCCGTGAAGCCCCAAGTGCATACTTAGGACAGGGCAGGAAGTTAAATGAAGTGGAATATGCTAGGAGCAGCTGTGTTAGTGAGGTTATGCAGAGCGCATTAAGTATGCCACCAAAACAGGTACAAAATCCTCTAGAGAACTCGGAATCATTTCCTTCAGTAGATCAGTAAACTTCCAGTGTGAATGCCCCATTGCTTGTTCTTATTCTTTGGTCACATCAACAAACACTGTAATATCATTTGCATGCAATCCATAGCATTTTATATACAATCATAATGAGAAGCTGCTGCGGATTAAATACAATAAAGATATTTACTTGTTCTGTAGTAGCTTTTTATTGACAAAGCGTCATGAGAAACAATCAGGAAATAATTCAGATCATTTTGCATTGGACGTTCAGAAATAAAAATTTGTAGACATCATCCTGATGATGCCATAGCCATTAGTTGGATAGAGAAAAAAAGAGCAAACATGCCCAGGCAGGGGCAGCATACAGTATCTACCTTATCAATCACAACACTATCCAAGACAAAGGGCGTCAGTGAGATCATACATGAGAACGTGGGCAGGAAATGCTATACTACAATTGTGCTACGCCGCCCCTGGTGATGTATCTATTTATATTATTATAGATATTAGATGCAAAATATATGGAAATAGAGAAATTAACAGCATTAATTCCTTCAGCATTTTGCCAGCCTTCACTCCCCACCCCACATGCATCAGTGAGCCTTGGCTGCCCATGACCCTGTTGCTAGTTTACCTCTGTTCCTTCTTTATATATATATATATATATATATATATATATATATATATATATATATATATATATATATATATATAATATACATTCCCTTATCCACTAAACCTTCCACCTACTCCCACTGTTTCTCCTCCATTTTCTGCAAATCCAGTATTCTATGTCCTTGAACACATTTACCTGGAAAAAAGTGTAAATAAAAGTTTGTTGTTGACTCGAGACCCCCCTGTCAATCGAAGCTAATTGTTCTGCTCCCTTTCAGAGACGTGGTCAAGATGAAACGCGCATCAATAAATCACACAGATAAAGATCAAGTCCACGCACAGTGAAGGATTTGCTGTTTTTCATTTCCACCAGCACGGGACTTATTTGACTGTCTCAGTTGTTAATTTTTCTGACAATAATTGATTGTCCTCCAACCGTATAAGGTCTAATTCAATCAGTTAAGATGACGGGTTACAAAGCAGACATCGTTGTCCAATTAAAATTCAAAGTGCACCCAGCAACCAAAATCAATTCTTACCCTGTCTATTTGAGAGTACTTTTCAAGTAGACAGAAAGTATCAGTTAAACAAAAAAGCATACTTTAATCACTTCTTATCATAGCGACACTCTGAAGAATTTAATTACGCATTGTTGGTCAGTATGTTTCAGGATGTATTGGCAATAGCCTTGTAATAAATAGATGTCAAGATTATCTGACTTGAGTTAAGCAGAGATTTTCACCTCGCCCCGTTCAGAATCCACGGCAAGTCTTTTGCATCGATAATGCAGTGAGGTCAAGCACCAGGCCATCACAGGAGTCAGTGTATGAATATGGAGATGTGGTTGCTCACTATTTGGTGCACGGACACCGCAGTGTGAGCTTGATGATTGCAGTATTTGGCAGCTCTGTGCTGCATGTGTGATTTATGAGACGCTGCCTCCAGACTTGGCCTGATTGAACTGATTGTCTCATTCAACAGCAGCATCTACTGCACTGTCTAGTGTTCATAGCATGGTTAAAGGATACAGAATCGCTTTGTGTAACTGTAGCAGCCAGACGGTCCCGAACCTTACAACACATCCAAATCTTTTAAAACTACTGTAAGGCTGCTGTTTGAGTTAAAACACCGCAGTGCCATCAATACTAATAACCTCCTGCAAACGTTTGCTCTTATTTTACTTTTGAAAGCTGAGGAAGCTCAGAGAAACTATTTGAAACCTAAAGGGCTTGTGCTTGTGTTTGTTTTCAAAAGAAAAAAAATATATAGTATCTATTCCTAATCTATTCTGGTCATTGCCTTTAATTACAATCCCACAATGGCCACTTCACTATGTAGTTATCATAATTCAAACTGTGGTACAGAGCAGTAGATATTTATTTATTTCATTCATTTATTCAGTATGTTGCCCAGGAGAATAGTATAATAGTATAGTATGATTAAAATCAGTATGCCATTGTAAATAGCTCATAAATTGTATTTATTCATTTATTTATTTAGCATAAGAGATCAAATGATAGAATTAATGGGTAATAAGTTTTTGAACTACAGCAAATAAAGAAAAGTTTATAGCAATGTGCCACAAGTTTACAGCAGTACTGATATTTCTTTGTATTACTACATGCAAGAGGTTATGACATGCTATTAGTAAATAGAGTCCAATCTGTATTGGCTTTGAAAATTCAAATTTCATCACATTTATGCATAAGAAACCAATCATTTCCAATAATGCTTCATAGCACTGGTGACAAACTGTCAAATATTTCCCACTGCATTGTGTCACATTAGCCCAATAATGTCTACAATTCACACCAAACCCGGAGCATAGTGACATACACAACAGCACAATGTTCCGAGAAAATCCAAGGCACGTCTTCTGCATTTAGTGTTATTTAATAGTCTTTCCCGTGACATCTGTACATTTATAGGGACCTATAAAAATATTGGACATTGCTGGAGAGTGTAGAAATGTGTTGAAAGACTCAGGACATATGTACATATATCATTACAACCCATTAGCAGCCAATAAAAATCATTATTCGAAGATATTCACTACGTAGTGAGTTTGTGTACATCATTAAATCATGAAATAAAAAAATCTATTGTAGAAAAATGTATTTCTATCTTTATGCTTAATGACTAATGACTACATGGCTATACTGTACAATTTGCCAAATTTAACTTCTGGTCCCAAAAGTATCAAAGTGCTAAACATAACATTAATAGAAGGCAAAAAAGTGACCCACCATTACAATTTCTGTTAATATTCTTCATTTATAAATAAGTGAAGTACTAATTGTTCTTCTGGTTGGAGGGTTGTGAGTTCAAATTCCACCACCACCAATATACCTCTGCAGGGCTCTTGAGCATGGCTTTAAACCTTCGGTTGTATAAATAAGATAATTGTAGTTTACTTTGGATAATGGTGCCCGCTAAATGTAATATGATATAACTTATTAATACAATAAAATTAATTTTAAAAACTCTATGTGGGTTGCCTTTGTTTTTGTTTAGAAGAAATATACAATTACCAGAGCGCAATAGCTTTTAGTTTTCCTATATTCAGTTCCACCTATATACTTGACAAAGAATACATACTAATAAATAAACAAATAACCTTAAATTCTAACCTAGATAGGGCTTATACAAAATGCTGATGTTTCTCAGGTAGAATTCAGGCTCAAACCATGAAGAGATTTCCTGAAAGGAACAAACAGTAACTGGACAGACTGGACTTAACACTTGGACAAGCAGAAAAGTTATTTATAACTCCTTATTTAGTTTAATGTATATTTTGCAAGGGCAATTATAGCTCTGATGCTGTCAGCTGAATAAACAAGCTGCAGGTCCCTGACAGTTTCTTGGAAAACTGAGACAGCCAGTGTTCCAGCCACTGGCTTTGAACCTCTAATGTAAAAATGTATATAAAACTATTAGGATAATTGTTTTCAGACTGCTGTTTGGATACTCTGACATCTCTAATTTATCATGTTGGTACATTGCCCTGAAATTGGCAGTGTCAGCTATAATGAAATGATAAGGTATATTTAAAAGATGCCTCATGAACCACTAAGGATCATGCTCTGTTCTAGTTTATATGACTCGGTAGTCTTTGTGTCTGGGTGAGCAAAGAAATTAAAGGCATAAGTGATGTGGCAGGCCATTGCTCTGAACCTTATTAATGATGGCGACTCAGAGAGACAGCTATCAAAGGCCGGCTCTGTGAATCTAACTCCCCCTGCTTTAACCGCCAAGTCAATGACTGGAATTTAATCAGCCTTCACAAAGCTGAGGGATGCCCCTGAGCACAGCGCTTGAATTTGTGAACTCTGAACATGGTCTGATTTCTAATTATGGAGGGTCACAATGGCGGACAATGAATATTGTTCTGATAATCTCCTAGGGCTAAAAAGGATTTTTCACTAATCTAAAACTGCTGACAGTAAAGAACAGCTCCATCATTTCTCCCACAGATAGAACTCAGACATCAGAATTCATTGTGGAGCTAACTAGAATGCCTTGTGCTTTGAACAACACAGAGGGCACAATCTGCTCTTAGTGCACCAGAATGTCATCCAGACAAGTAAACCCTCAGACATTTGCTGAGCGAGAAGATGCTGTAGGTTACTTTGTCTAGTGTATGAATTATTTTTTTTTAACCAGTTGCAGAACCAAGAACAAATTTCACACAGTGCTTACACAGTGCTACCATGGGGTACATACTACTGTTGGGCAGATCGATCCTAAAGTACTGATACATTCGATACAAATGTGGTATTAATGGATCAATGCTTACATTAATTTATTTGGCCGTAAATGGAATATTTTTGAACAAGCTAGTTTAATATTTACTTGACGTGTATAGGAGCTTTTTCCTCTGTTCCTCTACTCAGACAAACCATATTTCAATTGTCACAATTGTTCTACATTCCTTCCTCTTATACAGGTTTTGGTATTTTGTCTTCTTTTGAGGCTGTTTCTCAAAAAACTCATCTTTGACTGATGAATTCTTGAAGAAAACTTCTCAGAAAGTATAGAAAGAACATATTGTTAGCACATTCTTCTAAACATGGAGACCAAAGGTGACCCAAACTTGCTCCATCATGACAATGTTCTTGTGCACACTGTGACCTCTAAGATGATATGGTTGTCAGTACATAAGTTTGCATGGACGATCTTCAGTAACCTGCTATAAAGCTTTGACCTCTTCTACTGAAGACCTTTGGAATGAATTGAAACACAACCCAGGCCTCCTCACCCTACATCAGTACCTGACTACTAATGCTCACGTGGCTGAAAGAGCACAGATCTCTACAACCACACTCCAAATTCTGGTCGAGAATCTTCCCAAAACAGTGGAGGGTATACCAACAGCAAAAGGGAACTAAATGTGGAAAGAGACATAAAAAAATAGAATCATAGTGGGGTGTCCACAAACCTTTGTCTGTATAGTGTAGCAGTGGTGAAGCAGTCAGGTCAAGTGATTACACAACAGTGACAAATTGCTCTGAGTTTTTAATGAGGCTATTAAAATTCAGCTAGCTTTGCTGATGCATCCAGAACACATCATCATGAGATTGTAATAAACCAAAAGGTGGATTATAATGATTAACTCTTACCATATACCATAATGCTTTTGGAAGAGAAACTAAAAGTTGATAGACTTAAAGAACAAGTTAGGGTATAATTAAATTTAATGTCTTTCTTTTTAATCGTGTTACAGCTTCTCATGCTTCATTTTTTAGGAAAAAAAACTAACCCTATTATTTACTACTATGTGCAACATTATGTTAAGTAATAAAGCAGGTAGTGAATGCAAAAGCAGAAAACTAAAAGCAGGCAAAACTAATGATAAGTAAAGAAACGTAACCATAACCTGAACGTGAAAGGATAATAATGTATGTGATATTAATGGACAGTTGAACCATTAAAGACAACAATATCAACAATCATCAAATAAGTGCAGTGAACCCTGGGAATATATACGCGCATATTACAGGGCGTGTGAATTCTGACACATTTCTATGTTATATTTAATCATAAATAAAGCAGTTGTATGAGTAAGTGTGTATGTGTGAATGAGTGAGTGTCCATCATCATCCTTCTTATACCACTGATCAGATCCTTTGATATAAGGCAATTCTCAGCCCTAATGGTTTTGTTATCGAGCTTTTAATATAAAAAAAATATTAGTTTTTCTATTCTAATATCATAACTTACACAGCCTACGATAGTTATACAGAACTGCCAAATCCGCTGTTCACACTGCTTTTTTTTTTTTTCTTAGCTATCAGCAGACCAGTAATATAATATAATATATAATTGTAATATAATATGATATAATGAATATCACATACATTATCATACTTTTCACGTTCAGGCTATGGTTACGTTTTTTACTTATCATTGGTTTTGCCTGCTTTCAGTTTTCTGCTTTTGCATTCACTACCTGCTTTATTACCTAACATAATGTTGCACATAGTAGTAAATAATAGGGAAATCAATGAGTGGAAATCTTGGATAGTAGAAAAATACTGCAAGGACACAGTATGTTAATCTATAAACTGTGTTGCCAGAAAACACACAGTTACGCAGTCATCTGATGTGCCAAAAAATTCCATGTTTATGGATATTTTTTATCACAACTTCTAGGAGTTCTGTTTAAAATTCTGTCAGGACGAGACACCTTGGCTCATCCTGCCCTTTGTTTATGGTTCCATTCTAATTGAAATCCTGGGTAATCGCTGCCAAAAGGCGAATTGCCAAACTTGTATTGTTTTCATTGTATCCTATGCTGTCTAACAGTATAATCTGCCTGGTTCCTATTTGGTTACCTCCATCAACAATGGCATAGAAACTTCTGTGTGTTCATGGGAGGCTTCTGGGACATTTCCAAAATTCTCCTACCTACTGTGCAGGATGCCACACAATGTTATACACACTTATTTTTCAATAAGACACTTTGCAGTCAGGCATCATAAATATATGATATATTATACTACTGTACATACACCAAATTTCATTACAAACAGGCACCAAAAGGAGTGAAAAAAATTCTCTTTCACAAAGTAAAATATTGACACTACTACTGCTATATTGTAGTTCTGAACACTACACGCGTTCCAGAACTGAATTTTTCTCAGGCAGAAAAAAGATTTCACAGTGAAAAAGATTACATTTAAAGATTTCACTTCAATTCAAAAAAAGCTATTTATTTATTTAAAAAATGCACAATAATGTCTCTACAGCAGTTTGTGTATAAGCCCTTATTTCTGTTCTGACGATGATGATGATGATGATGATGTGATGATGGCAGTCGTGTATTAGACATTTTGAGCAGCTTGTGTCTAACTATAATCTGAATGGACTGCAGAAGGCAAGATTGAAGACAGGGGGAAAAAATCTGTTTCCAGGTCATTTTGCTCAAATATAGTTTGCGTCACGTTTAAGAGAATTCAAAACAATGACATCCCACCACATAAATCACAAATGACATCACAGTCATCTTAAGCAAATCCACAGCTTTTTTGGTGCATGTCTTTCTTCATACTAAAATCACAAGAACATCCTTTAGAAGAATCATAAATGCCAGTATTAATATCCTCTATCACTACGGTTGTTATCCATATACAATTCCAGGCCATTTTTGCAGTTGTTGGCATCTCTTATTAATCACACAACAGCTTTATCTGTGGAATAAAAACCCTGTCTGGGATACTGAGGGGCTTCCTTTTTAATATCATTTACTTCATCTTTGTCTGGATCACTAAGGTGAAGGCTCCAGCTATATGCCTGAAATGTATTTCGGTGCATAATCTTCCTCACATGAAGAGCTTATCACGCACACTCTACCCTTCAATAATCCTGCAAAGCACCTACACGAACCGTGGTCAGCAGTATGCCCATTTTCAGGAATTTGCTCCTGACAGTCAATCAACCAACTAACCATTCAATCAATAAATTCATCAATCAAAGTCCTGCGTAATACAAACCAAGGCAAGATGCACTGTGCTATTAACTGCCCCAGGACCTCACAGCTCTGCTCTAATCACATGGTGATTGATTTTAGCACATACAAATGGAAATGCCACTAAAGGACTGAATGATATGATTCATTATTAGAATTTGATCAAATACATCAAAAACATCACCAACTCATCCCAAACCATCTCAACTGGACAGGTGTCTTTACCTATGTATTATAATTATTTCTTGCTTTTAATAGGGTTTGGGTTTTTTATTATCAATTAATTTTGTAATCTATGACAGCATTGAGACTTTCAATTTAGCAGTGATTAAGTCACTCTACTTAAGGTATAGTTAAAAAGCATGATATGGATTCTGTGTCAAACTGGGAATCCATAGATTAGCAGTGTTCTGGCATACTGTATCTTCCCTGCTAAGGTTTGTATATCATAGAAAATTAATAAAATTAATACGTATACTGTCTATATTGTCTCACATTGTCTGTTTTGTCTTGTATAGTCCAAGCTGAGTGTATAGTTTTTATTTATGTCTGTACTTTGAGAGTAACTAACAGCTACTTACAAATTCCTTGTGTGTGTCAACACACTTGGCCAATAAACCTGATTCTGATTGTAAAGGAGTAGTAAAAAAGATGCCCTAAGAATTTGAAAAAAGCAGGAAAATTATTCTGCACGCTTTAGCATATGTGTTTTGAAATGCTATTTTTTTTTTCTTCTTTTTTTTTTCCCCTCTCTGAATCTAACAATACAGCACTCAATATCTGCAATTTTGAAATGCTAGTATATGGAAAAAGGATTATTTATTAGGAACAGAATATCCATTACTAAATACTACTGGATGTTCTGTTCCCAATAAATCCTACAAGATCTGCATATAAATTAGGAGAATCGCCTCGAGCCTAGGGGCAACAGCCTTTCGTCAAGATTTCTACATCTGTATGCATCCGTTGTCCAGAGCCGACATTACTGGAATCCTTACCTGGTTTGCAAATCAGGGACATAACTTTTTGGAGAGTTTGAATTGCACAATATTTTGAACAAGATTTTTTTTGATACTGTTCTTTTAAACATTAATTTATAGGTCAGTAATTTCTTCCAAATATTAAATCCTACCATATGTCTTAAAGGTAATAACATAATAACTAAGACTGGTGCCTTGTCCAGTGAAAGCCCAGATACGCTTTTAATCTGGATTCTAGCCAAATAATTCTAAAGCCTTGATCTTTTTTTTTTTTGTTGACACAGATTTGTGCTTTTAGTTGTTATCTTGCTGGAAGATGAAATTTTTCTTCATTTTCAGCTGTCCTACAGAACCCCGCGGGCCTTTTGTACAAATAGATTGGTATTTGGAGCGATCTATGATTCCCACTATCTTGACTGCTTGCCAGATATTCCTGCAGCTCCTTCAATGCTGCCGTAAGACTCTTGGCAGCCTCCCTTATAGGTTTTTGTCTTGTCTCTGGGTCTATTTGTTGCTGTTGAGGGACGCCTTGTTCTTGGTGATGTCACTGTGGTGTCTAATTTACTCCATTTGTTAATGATGGCCTTCACATGGTGTTCCATCTAATGCTTCAGAAAAAGCTCTTGTATCTATGGTCGCTACAGTTTAAAAAGGAGATTCTGTACTTCCTTTGTAAGCTCTCTGCAGACCATGGCTTTAACAGTCCTAAGATTCTGCATAAACTCTTTTTATTTAAATGTAATCAGAATTACTTTATGACAGGTGTATGATGTGTTTTTGCATAACTACAGTATACACATGGGCATAAATTTCATTTAAGAGTAGAGGGGGGGAATACATATAAAATTTCTCATGAGCAATTTTTGAAGGGGGACACAAATAATACAGTCAAATTGTACTTACAGTATAAAGACAGTGTCCCCACAGTGAAAAACGTTGTTTCTATCATTATTATTGTAGCACAGAGACTGCATCAATTACAAAGGTAATTTAAAGTGCTTTACATAAATAAAGTAAAACTATCAAAAAAATAATCACAACAATAAAAACAAGGAATTAAAAAAATGTTTAACATTTTATTTACAAATTAATTAAGACATTTAAGAACAGAATAGAAATTGATTATAAAAATACAGTGGGTCAGTTCAGACGTAGCACAGTGTTAATTTAGTAAATGCACAGATAAACAATATGCTAATTGTGTGTTAATGTTAAATTAACATTATACCAAGTCGTCCCAAATGAAACACTGCATGGGAAACGGCCTTGGTGTGTTAGTGTCAGTGCACTATGCTACAAGCTATTGTACACAAGCTAACGTTCACTAGATAAGTCATATTTTAATCGCTAATAGAGCAGATTCATGGAAAATTACATCGCTAATCAGCATTTTTGCCGCAACTAATTTATGAATGAGTCTGCATCAACTACATTAAAGAGTTTCGCTTTATTTAAGGTGAATAAAATACCCTAGTTAATGGAGTTAATTATTAATTACATTAATAATAATTAAAAACATTAATTGAGCCGCAGTCACACACCTGACTCGTGTGTGTAGAGAAGGTGAGATGAACTGGGAAAGCAGGCAGTGGGTCAAACCACTGTGAGGAAGGGGAGGGGGGAACTCAACTGTTTCTAAATGCATTTTTGCAGTTTTTTTTCCTACTTACACAATTATTTTAGGTATACATACATATATTTTTCATATAATAGTGAATACATATAATGGAGAGTGCGATGTTTTTAAATAATTTTTTTTGGGGGGGGATTTTTTCAGGATTTACGCCCATGAGTATACACAATACACAGTATGACGTACACACACTACACACTGTGTATAGTATACACAGTATTATGAGTTTTTCATTTTTTTCTTAGTTTACACTTGAAAGGAAATACATTATTCTTTTAAACACAACACACATGCCATGAATGTGGTGTAAAAGGAGCAAAATAATTTTTGTCCTTCTCATATCCTAAAAGGCTTCTCATGTTTCCCATTACATGTGTCGAAAAGCAGATGTCAAGTTTGTCCTTCATAACACACTTCCAAATAATTGGCCAATACAGACTATTAACACTCAGAGACATCAAATGAAGTCTACACTTGTTAGACATTGTCATGTTATTTTAGACTAATTGGAACGTAAGGGACCGCTTTTACGTGTTGACACGAGGTGTCAGCCCATCTGCCGAGCTGTCTAATGTTGAGACACATAGCTAAATAAAAAAATATAGGAGAGTCCGAGTACTGGAAAGGACATTAATTAAGTTTGATTCGACATCTACAGATACAAGATTGCTAGAAAGACAATTCAAGTCCTCGCATTTCTATTTTTACTACAGTAGGTTTACTTCTCTTCATATCTCTTTATAGTTCATTATTTTAAAATTCCCATGATCTTCCCATTCACGTAGATAATTCATTATAGATAAATAAAAGTTTAACTTTTCACTAAAAGCACACACCCTTCAAAGTTTAAAACCAACCAAATAAAAATTGTATTTGTCACATTTGTTATTTACAACTGGTATGTATGGAAGCCCGTTTCCGCCGCTAAATAAAAAAAAAGGTAACTGCAACATTTTATCTCTCAATTTTATCTCACAAAATTGTTGCAAATAAGTTCTTGCAATTCTGACTTTTTTCTCAGAATTATGAGATATAAACTCGCAATTGTGAAAAAAGTGTAAACCTCTACACTACAACTGTGCCACCTACATCATCTGGAGCAGTTCAGAATCAATATTTATCCAATAACATGACAAAAACAACAAAATTTAAATAAAATACATCATACTGACCAGAGATTATCTATAGACAAACGCACTGCAACCTGCAAGTGCACCGCTGTGGCTTGGGGTCGCTCCGATCCCTTGGTTAGACAACTCAAGTTTGCAAAACTTCTGTGACTTCAAACACCAAATCGATCACTTGCAAATAACAGGCATGACCAGCAGTATAATTTGCAACAATCATCAGAGGCTGGAAGCAAGTGGTAGGGACTGGTCTGAAAGTGGCGAACAAACCCTTTCCCGGCTGAGACAAGCTAGATAGCTTCGGGGGTGGCCGACCTCTCCTCACGATGTCTCGAGTTTCTGGAAAAGCCATTTTCAGCCCAGGCTGAGACACAGTGGGTTTTATTAAAAATTTAATAAATAAAAAGAAACTAACTAACAAATAGAAAGAAACGGCATGTTGAGGTAGTGGGTTTAAAAAAGTTGAGATATTGGATTTTACAAAAAAAAAAAAAAGTGAAACCCAACATCGTGTTTTTTTTTTTTTTTTTTTTTTTAAGAAAGGCAGGTTGGCATAGTGGGTGTTGTGCATCGAGTCTATCTCTAGTCCTTGTCTTCTCCAGAACCATTCTTTAGCTGTGTCAACTAGATTCAAATTTACACTTTTAAACAATTCAGACCATTAAGAAAAACCTACCTAATATTATAAGACCATCTTGTGTCTTAAATCCACAAGTTCTCAGCTTCATTTTGGCAGAAACATCAGGATAATTGAATATTATTGTGCATATATGTGGATAATGAAAAGCCTCATCCTGCCACTGTTAACCACGCAGATTTGACCTGGATAAAGCACAACATATGTAATGTCTTTTTTTTTGTTTGTACCTCAGAGTTAAAGTCAGAGAACAGAAATACATGTAGTTATTACATTTCAGATCACCCTGAAGCCCTTTCCTTATCTTGAAACCATAGTAATGGCTTGACTCCAACGCACTGGGAGTGACGTTTGCACTGGGGAGTGAAGTTTGACATTTGTGGGAATCTTTGAAGAATCCCGATGCTCTTGGGCCTGTTTCTGTATGCTTATTATTCCCACAGTGCATCTTCGGCTATGGTCCTTTATGCATTTTTCTAGCACATTAGGATCTACTTGCTGTTTCACTAGCCTGTTTGTCCATGTCCGTCATCTTCCCAGTAGTCAAAATTGCATTTTGAAGTGTCATAAACTTTAACTTAAGGTCCTTTGTGAGCACAAAAGAAGGGTGTAGGCATGAATGTGAATTATGTTCATTAAAGAAAATATGCAAAAAGGAGTAGAACATGGGAGACATGTAGGATAACATCTTGCAATTCGTCAAATTCTTTCAGTGCTGGTTGTAAACGTCGTTATGCAAGAAAGTGATTGAACAAAGCAGTATTAAGAAATAAAATCTTCTACTAATTTGTTCTTTTTTCTAAAATATTGATGACATCAACAGGAGTGCATCTGCATCTTTTTAATTTATTTAATTTCATTTATTATTATTATTATTATTTTTTTTTAGAACAAATGCACGTTGGAAGTTGAATCAGTTTTAAGAAAACGACAGGAGAGGGCCTGTTCTTGTTCCCTTTTTTCTATGTGTGTGTTAAATGAAGGGAAACATTTTCAATATTGCACTATGACAGCTCTGAAATATGATATGCTTCTTCACTATATCCAGCTGTACATCACACACAACACACCTCACTACCCTCCAGTAGGTGCACTGGAAAAAATCATGCTGTCTGTAATGGCCCAAGTTTTTTTTATAAGTTGTATTGAATGACATTTTAGAACCATAAATGTCTTTTGATTTCATTTTTATCTTTCAAACATCATTACTTTTTAACGTAGTTTAAGTATTATTTTAGATTCTTATATCTATTAAAAGCCTTAAGCTACACTTAATAGACAAATGTTTCGTGTAAAAAAACTAATTCAAAATCTGACATTTCAAACTAAACCGCAACTATAATGTCCACCTGTAATACGGACAAAAACTTGGAAGAATTTTAGGGTATCTCAGGGTATCAAGGTGTTTAAATTCAGGTACTGATGTAGGTGAGGAGGGCTGAGGTGCAGTCAGTGTTCCAATTCTTCCCAAAGGTGTTCAGCAAGGATGAGGTCAGAGCTTTCCAGCAGACCACTCAACATCTTTTACCCTAACCCATGTAAACCATATTTTCATGGAGCTCACTTTTTTGCCACAGATATGCTGGAGCAAGTTTGAGTCTCCTAGTTTAAGTGAATTCATGGATATCCTTTACAATTCAGTTCCTCCAACTTTATGGTAACAATTTGGGGAAGATAAAAAAATTGGTGTCAAAATACTTTTGTCCAAATAGTGTATGAAAATGTGTATTTTACAAATAGAATAAATGAAAAAGACATATAGGATGAACCTAATCTACAAAAATCATGTTGTATTTAACCATTTTGACATTTAACTGCAGCTTAAGTTTTTTTAAATGCTTAACAGCTCTCTGGAACGAAAAAATATGACTGCGTGTTCCATTAAGGAATCAACGAAACCATCTTAAATTAAAAAAAAAAATTATTCTCTAAAATTCTTCGTATTTTTTGTTCATATTACAGGTGGACATTATAGTTGCGGTTTAGTTTTCATTTATTTGAAATGTCAGATTTTGAATTAGTTTTGTTCACTAATGGTTTTAGACTGAATAATCATGATGATATTGTTCAAAGCACACGTACTTATAAAATCTATGTTGTATCCATGATGGTGGTGAATTGAAATTATCGCCTGTATATTTGTATATGCAGCTTTGTACAGGCTGCTAGAAAGTTTAAATTGCGATGTGTGGAAATCTCTTTGAAACGTGATATAAGGCTATCAGCCCATCTTAGGTTATTATTATTGATTTCTCTTGATGTTATTGATTTCAATTGGACACAATCCACTGGTCAACATTGGACTTCTTGTGGCATGGAGGAATTTTCTTGTGCCATTGCTAAAGGATTACATTAAGCTTTAGGTGTGTGTAGGACTTTATTTTTCCCTTTTTTTATCCTAATCCCCCAGATACTCTTGACCAAACTCGATTCTACAGATATTTTTGTTTGTTTGTTTGAACCAGTATGTAATATATTCTATAAAACTTGGATGGTCAACATATAAAAGGCATTTAAAGTAAACCTCAGCAATGTAAGCCAGAATAAAGCAGTTATGGAGGGTCAGTAAATCTGACCACCTCTATTTTTTGTTCAAAATAATGGCATCCCAGTTCCTCCTTTTCGCTATGTGGAAAGGTTTCCTTTTTAATTTTTTCATGATATCAAATTGTATCCATTGTTATGATATTCTCAGAAAACTATGTTTATTGAAAACAACCAAGAAATGTCTGTACTAGCTTGAACTAATATAAGATATATAAATATTAAGATAAGAATACCAGTTATCAAATGTGTGATTTGATAATGACACGCAGTTTAGTATAGTAAAGAATTGCATCTTGTTCTCAACTAATCTCAACTAATTACATAAATGTTATTATAAAATGTCATTACATGTGGGGCAAGAGCTGAATGGTTCTTCCGAGCACTAGAATACATAACACGCAGATGGTCTTCCTTGGGCAATATGAAAATTACAAACAGGTAATTAGTGTCCTACATGAACAAGTTCCTAGAATGATCTTGTATTCAGCTGCTAAAAAAAACAGGACCCTAGACTTAACCATATACAATCATTTTAATCTTCAATTAACTTTAGTAACAGAGAATATTAAAAGCAATTCATTATTATGTATTCGATTAATTTTACCACAACGAAGAAAGAATAGTCATTTGCATCATGGTCTGCAATTTTTCCTGAAATTGCAATATATAGTTCTATTTGGCTTAGAATTACTTTTATCCTACAGAGATGTTACTCTGTGACAAAGAGATTCAACCAATAATGGGCATAACATCTTGAAAGAATGCTGAAGACATAGCTTTTTATCCTAAATTGCTGTCTTGAATGCACTAATGTAGTGATTGCATCAATGAACAGTGATCACAGAAACTGCTTCATCAGTCAATGTGACTGCGACAATGACAACAGTGACTGAACAGATATACAGACAACAAAGACAACAGTCACTAATAAGAAGAAATTGCTGACATTTATTTTTGTTAATATTATATGTACACTGTCAGTCAAATGTTTTAAAAACCTGGAGTTTTATTACAGTTTGCTCACTAATATTGCCCGGGAACAAACCAAATGATACACCTTAATGGTGATTGTTAAACAGTCACTCTCAAATCCTAAGGGACTGTGAAGTGCTTTATTAAATGCAGGAACACCTGAGTAGCAAATCTAGGCCTATAAACACATACAAAGAGCTATTTCATATAAAAGATTAATATGTGTAGAAAAATACCTTACAATTTTGTGCAATAACAACCTCAATAACACTAACAATATTCAACAGTGCAATATTACCTATTATGTGATTTGTTTGAAAGTGAAACTACTGTATTTCACTTTGTATTTATACACTGTACAGTATATATTTGACATTTTCCCACTGTGGAACAAAATAAATACAGTGAGGAAAATAAGTATTTGAACACCCTGCTATTTTGCAAGTTCTCCCACTTAGAAATCATGGAGGGGTCTGAAATTGTCATCGTAGGTGCATGTCCACTGTGAGAGACATAATCTGAAAAAAAAAAATCCAGAAATCACAATATATGATTTTTAAACTATTTATTTGTATGATACAGCTGCAAATAAGTATTTGAACACCTGTCTATCAGCTAGAATTCTGACCCTCAAAGACCTGTTAGTCTGCCTTTAAAATGTCCACCTCCACTACATTTATTATCCTAAATTAGATGCACCTGTTTGAGGTCGTTAGCTGCATAAAGACACCTGTCCACCCCATACAATCAGTAAGAATCCAACTACTAACATGGCCAAGACCAAAGAGCTGTCCAAAGACACTGGAGACAAAATTGTACACCTCCACAAGGCTGGAAAGGGCTACAGGGAAATTGCCAAGCAGCTTGGTGAAAAAAGTTCCACTGTTGGAGCAATCATTAGAAAATGGAAGAAGCTAAACATGACTGTCAATCTCCCTCGGACTGGGGCTCCATGCAAGATCTCACCTCGTGGGGTCTCAATGATTCTAAGGAAGGTGAGAAATCAGCCCAGAACTACACGGGAGGAGCTGGTCAATGACCTGAAAAGAGCTGGGACCACCGTTTCCAAGGTTACTGTTGGTAATACAGTAAGACTTCATGGTTTGAAATCATGCATGGCACGAGAGGTTCCCCTGCTTAAACCAGCACATGTCCAGGCACGTCTGAAGTTTGCCAATGACCATTTGGATGATCCAGAGGAGTCATGGGAGAAAGTCATGTGGTCAGATGAGACCAAAATAGAACTTTTGGGTCATAATTCCACTAAACGTGTTTGGAAGAAGAAGAATGATGAGTACCATCCCAAGAACACCATCCCTACTGTGAAGCATGGGGGTGGTAGCATCATGCTTTGGGGGTGTTTTTCTGAACATGGGACAGGGCGACTGCACTGTATTAAGGAGAGGATGACCGGGGCCATGTATTGTAGATTTTGGGGAACAACCTCCTTCCCTCAGTTAGAGCATTGAAGATGGGTCGAGGCTGGGTCTTCCAACATGACAATGACCTGAAGCACACAGCCAGGATAGCCAAGGAGTGGCTCTGTAAGAAGCATATCAAGGTTCTGGCATGGCCCAGCCAGTCTCCAGGCCTAAACCCAATAGAGAATCTTTGAGGAGCTCAAACTCCGTGTTTCTCAGCAACAGGCCAGAAACCTGACTGATCTAGAGAAGATCTGTGTGGAGGAGGCCAAAATCCTCCTGCAGTGTGTGCAAACCTGGTGAAAACTACAGGAAATGTTTGACCTCTGTAAATGCAAACAAAGGCTACTGTAACAAATATTAACATCGACTTTCTCAGGTGTTCAAATACTTATTTGCAGCTGTATCATACAAATAAATAGTTAAAAAATCATATATTGTGATTTCTGGATTTTTTTTTTAGATTATGTCTCTCACAGTGGACATGCACCTACGATGACAATTTCAGACCCCTCCATGATTTCTAAGTGGGAGAACTTGCAAAATAGCAGGGTGTTCAAATACTTATTTTCCTCACTGTATATATCTTATTTTATGTGGCACGCACTTCCAGGTTGGCGGCCATCTTGCAGATTATCTCACCGGATTTCTTGTCCCTAGAGTACTCTTGCCACCCTTCCTGTTTTGGTTCCTGTTTCCCAGCCCTGTCACTGATCCCTGCTCCTGCCCTGGCTTCCCTGATCCTGTTCTGCTCTACCTTCCCTGTTCTGCTTTGGACTCTAGACTGTTTTTTGTTTTTTTCTCAGCCATTGTTGCTCTGTTTGCTGGCTCTCTGAATCTTAGACTGTTTTTTTTTGGTTTTGTCTTTCCCTGCATGTATTACAGACCCTGGACTGTTTTTTGGACTGTGTTTTTGCCTTGCCCCATTGCTCAGTGTGTCTTTATTAAAGCCTGTTTTCTCCTTAACCCTGTCGCATCCTGCATTTGGGTCCTCACTCACCCAGTCACCCGTAGTGACTGACAACACGTTCCTATACAGAATGATAAATACTGTATGTTAGTCTTTTCCTAGATTAGGTCCAGTAACATAACATTTTCTTAATTAGGTAAAAATAAAAAATTGTCCTCACATATACATATTCCGTCATTCACTTAGATTACTTAAAATGTAATTGTTACATATATGTACATTACAGAAGGGTGAATGTCTTTTCTTTCATATTGCAGTTTAAGGAGGATGTGGGTGAGGATAAAGGTTCTTGCTCTAACAGTGGCAACTTAGCAGTATTAAGGGGCATGAACACCTGGCTTTTTATTTTTTCATATTTTTTACAGTTGAGCCAGCACTGCATTAAATCATTTGCCAATTGATCAACTGCCACCATTTTTTATATATCATTAAAAAAAGGTTATATTTATGTTTATACTGAATATCATTCATTTATTTAGTCATTTATTTGTTTATTGATTTCTTTTATTCATCTTTAATCATCATTATAAGCTGATCAAAGAAACAAGGCCTTGGAACATAGTGGGTTCATAGCTTGTACCACACTTTGAATAGAAAGCTAGTCTATTGCAAGGTACCACACATAAACACTTCCACACTCTGGCCATTTTAGCACAGTTTAGACAGCTGATCTACTCATCTTTTTGGAGGTGGAAGGAAACTGGAGAACCTGGAAGATCAAACCATGGACTCAATGGCTGTGAAAAGGTAACTTGTCCAAATTAATATAAAATATTTAAATATAAACTGTATAAAAAAATTTTTATAATGAAAACCATAAATTACATTATAGTATATGGAACTAATTTTCCCTGAAGCAGATTCAGTAAAGGGTACAGAGAATGAATATTAGCTATTAAACATTAGAGGACCATATTATTCCATATTAAATTAGCTATTGCACATTATAAAGCCATACTGTTCATATTGTGCTTTGCTCTTTTACTGCAGTCATTATAGTGGGCCTGGTCACAGAACACATCAATGACAGCCCTGGAGCCTTTTTCATTGGGGACCCCGGAGTTTTAAGCAGCATTCACCGACATGTACTATGACATCATACGCCAACAATAGTCAAATCATTACTTGTTTAACAGAGAATGTTGAGGTATAATATGTTTGACAGAGATAATAATAATGTTTTACAGAGATGTTGTTCACATATACGGAAGGGCTCTTGAGTGTAAAAGTCCTGTTTTTCCTGTTATAGAGTCTAGTTTCATTTTTTATTGATTTCATTGTTGTAGCAATAAACACACCAGGAGGTAATTCTTCCTCTCCTTTAAATCTAATAAGAAAAATATAGGTTTTTCAGGTTAATGAGAATTTGGAAGGCACGATTCTGATGACGTGAGTCAGATGTATAGTGCATTGCATAAAAAGACAACAAAATGGTAAGACAAAGGACCAAAATAAACACAACCTAAGTGCAAGACAAAGGCAAGACAATGGCTGATGTGCAGGGTGTGATTTAAATACATTTGCTCATTAATGACAAATGTGACACAGGTCAGACAGTCATGTGACATTAAAGTGGCTGAGTTCAAGCTTCAGCTGCAACATCCAAACTGTGCACAATGACAACCCAAATACTAGAAACTGGTGGTGTATGTTATGCTTGAAAAGGGGGCACCAAATAACCAGACTGCAACATGAAAAAAAAAACATGTAATGTGCATGGTAAGACTGCAAACGTTGATTATTCATGGAGAAGAAAAACAGGAAGAACACCCACCAGCTCCAAAAAGGATGAAAGTTCAGGTGCAAGATCAAAACTCTCCATAGGCCATGTGCAAGATAAGTCAACAACTGGCGACCAGAAGGGACTTATTAACATAAAAGCAAAGTTTTACATGGTAAATCTCAGCAAGCCAGGGAAGCTGTTTACAGGGTACAAAGCCAAGGGAACCATCAAACACAGACGCTGAGTCTGATATCTCTTATCTGACATTCACATACACTCACCAATTAGGGCATAACTTTCTGTCTGTGCATGTGTTTTTGACACTAATATACACTCACTAATTAGTCGATGCATTTCAGCTTGTGTAATAGTTGACCAGGGTATGCTCAAAATTCTAACCTTTATGGAATCAAGCATGCAGAACAGACCAATCATGTTGGGCCACAAGGGACTCAAATAGTTGTGTACTTGAGTACACAATGTATTTAAAGATATTGCACACATATTTGTAGCCATTACATTAAAATGCAAATTTCAAGAAATGTATAAAACCATTTATTTTTTCCCAAAACTTTATATTACACCATATAAACATATTAAACCTGGTAAAAGCGTTGTTTTAGAGGAGTTTTATTAGTGTCAAGGCACCTGTTAAGTTTAAGTTTGGGGTCTAAAATTAACGTTCAAGAGTAATCAAAGATTGTAATAATTTATGTTGTTCATAAATTGCCTCTAACAATCTTATTTAATCTGAACGTTGCGTGGAATTTGGAAATTTGTATAGGAATAATGAGAAAATGACTGCATTTGACCTACTCTATTACAGTGTGGTATATCAGCTCTACAGCGTGTGAAAGGAACGCCCTATAATAATCGCCCAATGTATCACTGCTCGAACTCCCCGCCATTGAGCATATTCAATACAGTAGCTTCTATTCAGATCATGCATCATCAGCAGGGACTCCTCCCATCCCAGTCAACCTCCTTTCATTTTGTAGAAGATACAAAGACATTTGCACCAGAACCAGGAGGTTCAGGGCTATATTTTTCATACAACTACCACTCTACTCTCCACTGCAGTGAACTGACACTGATGTCTCACTGATGCTTTACTGCTTTTACTGCACGTAATCATCCTGTAGTTCCGCTCCACCCTGTACATTCTGTATGATCTCTGTATAATTATAACCGTATATAACTGTACAATTATTTATCTGTATACTTGTACATTGCATTATGTACATACAATATATTTTTTTACATATAATGTGCACACACAAACACACATATATACTGTATACATATATATAGTGGTGTGAAAGTGTTTGCCCCTACCTGATTTCTTAATTTTTTTTTAAGAAGGATTCAACTTGGGTTCTGCAGAAAGACAATTATACAAAACACACCAGCAAGTCCACCTCTGAATGGCTAAAGAAATACAAAATAAAAACTTTGAAGTGGCCTAGTCAAAGTCCTGACCTGAATCCTATTGAGATGCTGTGGCTTGACCTTAAAAGGGTGGTTTATGCTCGAAAACCTCCAGTGTGGCTGAATTACAACAATTGTGCATGGATGAGTGGACCAAAATTTCTCCACAGCTCTGTAACAGACTCACTGCAAGTTATTGCAAACACTTGATTGCAGTTGTTGCTGCTAAGGGTGGCCCAACCAGTTATTAGGTTTAGGGGGGCAAACACTTTTTTTTTTGGTTTTCCCTCAATAATAAAAACTTTCATTTAAAAACTGCATGCTGTGTTTACTTGTGTTATCTTTTACTAATATTTAAATTAGCTTGATGATCTGAAACATTAAAGTGTGACAAACATGCAAAAACATAAGTAATCAGGCCAACAATTTTTCACACCACTGTATATACTCTGCTGACCTAAACACTATCAGAAGCACTGACTTACATTTACAACCTAAATTCTAATATTTGTTCCATGAAATTTTATTAATTTATTTCCAACTGTTTATTTTCTTCATTTCGTAGTGTTTCTCTTGGCTGCACTGCTTCCAGTACGTGTATGTGGATGTTAGATTTTTTGTCCAATCAGATTTCAGGCTCTATGTGCTGCAATGTCAATCTAATCTGCCCAGGGCCTGCAAAGTTAATCCAGCTGGCTCTTTGGCCATAGTCACTATTAGCAACAGGTCTGTTTAATCAGATTTCATATTCACTTCACAGGGCAGCTAGCTGGCCCAGAATAGAGTCAGCATTTTTCCCTCCTCTGATTGGTTGGTCAGAGGGAAACTGTTACAGCCACTGCAAAACATGTCTGTAGCGCTCTGAACACATTAATACATCTGAGTTAGACTTTTTTGTGCCTATGGAGAAAGAAAAATTTATTTGGTCTTGGACATTTATAAAAATACATTTTGAAGAAAAGCTAGACACCGTGAGGAGGTCGGCCAACCCCGAAGCTAGCTAGCTTGTCTCAGCCCAGGAAAGAGTTTGTTTGCCACTTCCAGACCAGTGAATACTAGCGGTACCCTTGTCTTACAGCCTCTGAGGAGCGGTGCAAATTATGAGTCTGCATCTCTGGTGAGCAGGTTGTATTTTATTTAAATTTTTTATGTTTTTGTCATGTTATTAGACAAATATTGATTCTGAACTGCTCCAGATGATGTAGGTGGCACAGCTGAGCTGATAGTGTAGAGGTTTGGAGTTGTCTTAACTGGGTTTCTTGCTTTAGTAAAATGGTATTCACCCTCCATACACAAAATGCCTCTCTCTCTCTGTTATGCCACGCATTGTTATATTGTTTTTGTATAGTATTGATGGTTTCCATAATTGCGATGTGATAGTGGTGGTATTAAAAGGTGGATTAAGTCTGTCCTCACTGAAGGACCAGGTACCAAATGCATGGCTCGCCACTGATACACACACACACTATATTGGCAAAGGTTTACAGACACCTGGTCATAAGTATGGTATGTGCTTTTACTGCATCAAATTCCACATTTAGTCGTGATTTGCTCCACTCTTCTGTGTAGATGTTCCACTAGATTTGAGAGTGTGCTTGTGGGCATTTGTGTTAGTAAAGTCAGGTACCGATGTAGGCGAGGAGGCTTGGGGTGCAGTACGTGTTCCAAGTCACCTAAAAGGTGTTCAGTAGGGTTGAAATCGGAGCTCTATAGCAGTCCACTCAAAATCTCCAAACCATATAAACCATATCTTCCTGAAGCTTTCTTTGTGCATAGGTGCATTGCCATGCTGGAACAGGTTTCTGTTTCCTAGTTGAAGTGAACTCAAAATTTTATTATACCACATCCAAAGGCATTCTATACAATTGTGTGCCTCCATCTTTGTGGTAACATTTTGAAGAACAACAACATATGGCAGGAAAGGTCAGGTGTTCCAAATACATTTGTTCATATAGTGTATATTCTCTATATCTTATATATTGTTCTCTACCTTTAAATGAACATAATACAATTTTATTACACTGCATTTAAATAGAATATTTCACAAGCTGCAAAAACATTACACCACTGTAAATATGCATCGACAGATACGTCTTAATTGGCTAAGTAAAGCTACATCAGTGTCAATAACATGAGGATAAAGATTTATTTTCCTTTAAAAATTATAATTTACAGTATATATTTCACAAGCAGCAATGGAGGCAGGCACTCATACACACCTCTTACACACAGTTCTAAGGCAGGCATTTATTACCCCATTCCAACTGTTTAAAAACATTTTATAGGCCATGATAAATTAGATGAGAGTGGTTAATGCCAATACAACAACCATCACGGAATTGTGTTAAATAATGATTATCAATTAACATTACATGTAACTGTTAAACACCCATACGCACATTTACTAAGCACCAGTGGGTTTTCCTTTTCCTAATCACCCACTTACTTATGATAACTAGACCATTTTCCATTTTCTGTTTTTCCCTCTGTAAAATCACACACTTTAAAACCACCCACTCTACAATCAACCAGTGTGTAACCAATCTCTCTCTCTATAATCACCCACTTCCTAATCCCACTCTATAATCACACAGTGTATAACCCCCCTGTCCATTTGAATAAGAAAAATGAAGGTGGTAATTCTACAAATGAAAAAAATCACACAGGGGGAAAATGACCAATTAGCTTAATATGTACCTCCAAAATTATCATATCATATGCTATAGGGTAGAGGCCCACTTCCAACAACTCATAAAACTTCAAGAAAACAATAAAAATGCAATAGTAGACAAATGAGTAGTCCACCATTGTGGGAATATTAATTTATAATCTCAGGCAAGCAATTTATACATTCATAAAACCTGGTGGACCCCATGCATTACTCTTATGTACCTAAAGTTTTAATATTTTGTGCTCGATTTGATCTGCCTTTAGTTTTATCAGGAGCTGATCTGTGCACCTATTCATTCCAGTGCCTGGGCCTTTGAAATAGTTTGATGGCAAGATAGCTATTCTGCTTCGTCACATAAAAGTTCCTAAAATGTGTGAAAATCTCAAAAATAGAATACCCATCTGAGCTAACGGTAAATAAGCAAATAAATAATATGAAAATAAACCAAACAATTACAACTTAATGAAAATACACATGCAAAAATACACATTGGAACTGCACTCTCAGCTGGTCAAATATAGAGGATATTTCACAAGATTTCCTATATGACCAAAAGGACTCCAGATCCTTGAACATCCATTCATAAATCAGATATTTATATTGAGTTGTTATTTCCCTTTTTGCTGCATATCCTCTATGCTTTTACAGAAGGTTTTAACTCGTTTTTCAAATGTGGCTGCAGGGATTTCTGGTCATTCTATTTCACGAGCTATGCAGTGACGTCCAGAAAGCAAGCTTGGCATAAAGTTGATATTCCAGTTCATCCCAAATGTATTTAGTGGGATTGGGGTCAGGGCTCTGTACAGGACACTAAACTTTTCTCACTTCAACCTTGGCAAACTATGTTTTAATAGACCTCATTTTGTGCACAAGGACATGGCCATGCTAGAACATGTTTGGAGAGCTAAGTTCCACTGAAGTAAAATCTTAATTTAGCAGTTTACAAAGGTATTATGGACAATTGTTTGCTTTCAATTTTGTTGCAGCAGTTTTGGGAAAAAACGCATACAGAATGGGTGTTAATGCTAAGCGTCTACATCTCATTGCCATATAAACATGTAAAAGGCCTTCAGTCAAATCAGACAAATCCTGAAATGGTAAATTAACCATTAATAGACTATAATATAAAAGACTATAATGAAAGCAACTAAGTAATTAGATAGTTTAGCTACTTTAACAGTACAGTATAACTGATCTGAAAAGCCAGTTGCACAACACACTACAATATTTATCTACACTGCTGTTTATACACCCTTATATGTTTATGTTTTAAGCTGGGACATTTGGGAATAAAACGCTTAATAAGGCTTTCATAAATTTGTGGTTTTCTTTCTGCCCAGTGTATGTGTGTCAGGCGGAAGAACGTGCAGGAAACCGAAGTGCAATTCACAAAGGTTTTTAATGAAGAACAAAATGGCAAGGCAGAAAACGGCAACCAGAACAAAAACTCCAGGTTTACTAAACCTGGAGAAAGCTATGACCAGAAAGTTCTGAGAACTGAGAGTCCCACAAACAAAGAGTAACCAAACCAGAAACGTAGTGTCCGTAGCTTGGGTAGTCCAGCAATGTTCATCAGCCTAAACTGTAAAACGGACACTGAGCTGGTGGGTGAACGGATGTTATATAGCGAGGGGGCTGATGAGTGCCAGGTGTAGATGATTAATAGGTAGCTGCTTGGAGTGATAGGTGGGTTAGGTGAAGGTGTGGCTGGTGGATCCCTGACAATGTGCTCCAGCTTTTTTTTTTTTTTTTAATGTCTATAAACATTATTTGTCCTATTGTACGGTATTTATGGAGTATTGCGTACAACCGGTTTACTAATCTCCAACATTCAAGACAAAAAGGGTGAAATATCACACCAGTTAAGAAAATCTCATTAATAATAATTAGAGTAAATATAAGTAAATCTTGCCACAAAAATCACAAGCAGTTAAGATTCAAAACTAGTGATATTTTACTTATCATGCATCACTACAAACGTTTTTATTGGGTATCTCCTTCAAGACATGCAATCTAATAAACACTGGGGGAAACGAGGAAATGAATTATTTTTTCATTAACCACACTATTGATACCTGACATAAATACTTTTTTTCTTTTTTAGTGGTAGAAGCACTTCTACAATAATGGAATAACATCAATGGCATTGCTGTTACAATTGCTAGTTGTCACTGAATAGCAATGATTGAATCAAGGTAGTTAGAAACTATGTTCTCTCCAAACCGTTTGTCTTCCATTGATTACTGTAAATTAAAAATAGAAATATAAAGAGACATTGGTTTGAAAGACAATTTACTATTAAAATATAAATATCACTACAAAACTTTATTTCTGTCATAATAAGCACTAATGTCTACAAACAAGCATGTAGAAATTATTTGAAGCTTCCAAATATTTATTTTTATTTATTTATTTTTTATTTCATTCATTTTATTTTTTAATCCACCAGGCTAAATTAGACCATTCTGTTCTGTGTTAGCATTATACATTTATTCTGTTGCTAACATAATAAGCTTCATCATCAATAGTGAATTAGTTCCAGAAGCAGCCAATGTAATTCCTAAATTTGACACTACTTCCACTGTGTTTACGGTATGTTTTGGATCATGAGAAGATCCCATCTTATGCCTTTTTACTTCAGTTAGAGTTTTTTTTCTATCTCTCTTATCTTTCTTTTTTACTGATACCCTTAACTGTGCCCTGCAAAGGATGTTAGTGAGGTCATTGACTTGTTTTTAGTTTTTTTCCCCCTACTCTCACATGCTTAAAATGTCATATTTTCTTCTTGTCTTGATGTTTGTTTTCCTTATTTAACAACAGAATCAGACTTCATAGGTAAAACCCAGGGCTTAAACAAAGGAAAGACATACAAAATTATCAATTAAACAATGACTCTAACAAGGCTTACCTCTGCAACATGCACCCTGGTCAGTCACATGCTTCAAAGGTTTCAATAGGTGGGTTTAAACAAAATGTGCAATGGTCTAAGTCAGTGGTCCCCCGGGTATTTATCCGCCACACCTTAAAGGCCGGTCGGTGAAAATATTGTCTGACAATAAACCGGTCCGTGGTGTAAAAAAGGTTGGGGACCACTGGTCTAAGTTGTTAAACACATCTAGATGTAAATATCAGTAAATGAAAGCACAGAGACTTTCAGAGAGGGACTATAAATAAGCAGAGCTCAAGACATCACAGTTGGAAGTGACACACAACTCACTAATCAGTGTCAGCTGTAGCACATTTTGTTCTTTCTTCCATCACCTCTCCCACATTGCCAACGCAGGCTAATGGACTGGTCTCTAGACTGAAACAGCTTGATATCTTTTATTTATTTAATGTAGTAGTTAATTTGATTATCTTGACAGGACATTGTTACATTATGTCCTGTACGGTTTCATGCAGCGCACAACACAAGCAGTGATATTTAACTACTCGTAATGCATGAAAGATACTGAAATGCTTTTGAAGGGTTTAGCCTAATCCTGCTACAAAGCTATACTACAAAAACAAAAATGATTTATAATGTCATGGTTTTATGAAAGCAAATTTTGGTAAAACAATTTGATAACCAATTATAAATTGGTTAAACCTATAAATATATAATATGCTCTAACATAAATGTTTTATGGTAAGTGATTTAACTATAGTTGTATGAAGAATGTTGTTTTCTGGGTGACAATATAAACCAATATAAATTTATCACGACAGTTATATTATTTATAATAATAATAAACCAATGAACCTCTGCTTACTTTTTCGAAATCAGGAAATCATGTATATTAAGATCTGGCAAAATAGCCACATCCCTTTTTTTTTTAAACCTTACAGAGCTGTTAGGTGTGTTTTTTCATCATCAGACTTTAACATACCTATTTTTTTTTCCTGTTGCCTGCAATGCCATATAAACATCTGTAATACAGAATCTGCTATCCATGACTTTTAACTAAGGGTGTTGCAGTAGTAATCATTCTGTAATACAGAATTACAGGCAGTTGTATTGCACCTGTGGAGAACAGGATTTCCTACATTTGTCACGTAAAATGGAACTGGGTCTCAAGTTTGATTGAACAGTTGTTCAGAGGTGCAATTCCAATTCATAACTATACAAAATGTATAGTTGACGAACAATTTATGATGAACTACTCAACTATTTAAGTCAGTGAATTGACTGCATAGCATATATGGGAGTCACGTGAAAAAAAAAAAAAAACTTAGCTAAACTTCTCAATTCTGTTTCCCGTACATAACCCAAGGAGATTTTGTGATGCTTTGCTCATGCAAGTCTAGTAGAAAATGAACGAATCACTCTTCAAGACTACTTGTTCTTCTGAGTCACATTAAGGACACAATCGTTCACGAACGACACATCACTACTCAGTAGCAAAAAATGTAAAATGGTAAAATCTTAAAAAAACATCAGGGTTAAAGTTTCTTTCTCCCAATCGCATTTAAAAATAAGCTTACACTTGCAAGTTTCACCAAGTTTACCTTCATCACTCTAGCACTAACCTCTCATGTGGGGTGGGCTTCACAGTGATTTTCTCATTAACTGCTATCCAAAATAGCTGTGGATCAAAATCTCACTAGCCAATAAGAAAAAAATTTCATGCGGTTTGAACATGAAGTTACGTTCAATACTTTTGCCACAAATTATATTTCTTGTGCTTTCAAATATTGTACTTCTGGTCAAGGAGCTGTCAATCACAAATCTCACCAGACGATAAGATTAACTTGCAATTTAGTTTTAACGTAAATGTATGTTCATTAATTAGACCCCAAATTGCATCCTTTAGTCTTCCACATAAAGTCGATGTATGGTTAAAAAAGATCCAGATTTTTAAAAACTCCAAAAAGACTAACCATTAACCTAAAGCAAAATCAGAATTGCTAGACATATTTCTTATTTTGATGTGTGCCACTAAGGAGATCCCACTCAGCATTAATCCCAAGAAAATAACTATCAGTGCTACAGATAAGGACAACTGATACTCTTTAAATGCAGCTCTGGAGAATGGGAACAGGCAGCAGCTGTCTTCATAAAATCTATGAACAGAATGGGAAAGAAAAATGTGTGCTGACTTTAATGTGTGATCTCCTTTAATCCAGCAACTTAATGAGTACATTTTCAATTGATGGCTTGTACTAGAAATTTTTGCCTTGCTCGAGGGAATTTATGATGATGAAAATAATGCTAAGAAAATTAGCTCCATCCGCTCATTCTGACCATAAAAAAGTAAACTGCATTACTAGCAACTTGAAATAAACACAATCTATAAATGTGTTAAGTGGAAATGCGAATCTACTTTCATTAATAACTGTTTTTAATCTTTTTTCTATCTTCTGTCTATCTAGGGTCTAATTTATTTTTTGCAAAATCGTGACATTAATCAAAAAAAAAATGTGTGATCGATGCAAAGCAATGTGGAATATACATGACTCAAAACTACCATTAAATAACAATATATTTTTCATTCTATACATTATTCAAATATGCTTATTAAACCTATACAGATATTTAAAGCGGTCTATATATTAGGCAGTATATACACTACTGCCTCATTTGGCATATTTATTGGAACATCTACAATATCCAAAGTACCATCTATAAATCATTTTGTGCCAACAGAGATGTAGTATACAGTAAATAATTACTGAAATAACACAAAACAGAAAAATGTCAATGTTACAGTAAAAAAGGCTCTGATGATTGCATTTTAAAGCACTGATGGTAATTAAACATAACCCTTCAACACATTTTAAACTGAATGTAAATGGTGCGTGTTAATATGGGTGACTCGTCTGGGCTTTTAGACACTAAATGTGTAAATATAATATGCAAACATTACATAGTATTTTTAAATTACAAATATTTACACAGTGTGATGGCATAAACATAACTCGAGTGGAAAAATAAGCTATAATCTATGTAAAAGTCAGCAAGGAAATGATGTGTGTGGCTTTCACGTTTGTCATTTTGCTACCATTATGGTAGTGTTAATTTATTATTTTGGCTCTGCGGGAATACTGTAGTTCATAGTAAATTCATCCCGGCTTTCACATTTAACAGATTTTTTTTCTATGAAAGAGAAATTGTGTGAATAGCTAGGATCTATGAAATCCTGTGTAATGCACTCCTCAGCACCTGACTGAGAAGCTAAGCCTACTGGGCCTGAACACCTCCCTCTGCAACTGGATCCTGGACTTCCTGACTGGCAGACCTCAGTCAGTCAAGATCAGCATCTCCAGCACCCCCACACTGAGCACTGGTCCCCCTCAGGGCTGTGTGCTCAGCCCCCTGCTGTTCACTCTGCTGACTCACGGCTGTGAAGCAATACACAGCTCGAATCACATCATTTAGTTCGCATATGACACGATTGTGGTGGGTCTCATCAGCAAGAAGGACGAGTCAGCATACAGAGAGGAGGCGCAACAGCTAACAGCCTGATGTAGAGCCAACAATCTGTCTCTGAATGTTGACAAAACTAAAGATGTTTTTTTACTTTAGGAGAGCACATTGATCATCGATATATCCTCCAAGGAAATTGTGCACCAAATTACCTTCACCTGGCCACTCAACAGCAGCTCTATCATCAAGGAAGCCCAGCAGTGTCCGTACTTCCTGAATAGGCTGAGAACCCTCATCTTGACCATGTTCTACAGAGGGACTACAGAGAGCGTTCTGAGCAGCTGCATAATTGCCTGGTTTGAAAACTGTACCATCTACGACACAACCCTCACAACCCCCTCACACACACACTTCACTCTCCTACCATCAGGAAAGAAATTCTGAAGCATCCAGTTTTCCCTCAAGCCATCAGGCTCCTCAACACACAGAACAGAACTGTACCAAACTCAAACTCACTCAACTGTATGTTACTGAACTGTACAACCTGAACTCAACACACACTCAATACTCATTTTAATTCATGCACATCCATGTCTTCAGCACTACCCGTCTTATATTATAATCATCAGTGTTGGGCAGTAAAGCGTTACTGGTAAAACATAACCCTTACTGGTAACGTGTTACTTTTGACAGTAACTAATACTGCAACGCGTTACTTTTAAAAATAAAGTAACTCTGTTACCGTTACCATATGGTGCGTTACCCGTTACTTTTTTAAATGAATGAATTTCGTCTGAAGTGTAGACTACAGTCTAACCTGCTTACAGCAGCGTCGGATTGTAGGATTGGTGGATTACCGGATTACCCTCTGTATACACGAAGAAGATTCACCGTGGGCATGTCTCCCTTTATTCAGGTCTGTGCAGCACTAATGGCGAGTCGAGGCAAGAGCAAGACGAGTTTCTCAAAGTGGAAATATGCTCATTATTTTACTTTAGTTGAGTATAAAGACAAAAACTTTTAAGTCAAATGTAAGCTGTGTCTTTCTGGTTCGAAGCTCGTATCTGCAGCGATAAACAGCAACTCCAATCTGTTGAAGCTCCTCCAGGAACCCCATGCTAGAAGCTAGAAGCTAACCTGGTGTTCTGTTCTACATTGTTGATAGTTTTCATACTTCAGCTGTGAAAGAAACATTTTTAAGAGCTCAACACAACAGCAGAAGCCACTTTAGTTTTTGATTGTGAATATATTATTCAGCTTGTTTTGTTATTTATTTCAGAAATCCTTGTGATATATTCAGTTTGTGCTGGTCTGACCTTAATAAAATAGTGTTTAAAAATTACTTTGTGTTTAAGTCAGTTTTGTGTTTGTATAGACCATAACACATAAAAGGGCATTAATGGGAACATTAAAGAACGTTCTTTAAAAAAGTAACTAAAAAGTTACTTTTAACAGTAATGCATTACTTTTTGGTGTAAGTAATCAACAAAGTAACTAAGTTACTTTTTGAATTAAGTAATGAGTAACTGTAACACTGATAATCATCAGAGGTGGGAAGTAACAAAGTACAAATACTTTGTTACTGTACTTAAGTAGTTAATGCAAATTAATTTGAACTTCATTCATTTAAAAAAATAAATAAATACATATAAAAGAGGCCAAATTAAAACCTTCAGAGTGACACACGTTTATTCGTGATGTCCTTTCTTTATTTAGATATACAAAAATAAATCTCCATTCAAAAAAATTTTAATTAGTAAATATTTGTTTTACTGATGCGCCAAGTCTCAAATCAGCACCAAAATCAGCCATGATGTGCACATTTAAGCCTCTGAGGTCGACAAACACGCCGGTGGAATTCGTGAAATTTTTTCCTCATAATGCTGTTTTTGATCATACAAATAAGAGCAAATACATCACTTGAATCTGTAAAGAGTCTACTTTTATTTGTATAGACTCATAATAACAACAAAACGCTGTGCTATTTTAAAATAAAGAAAACAGACAGAGGGCCCTCTCTGCCATCTCTGTCATCTCTCTTCACAGATACATAAATAAAACAACCTGAATCGCGGTAAATATTTGCCTTACAGACATAAATATATTAATAGAAATGTCTACTTTTAAATAAACTAAATAGAATTAGAAGAGGTACAGTTTCTCCAGTATCACCCCATTAACCGTCCGTGTAGAAACATAGCAAAGGTTCCATTTAGTGTGAAAGTGAGTACGTGAATGGAAGTAAGTTAACACGAATGAGTGAGAATAAGTAAATAAGTGAATGAGAGTGAGTAAATGAGTGAGTGAGTGAGTGAGTGAGTAAATGAGTGAGTGAGTGAGTGAGTGAGTGAGTGAGTGAGTAAATGAGTGAGTGAGTGAGTGAGTGAGTGAGTGAGTGAGTGAGTGAGTGAGCGAATAAGAGAAAGTGTAAGCGAATGACTAATTGAGAGTCAGACAGTGGTTAAGAGTAAGTGAATGAGCAATAGAGCAACCCTTCTAAATTTGTTAAGTGAACACATTGATACACACTCTCACTGACCTTTTTGCGAAAAATCTAAAAGATTATTTGATATGGGTAATGGTTTGCTCTATATTCGGTATTTCTGTGCTCTGACAATGTTGTAACTGCTGTAAAGTCCATTTCAATGAAGTTCATCAAACTGAATTGAACTAAATTGAATTTAGTGAGTGTTTATGTCGGTTCAGTAAGTTGTTACATCTAGAAATATGAAGATGAAAGATGCATTAAAGCAATTTCTTGGTCAAAATATTATGACTTAGCATCTTAAAATACACAATTGTCATATGTTCTCAAGATCTGTATTTTATCCTGTTCTCTGGGCTTTTTATACATTTTTGTATAATTCATGTTTTTCATCTGACTAAATTACAGACATTAAAAATAGATATAACCTTCCTTGCTGAAGGTGGATTGAGAACTTTAAAACAAATTCTCACTGCACTGAAAATGAACTGATATTTTACGAAATAACACAAATGGAAACTAAACTGGACTAGCGATTTTGATGCTACGATTCAAGCTTCTTTTTTTATACCCAATTTGACCTCCACTGACCACATTTTTAGAAGGCGGCTGAAATTCAGCTGTATTAGCCATCACTTGCTAAGCAGTTTGAGGGGGAGTAATGGAGGACTAATTGCCCAAGCAATCTCCAAATGAGCTGTTGGGTGACGAAAAAGATTTCGGACTTCAAAGATTTTGGTCGGTTGACTTCCAGCATGAACAGACTTTTACTAAAAAGTCATATATGCTAATAACAATGGCACAAAACCAGTGGATTGTGTGTGTCATCGGTAGAAAAGGTGGATTTGGTTTATTATATGTGAAATCACATGAAATATAAAGATCAGACAACAAACAGGGAGTAAAGAAACAACAAGGACATCAAATAATGACAACAGAAGAGCAAAGTTGAACACCAAGGGCTGCTCAAGATGTGACTTCAGTGCTCATTAAGCATATACATAATAGTAAAAGTAAATGACTAAGCCAGCAATCAGTGAGTGAACAAAAATAAGTGTGAGTGAATGATTAAGTAAATAAACGGGTTAGCGAGTCATTGAATGGGTAAGTAAGTGAATGAGTCAGAGAGTGTGTGACAAAGCAAGTGAGTCAAAGTCAATGAGTGAGAGTAAGTGAATAAATGCATGAGTGAGTAAGTGAGTGAGCAAATAAGTTAGCAACAGTAATTGAATGGATATGTAGGTGAATGTGCCCAATAGTGAGTGTGGATGCAAAGCAGTCAGTGAGTAAATGGAAGTGAAAGAGGGTAAAAATAGGCGAATTAGCAAGAGAATAAGGAAGTAAGTAAATTAAATGATAAGGCATTAAACTTCTGATTGGAAGGAGGAGAGTTCAAATACCAGCACCAAGGTGTCACTGCTGGTCCTTGTGCAAGGCCATTAATCCTCACCTGCTCAGATGTATAAATAAGATCATTGTAAGTCACTCTGGATAAGGGTGTCTGCCAAATGCAGTAAATGTAAAAGTAAGTGAGAGTGTGTAAAACCGGGTAAGTGAATAAATATCTGAATGAATCAGTGAGTGAGTTATATTGAGGAATATAATAAGTATACCCAGATTGTTGTCTGTACAAGCATTAAACTCGCATCTAAATCACGTGCAAACAGTTATGTGGCGCAAGTCTCTTGATCATGTAATGCGCAGTGGCTGATAAGAATCATTGTCAGTATGAACAAAACCAGTTTGGTCAATTTTGGTCACAACAATCAATAATGTATCATTTGTACATCATCTAGACAGCCTAAAAAGAGAAATGGGCAGGGACCAAGTTTTAATCTGCCTTAAATGTGTCAAGATATGATTGATTAAACAATTTACTGGACATGAACCCAAGCTGTGTCTTAGTTGAAGAGCGGAGATACAAAGCAGATATGTTAAGAAGTCTGAAATTGCTGTTCGGGGGGAATATTGAGGTGAGAATCTCAGATGAATGGAAAATCATGTCAGCTGGTGTGTAACTCCTGTAATTGATGATGATGAATCAAAATAAATTGCAACTTAATGAAATATTTGCTGTTGACAACAGTGTTGACATAGAACATATTACTTTATTTCTGTAGTCTGTCGATCATACATATCATTAAAACACACAAAATGTGAGTAAGATTATGAGGACCTGCTATTGACATTTACGGAATTTGGCAGACGCCCTTATCCAGTGTGACCTCCAGCTGAGCATGGGAGCGTTAAGGGCCTTGCTCAAGGGCCCAGCAGTGTCAGCTTGGTGGTGGTGGGATTTAAACGTGTGACCTTCCGATTCAAAGTCTAATGCCTTAAACATTGAGCGCCCACCTCCCCATTGACATAACAATCATTGTATTTAATTAATGCTTTACCTAGGAATTAAACACCACTTTTGTACAGTCTGGTTCTTGCATGAACATCTGAACATAATAATAAGTATACCCAGACACATATTCTGGGCCCTGTAAGACGAATATGAAATCTGATTGGTTAGAGAAACAGACCTGTTGCTAATATTCTTTATGGTCAAAGAGCCAGCAGGATTAATTTAGAAGGTCCTGGGCAGATTAGATTGACATGGCAGCACATAGAGGCTGAAATCTGATTGGACAAAAAAAATCTAACATCCACATACTGGAAGCAGTGCAGCCAAGAGAAACACTATGAAATGAAGAAAGTAAACAGTTGGGAATAAATTAATAACATTTCATGGAACAAATATTAGAATTTAGGTTGTAAATGTAGGTCAGTGCTTCTGACAGTGTTAAGGCCAGCAGAGAAGGCTTTACTGCCCTGACCGCCTGCCACTGCCACAAGGACTTTCCACTGACATAAGTATCAATGCGGCCAATTATTTCTATCCCTTGGGGGTCATTTGGTAGCCACCAAAATATAACAACAAGCCCACATATACACACACCAAACATTTCACCCCATTTCACAAAAATCTAAGTTGATTAAAACTCTTGAGAATCTATATCCATGCATTCTGAGTCTCTATCTGTCTATTATTCACCCCTCAGAGCAGCCCTAAATCAAAGCTGTGCTGCTGGTGCAGAAGCAAGAGAATGAAATGAAATGTGACTGCTGGCAAGGCAACCAGCTTCTCGTTCTGGTCATGACAAACTTCTCCTTCATGGACTCTGGCACTGTGTCTAGATATCCACCAAATTGTGTTTCTGCATTTAAGAGGGGACCAGCATTCACTCTTATCTGATAGTGACAGGGATTCAGGCAAGTGTAACTAATGGGAGTTTCAGAGATGACCTCATCATGAAGAATTACTTGTGATATTATTGCTTTGGAATGAGAGCGATAGGATGAGCAACATGAAATGGCATCTAGTGGAAAGGTCCAACAGTGATGCATATAATACATAACCCTACTGGTAGAATAAATCAGATGCTTTTTTATAAGCTTTTAATTTCCATTATGATTTTTATTCCTTTATTCATTCTTTCATTTATCTTTAGTAAATGCTTTAACCTGGTCAGGGTCTAAGTGGATACTGGAACAAAGGCTGTGAGAGAAATACACACCCGGATTGGATGGCAGTCCATTTCAGGGCAACACCTTCACACTCAGGAGAAATTTAGCATAGTTGGTCCACCTACCAGCAGAGGTGGGAGTAAACTGGAGAAATAGGAAAAAACCCATGCATCTTCAAGAAGAATATGCAAAACTTCACACGGCCAGAACAATACCAAGCACCATTCGGCTATGAGGCAGCAATGCTACCTGCTATATCTTTGTAATGTATTCAAACCTTTATATTATATCATAACCTTGAAAATATGTGTAATTCTGAAGCTTAAATAGGCTGCAAATGATTACTTCTCTACTTTGCCATCTAACAAAGAACAGTATCACAATGTCATTACAGTGAATTTCTTACAACAGCCCAATATACCATTTAGAACAACAATGTTCACAAAAGAAGACAGAATCTCGAAGCAGTGCTAAAGCAATACAAATTTATTTTGGGCCTGCTATAATTGGACATGCTGCATTTCAGCTAAATGTATATTCTGACAAACAAAAGCTCAATCATAATGTTGGTCTAAATGAATCAAAGATGAGAAGTTCTCCTGATTGAGCTGCCCTGTCTTAAAGAACATCAATCCTTTGATTGTAGAAGTGTTCCCTTACTAACAATTAGATGGCTCAATAAAACTGGCATTTAGACACAGAATAGATTTTTAAAATCAGAGTGCAATTTCAAGTGAAAATGTCAACGTTTTTAGGTAGTTTTAGGTAGTTTTAGGTAGAGAAATGTATTCACTACTACCTAAAGTTCTGTTCAGTGGACTAGTGGCTATGATGTCTGCCATGACCAGGATGTGAAGATCAAATGCCAAGTTATTTACAAGGATAAAGGCACGATATTGAGTCACCCTGATGCAAGATCCTCAGCTGCTCACCATGAAGTCATGAATGACTTCAGGATTTTTCTGTCACTTCCTCACCAGATGGTACGATATCTCACCCTTGGTGTTATCTCCTGCATTAATAAATCTTGATTTAATAAAACCTAGAAGAAACCCATATGGACCTATGTAGAAGAGAAAGCACCACAATACAAGCTACGGGTCTTATATCAGTTCTGTTGGATAAATTCTGGTTCTTCTTCTTATTTTCGTCTTTTCCCATTAGGGGTCGCAACAGCGGATCACCTGTCTCATACCCCCCTGTCCTCTACTGTACATTTGCCTCTTTCAAACTAACTACCTGCATGTCTTCCGTCACCACATCCATAAATCTCCTTCTTGGTCTTCCTCTTTTCCTCCTTCCTGTTGGCTCCATCCTCAGCATTCTCCTACCGATATACCCCATGTCCCTCCTCTGCATGTCCAAACCATCTTAATCTTGCCTCCCTCACCCTGTCTCCAAAACCTTTACATGTGCTGCCCCCTAATAAACTAATTTCTAATCCTGTCCATCCTAATCACTCTCAATGAAAATCTCAGCGTCTGTTGTATAAATTCTGGTTATTAATTTTGATTTTTTTAAGTCAATATTTGAGGAAAATGTCCACCTGTACAGATTTGTGTGAGGGGCTCTTTTTTAATGATGATGATAATAGTGATGATGACGGTGTAACAGCACAAGAGCACTGCAGACATTTTCAATAGAGATTTTTGATTAAATTGAATTAAGTGTCCTTATAATTATACTTACTATCCAAAAACTTGATAAAACTTTGAGAAATGTTCACACGTCTTAGTCAGACTGGAGTTTGTTAAACTGGCTGATTGCCTTAATCTCAAACAACAACAAAAAAAACCCCACAGTTCCAAGTAATTTTGGTAAAAAATTATAATCTTAAATAATAAAAGTATATTATTGTCAACAAAAAAAAAATCCTGCCAAGTGTTTATGTCTTGTGCTGCAGCACAAGTTATTTGGTGGGCAGTAGGATTTGGACTTGTGTTTTGGCAACTAGAGACCCTCAATTGTTCTGCCAGCTTGTCTAACCCTGTATGTTATTTGTGATTACTGCCACATGTGTCCATTTTCCGCTGTGTGTGTACAGGTTTTTCCACTGTTGTCTTCAGTGTCTATTTCGGTGGGTTTACCTTTGTTTGAATGAATATCTGAATGAATCAGTGAGTGAGTGATATTGAGGGATGTAATGAGTATAACCAGATTGTTGTCTGTACAAGCATTAAACTCGCATCTGAATCACGTGCAAACAGTTATGTGGCGCAAGTCTCTTGATCATGTAATACGCAGTGGCTGATAAGAATCATTGTCCATATGGACAAAACCTTTTTGGTCCATTTTGGTCACAACAATCAATAATGTATCATTTGTACATCATTTACACAACCTGCAAAAAGAAATGGGCAGGAACCATTTGATTAACACCGTGTTTACTCCAAGTTTTAATCTGCCTTCAATGTGTCAAGATATGATTGATTAAACAATTTACTGGACATGTACCCAAGCTGTGTCTTAGTTAAAGAGCGGAGATACAAAGCAGATATGTTAAGATGTCTGAAATTGCTGTTCGGGGGGAATATTGAGGTGAGAATCTCAGATGAATGGAAAATCATGTCAGCTGGTGTGTAACTCCTGTAATTGATGATGATGAATCAAAATAAATTGCAACTTAATGAAATATTTGCTGGTGACAACAGCGTTGACATAGAACATATTACTTCATTTCTGTAGTCTGTCGATCATATACATCATTAAAACACACAAAATGTGAGTAAGATTATAAGGACCTGCTATTGACATAATTAAAGTTAATTATTGCTATTCCTAGTAATTAAACTGTACTTTTGTAAGGTCTGGTTCTTAACATCTGACACTATCTGCATACCGAGCTGCACACACACACACCCACACACGCACACCTTTTACTATTCCCATAAGGACCTTTCACTGACATAAGTATCAATGCAGCCAATTATTCCTATCCTTTGGGGGTCATTTGGTAGCCACTAAAATATAACAACATGCCCACATACACACACACACGCACACACTATATATTTCACCCCACCACAAAAATCTAAGTTAATTAAAACTCTGAGAATCTATATCCATGCATTCTGTGTCTCTATCTGTCTATTATTCACTCCTTACTTCCGTTGATTAAATTCTGGTTATTAATGCTTATTTATTAAGTAAATAAAAAAAAATTTATCCATCTATACAGATCTATTTAAGGGCTTGGGTTTGATGATGATGATGATGTTCGTGTGACAGCAAAGAAGCCCTGCAGACATTTTTTTAATAGAGATTTCTGATTACATTGAATTAAATATCCTTATAATTATACTTACTATCCAAAAACTTGATCAAACTTTTAGAAATGTTCACACGTCTTAGTCTGACTGGAGTTTGTTAAACTGGCTCATTGCCCTAATCCCAATAAAATAAAATAAAACACAGTTCAGAGTCATTTTGGTATAAAATATATTAGTATATTATTGGCAGAAAAAAATATATATATAATTTTGGCCACGTGTTAATGTCTTGCGCTACAGCACAATTATTTTTTGGGCAGTAGGATTTGGACGGGTGTTTTGGCAACCAGAGATCCTCCATTGTTCTGCCAGGTTGTCTTACCCCTGTATGTTATTTGTTATTACTGCCAGATGTGTCCCATTTTCGCTGTGTGTATACAAGTTGTCCTGTTTCACAGATTCTTTGTTCAGTGTTTAATGTCACTAGGACTGTCTTTCATTACTCAAATGAGTTTCTATTGTTCTTGCTTGTTTTTTTTTATCTAATGTTGTTTGATTTTCACTGTTGTGTATCTTTTTTCTTTGGCTTTACCTTTCACTGTAGATTTCTTTGCATTGTTACAGAAATTAATTTTTTTCCCCCCCGAACTGTTCAACTTTGAGAACACAATCTTTGAATTATTTTTTTTCCAGTGTATCAATATTATGATTGAATTTTCATTAAATTATAGCAACATTTAAGCCTGTCTTTTTAACTGTGGTTTTCCCCCCTCATATGATTCACTAATAAAGTGTCTGCCGACCATAGTTATTTATTGCAGCCCTGAAAATATAATTCACTACATACAAATCATTTATGAGTAAAATGAAAATTTGCATAACCATTCTGATGCACAAGAAACTAGTCTGACTGTAATCATATTATTACCTTTGTGCTGAAGCAGTTCGTTTCCTTTCCTTTTTTTTTTTTTTTACCCCAGAACACTCTTAATGATCCGGTAATGAGCCATCTGTCATTGTCATTGTAATTAATCTGCTGGTATTTAGTAGCTAATGAAATGCTGTTGTCTTTTTATCCAGGCCCAGTGCACCTTTCATAATAAAAGAGAAGACAAGGTGCCTGCTACTTGGTTACTTGTGACTTTGTCATTCACTGCCATTTATGTGAAGAAAAAAAATCTTCATATAAAAGAGCCAAAATAAAAACCTTCAGTGCAACATACATTTATTCACAACGTCCTTTCTTTACTTAGATATAAAATAAATAATATTAAAAATACAAAAATAATAATAATTTTAATTAGTAAACATTTATTTTATTGATGCACCAAGTCTCAAATCAGCACCAAAATCCGCCATGATGCGCAAAATTACCCCTCTGGGTTTGACAAACGCGCCGGCGCGTTTTGTGGCATTTTTTCCTCATAACGCCAAAGCAAACTCAAATAACTGTCATTTTTGATCGTACAGATATCGTGTACACTCATAATAACATCTCTGTCATCTCTCTTCACAAACACATAAATAAAACAACCTAAATCTCAGTGAATAATTGCCTTACATACATAATAAATATATGTATAGAAAACTGGCAATGTCTTAAATAAACCAATTCACATCGAAAGCAAATATTGATTATGTAATCTGTAGGAAAGTTCGAAGTGGTACAGTTTCTCTGGTATCATCTCATTAACCGGCCATGTAAAAACATACTTTAAAAGCTTTACAAGAATATTTTGTTTTCATGCTCTTAAAGTTGGGTTTTACTAATAATAAACATACACTTGCATAAAGCATCCATATTTCTTGTTAATTACAGTATTAAAAACATAAAGTATTAACTTGTCGTACATTTGCAACAGATAAAAATGTGCAATTAAGTTGCGATTAAATATTTTAATCGCTCGACAGCCCTGATATTGATATTATGTGATGTCCAGTTATCAGCATGACACTAAAACAGGTAGTAGTAATGACTACTTGTTACTTAAGTACATGTCAGAGCCCAAACTTCTTTACTTTACTTGAACAAAAAAGTATAGTCAGTACTTTAACATTTACCCAAGTATTTTAAAACATTCGTATCTGTACTTCTACTTAGTTGAACAATGTGCGTACTTTTGCCACTTTTAAAGCTATCACCTTGCTATACTAGCAATGAAAACCAGCTGAGGAAATATCTCAAATACAGCTGGATCGAGAGTGTCACGATTGGTATAGCCAGCACCTAAACTACTGACAGAGGATTCTCGCTTCGTCTGTGAGCAATAGCAGGATTAAATGGACTGTGATGATTTTTTAGCAGATGACTGGAGGAATGGCATCTGTGTGGATGGAAAACTCTTTTTCATAAGTGAAAATTAAGTGGAAGGATCAACAGGCGTGCCACTTCGAATGGATATTGCACTGCCACATGCAATATTTCAAAAGGAAAAAAGGTATTACTGGCATGTCCGCATGACTTCCCGTTCGATCCTGTTCTGAGTGAAAAAGAGAAGATCCCTGAAGCAAATTAGAAGCCGTATATCTCTTGTACACTTTTGAAACTTGTACACAAAATAGATATGGACTAAAAATGATTAACTATGCTCATCGTTAAGCTCAATGTTTATTTTCAAACTTTTCTTTCTTGCTTTCTTTTTTTTTATATGTACAGCCTGCATTATATCCGGTTTGCAGGAAATTGGGGGAAGGATGTGACAAAGCAAAATGTCACGAAACTTGTCACGAGATTAATGTTGTGCATTTGTGTGCAGTCTTCTGCTATTTGCTGTGCGCTTCCGCATCATGAAGTGCTTTGATTATCTGTAGCATTTGCTGATCCTGTTGAAATGATTGATTTCACAGCCAGCTAGGCAGATGAGTAGATAGATAGATAGATAGATAGATAGATAGATAGATAGATAGATAGATAGATAGATAGATAGATAGATAGATAGATAGATAGATAGATAGATAGATAGATAGATAGATAGATAGATAGATAGATAGATAGCATTATTTAAATTCAGTATTAATTAAGTCAAGTTTATTTCTATAGCGCTTTTCACAACAGACATTGTCTCAAAGCAGCTTTACAGAATTTAACAGTTAAGGTGAGTGGTGTGTATTTATTCCTGATGAGCATGTTATGAGAAAGAAACCTTGAGAGGAACCAGACTCAAAAGGGAAACCCGTCCTCATCTGGGTGACATCAAGAGTGTGATTATAGTCTTTAAACAATACAGAACACTGGAGAGAGAGAACTAACATGAGCACTGGAGTGTAAGATTATGAGTAATGTTCTTTTTTAAGTCTTTTACTTTTTTAAATCCTGATTTACATTTCTTCCAAAACAATGTAATCATTTTGTAGCTGACTGAATGTCATTATAATAAAATAATAAGACAATAAAATTCATATTGTCATTTGAAGCCTGTTTTAGGATATGTCACATATTGTGTCTTTAGTGTATCACCAAATGCAACATTTTTCAACCTCTTCCCTTGGCTTAAAATATATTTGTGAAAGGTTCTTTACATTGTCATACATTTCACATAAACAGGAAACTCAACACTATATTTTTTTTGTTGTTGTTTTATTTTATTTTTTAAAAAGGACCTCTGCTGCTCAGTTTTCAGAACAGGGCTGAATTTCAGCTGCATTAGATGTCACTTGCCATGCAGTTTGAGTAGGAGTAATGGGGGATATCAAAAATTTGGTTTGGTTGACATTCAGCATGAGCAATCTCACAAAAATCATTTTATTAAAGTCATAGACTGATATTCCAGAACGCCTTGCATCATTGAGCAACAACAAAAATAACACTAAAAATATGACCGTCAACGTAGTGTTTAAGCAATGTGACAATTGCAAAACTCATTCCGATATAATATTTCTACATCATCTACACATCAGTACATGAACAGGACATAGCAATACCATCAGGTATGACTGAGTAACATCACTGTATAGATCATGTAAGCCCATGCTGAAAATAACACAAAAACCAAACCAGTTCTTCCTCAAAATGTTACCACATAATTGGAAGCATACCATTGTATAGGATGTCTATGGATACAGAAGCATTACATTTTCCCTTAACTTGAACTAGGAGACCCGAATCTGTTCCAGCATGACAATGCACCTTTGCAAAAAGCCAGCTGCATGAATATATGATTTACATAGGTTGCAATGGAAGACCTTTATTAGAGTACTACAAAGGTGTTCTAGTGCAACATCTACTCATTCGATGGAGGTTATTATAACAGCAAATGGGGATGAGACTAGATGTGGAATGGGATGTGTAAATGGCACATAATCATAGAAACAGCTGTCCACAAACTTTTGTCCATATAGTGTATATAAACTTAAAAATAGGCCAATGATGTGGGTGAACTACTGAACTCCTGAATGTGCTGAAACACAAGCACAGGAGTATCTCTCTCCAGAGAGGTAATAATACAATTAACCCCACATATCCCTCCACGATCTGAGACGTTTAAATGAGTTTTACCAGCATGTACTCCATTTCCTGCACTCAGTACCAGTTGGGGGGGTGAGTGTATGTGTGTGTAGCTGAGTTCCTAGTTTTTCTAAAACGGAATATAACATGAGGTAAAAACGTATTGGATGCACAGGCTAAGGTTTTGCACACAGGATTCATGACTGTTTAATGGACTAGTAGAAGACTTCTTAGTAGCATCAATGAAAGTGCTCTCTCAGTTCTGCAGACTTGAGTAGAAATTCAACGAAGCCGCAGTGGGCGAGGTTAAAAATATTGGATTAGAGAGGATGCTGAGAAGCCCTTGTCAGGCCGTCACCACTGTTTTAGATTAAAGCTCAGGGAATGTCATATACTGCAGCCACACAAAAAAAGCCGAAACACATCAGTCTCTGAGAAAACGAAGCTCCCGGTTCATTCAAAGCGCCTAAAGGTAGATACAAGAAATACTGAGCTTCCCACTTAGCTCTGTATCAGTAATAATGAGCAACAAACACACACACACACACATGTTTTACTATCTTTGTTAGGGTCTTCCTTTCGACATAATTAATGCTATAGATACACTTTAGTCAGTCAAATGTCCCTACAAGGTCAAAACTGTCTGATATTTTCAAATTCTTACAGTATGTAGACATTCTGTCCTTCAATGTAAGATGAACATCTGTGAGCGCACACAAACACAAACACTCCTATACACACACACACACAGATCAGATGTATTCCATGTGCAATTTGTGCTATTCCTCGACACAGCACAAACCAGCCGGGTTACATCAGGCCAAAGATAACGCTGGTCGCTGTTTACAGGCTAAAGGGGATCTACACAGGCAAACTGCTGCTCTAAATCTTAGCTCAAGGAAGCTATATATCGATTTCAGTGACGGAATATGACCTGAAAAAAAAATGCTTTTCCAAGGCCTCGTAAAAAACACGTCCACTCTGCTCTCCCATACAGGAGAAAAAAAAACGTGTCAGAGAGCAAAAAAAATTAAAGAGAAGGATAAAATTGACTTTACACACTCTGAACTAAACAGGGCTCAGAGAGATAACATTCAGTTGTTATTGAAGTTGTAAAATACAGTAGGGTCATTCCTATCAGTCAAAATGTGAGTTGTGTATATGAGCCTGGAATTTTGTCAGGACTGAAGGGAAATAGAACTGTTATGGATCCAGACTGGAATAAGAGTAAACTATGAACCAACATGTTTTTTCTTCATGCCCTGCTTTTTGTAATAAATATCTAGTATCAGAAATGTTTCCTAGCAGTAGTTTTATTTCTATTCATTTTGCCCTAATTAACAGCAAAAAATAGTTAATTTCACTTATTTTAAATTTGGAGCTATATTTTTTTTCCACAAAAAAAAATATATATATTTCCAATAAAACACTATTGTTCACATTAATTTACTGCCGAACCTATAAATCATTTTAACTATCCAAGTTGTCTATATACTGACAAATATACATCATTCCCTTAATCCTTTAATTGCTGGTTCTTAGTGAGAACTGTTAATGTCAGCCAAGAACCCATTAATCTAATTCTAATGACACAATTTTATCATGAGAAAAAGCTAATGCCTTGTGAATAGGACTGGTGTTGCACACGTTTTCTGTTATCTTAAATTTCATAAAACTGACTACTGTAGATATGGACATAATGTCTGCATTAAATCCTAATTCATCAGAATTCTTAAACATCCGACTGTCGGGGACCAAAAAAGTGAAACAAATGTAATTAAATGTATTGTTTAATGGGAATGAATGAACAGGATGGTTTTCACAACAAAGTTTTCAGAAAGCATCCGGTCTGTGTAAATATATTTACGTAGATTATATATTTACGTGGATTTTCCATTAATATGCTATAGGTAATTGAAATAAGAAAAATGGTTAAGGCATGTTAAATAACTCCCAGGATCTAAAGAAAGGCACCAGACATCTATGGGTTAACTGTACAAATAAATAAATAAACAAAAAGCCTCACAAATCCTCTTTGCACAGATTTATTGTACAAGTGAACTAATTAGGCACCTTCCTTAAATGTACAAGATAAAACTTGTGCTAGTGTTAGGATTATGCACAGTGTCTACATTTCCCACAAGCCAATGCACCTTTATGAACCATGTGCTTGTTTGCACATCTGTTTTATGTTCTTTTTAATTAACACTTTATTTGCACATTTATTTTATTTGTCTCCTGCCCTTTGTTTATGCCCAGGTTTTTATCTTTGTTAATGTTTTGTTTCTTTGTTTCTGAACCATATTATATAAGAAATTTCACTTTTTCCTCATTTTAACATGACAATTTAAGCGTGTTTAAAGATCTGATTCCCGTGTTTGCAAATGATAAATGTCGTTAGATTTCACGACAATACTGACAAAAAAAAAGTATTTGATAATGGTAGGTTTTGAGGTACTAAAGTGAAAGCTGTCGAACTCTGACAGACATGACAAACTGTTTCAGCTTGAACCAGTCCCGGATCATAGTAAAGAACAATCTGTTCACCTGTGAAGCTGCAGGATTGCATTTGCTGCTTCCAAAACAATAAAAACATGTTCTGTCAAGGACACAGGAAAATGCAATCATGCTAATAATAATGTATGGCCCTTTAGTATTTTGTCGCATCTCAGCGCCTGATTTCTTAAAGAATGCCAACCTGCATTTGCAACCGAGTGTGTTTTTCTCCACATGACACTTCTGTAGTGAGGGCAAAAGTGTATTTCTATCAATTGTCAAGACAGAACTTAATAATACTAGAACCAAGAACCGGAAAACTAAGAACCTAATAATGCTAGTGCCATTAAACACTAAACTAGAACTAGAACTAAAACTGTTTTATGCAACAGCAATGAATTTCTAATTCTGATTGTTCAGGATGTGTTGATTATTATTCTCAAAGCTTAAACAATAGATTGATAATAGGAACTTGCATGGCAGATGATCAACCTAAGGCTGATAATAAGTGGATTAAAAATATTTAGCAAAGAAAAGCAATCATTGATATAAATTTTTTTTTTTTTGCAAAAGATTTGCTTATATAGCATTCATGAAGGGAGTTTCAAGTGTCAGTGCTTTATATCATTGCTCAGTGCCGAGTTTCCCAAAAGGATCACAATACAAACATTGATAAATGAGAACAAGCGTCACGTTGAACACTCACTCTCTCCGAGTTAATATGAGCTTAACTTTGCAAAGCTTATGGGAAACCTTTTCCACCACTGGGGAGTCTTCTAAATAGAGTTTTCTGATTTCTCTGTTAGTTGACACACTGAGATTTTGTGTCTTATTAACTTCAGGTAATGAGAGAGAAAAATAGATGAGATTGTTTAAAAAATACATGCATACACATGCTCCTGTAAAGCTCTGCAGCATTACGTGTGAAAATATTTTTAAATGGCTTAAAAGTACGGTGACTTTTCCAGACGTATTTTGTTTCTCCCCAAACTGTTAAAACAAATTTGGAGGCGCACCTATTTGTATACAGTAGGATGTCATTGGATGGAGTAGTAATTAACATTGAACTAGGAGACCCAAACTTGTTCTAGCATGACATTGTACCTGTACCCAAAGCAAGCTCTATAAAGATATGATTTGCATGGGTTGGAGTGGAAGATCTTGAGTGACCTGCTATGGAGATATAGGCCTGCTATAGAGACCTCAAACCTATTGGGATGAACAACCATTGGATGAATGGTTGCTAAATGCTAATTGAACTCACACCTTCTCACCCTACATCGGTACATGACTTTTGTTACTACCGTTGCCACTTAATAAACAAGGTCTCTACAAACACTCTAAAATCTAATTTCCAGAAGAGTAAAGGTTATTATAACAGCAAATAGAGACTAAATGTTAAATGGGATGTTCAAAAAGTGCCTAATATCTTATGATCAGGTGTCCACACACTTCAATACAGTGTATTACTGAATTTATAGCAGAGGTTCAAAAGTCTGCAACTACATAAATTTTTTGTTCTTTTTTGTTTTTTTATAAAAAAAAAAAAAAAACGCCAATAAATCTATTTATATTAATATTCCAAATTTCTGTCAATATTTTAAAAAGTCAACTTTTCACTTAAGTTGTCCATGTGTTGTTTTCATTTAGGTTATTTTTGTTTAAAAAAAAAAAAAGAAATAACCATGTTTTAAAAAAACTTTTTTTTTTTGTTCAAATGTTTGAAATGTAAAATATTTAAATATTTATTTTTTAAATAATCTGTTGTTTCTTGCCCTTGAATATATTTGGACTTAAATTATTTGGTTTTGTGGTTCTCTTGAATGACCCAGATGTAAAATAATGATTAACCATCCGAGCATAATCCACCAGTAGCTTCATCGTACATCCTGGTTTCGCTCTGAGAAGTTAATATTGATCAATATGTGCTTTATACAAACATCAATAGAGTGACTGTAAATGAGATTCTCACACATGTCCACAATGTTATGCCATGCACAAAATCTCTGGACACTCATTGCACATCAACCCCATCAACACCACCTCACTTCTCTCTGACCCATGGTGTATTAGTTTGTCTGAGATTTCTGAATATTTTGCTCTAGATTGTAATAGTCCCCAATAATTGATCATTTGTGCAAATAGCTCCAGAGTGGGCATATTGTCTTAAAAAATACCATTATTAAAATTCATTTTTGTGTCTAGGTAAGGATTGGAAATAGTGTGCACTTTAGGGTGTTTATCATATTTTTGAAAAATTGTTTTTTCAATTTATTTAAAATAGATTTTTACTACTATTTCTACGACTTCGACTTCTTCTTTTGGCTTCTCCCATTAGGGGTCGCCACAGCAGATCATCCGTCTCCATACCCCTCTGTCCTCTACATCTGCCTCTTTCAAACCAACTACCTTCATATCTTCCCTCAGCACATCCATAGAAGTCCTCTTTCGTCTGCTTTTTTTCCTCCTTCCTGGTGGCTCCATCCTCAACATTCTCCTACCGATATACCCCATGTCCCTCCATGTCCAAACCATCTCCATCATGCCTCTCTCACTTTGGCCCCAAAACGTCCTACATGCATGGTCTCTCTAATAAGCTCATTTTTACTACTACACTTTAAACAAATAGAAAAAAAACAGTAATTTCTCTGCGTGTTCAGAAACAATAAAAACCCATTTTCTCCTTTTTTTCACAAATCAGCATTTCATCAACAAAAAAAAAAATCTGTACAATGACCAGTTGTAAGTAAAATAATTAGTAAATTATTACAGTAAATTATTATACAAATTATTGTATTTCCATAAATAATGCAGCATAAAAATATTCCCACTAGTGCTATTAGACCATTGTACTTTGATCAATCTAAACACTCCAATTTTGATGCCAGAAAGAGTTTAAAATCAATAACTTCTTCAACTTGCTGCTTGTGTCCTTTGCCCAGATTCAAGTCAGGGTTGACAGACAGCTGGTAAAATGGGCGTCATGCATGCCCGATCTGTGTGGAGAAGAAAGTCGGCCTGCTGTCAATCAGATAAAGTCTGGAAAAGACCCGTTTTCCTCACTCCCCTCGACAGAGAAGCATGCAACAGCGCTTGAGTGTTGTCAATGGCAGGTGTGAATTGCCTTTAATCGATCCGTTTGAACTTCCCTCAATGCAGAGGTCTTGCTGACATTGTAATTACATGTAGATGACATATGCAATTAGCAGTTAACAAGGGGAGAATAATTTCCTAGTGTTTGCTCCCCTCAAACTATGTCTGGCAATTTCCTCTTTTCCTGCGATTATCTGAAGCACATCAATTAGCCATTTCCTTTCACCTCAAAGCATATGGAAGTCAAAGGTTAAATAACAAATTCTACCCATATGTATTATTATACATCGAGTGGATCATCCATAGGCTGCCTATAATCTTTAGCATAGCTTAGTTAGCAACCAAACTGGGAATAAAGAAAGTAAAGACAGGTTACATAAACCACATCATGCATGCTGTGTATGCCAGGGGGGGAAAAAACAAAACACTTTCTCTCTGAAAGCTTTTTTATTTTACATGAAATGAATAGAATGCATAAAGTTGTGAAGTATTACTCAGAATACTTTGATGCATCGTTTATTGGCCTGAGGATTTATTGACCTATTTATTTATTGTCCACTTTTTACTCACACTCTCGTGGGTTCGCACTTGATGTACCAAGGCATTGCAATATATGTTGCACTTGAGTCCCGAAGAAAAAACATTTTGTTTTATGTAAAAAATGCTAATAAAACCCAGTTGGCTTGACTGCAGCAAGGTTCTATGGAATTATTGCTATTCATAGTGCCATGCTGTTCACTTCATTTGACTTAAACTCGACAGACATGATGCTTCATTTAAAATAATCATCTTATCACTCTGCCAATTCTTATCTGGTCAATTTCATTTCCAGTATTCTAATTCTATAGTAAATCGCAATTCACTCACACTTTGGTTCGTTTTCTTCATCCTTGATTTTCCTTTCTTTATGCAATTGTTTTTTAGTATAAAATGTTCATCATTGGATAACTTTGGTTTTAGTGGTGAACCATAAGCAAATTTAAGCCCAAAATAAATGTTCACAATTGTACATTATAACCATGAAAATAATTCATTCATTGACTCATAATAACTCATAATATGCCACCTGATTGATATCAATATACATATATGGACAAGTTTGTGCACACCTAACAATAAGATCTTCCACTCAAACCCATGTAAACCTTATCTTCATGGAGTTTGCTTTGTGCACAGGGGCATTTTTATTCTGGAACAGGTTTGGGTCTCCTAGTTCAAGTGAATGAAACATTTTATTTTACTGCACCCAAATACATACTATAAAATTGTGTGCAATTTGTTTTAGTAACAGTTTGTGGTAACAGTTTAATGAAGAATCACATATGATTGGAACAGTCAGGTACCCCAATATGTTTGTCCATACAGTGTATTTTACAGATTATATAAAATATGTGGATATTCCTTATGCCACTATATACTGCAATTTATATAACCTACTCCACAATATAACCCCCTGAGAACTTTTATTTAATTATTTATTTTATAGTGCATACTTTATATTTTTATATATTTCAAATGTTTCCTGAACTTTGTATATAGTCTGTTTTTCATTACACAATAAAAGGTTTAAACATATCTATGTTCACACAGACTTGGATGTTTTTAAAGTATGGATTTAACATGAAAAAACCATATTTGATAAAAGGCAAATTAAAAAAAATGTGTAATGTGTGCTTAAGAACATCTAGCATGACATGGCAACCATAGGAAAGTATATGGAAGAATGTGTTTGAATAGATTTATTCATAATCATTTATTTATCTTCATTTTTATATCCAGTATATCAGAAAGAAAGCTTGAATTAACATCTCATAACTCATAACATCTAAGAGAGTTTTTCCTTGCCACAGTCGTCATGGCTGCTCATCAGGGGTACATACACATCAGTTGCCTTAACTCTTAAAGCTGCTTTGAGACAATGTCTGTTGTGAAAAGCGCTATAGAAATAAACTTGACTTGACTTGAATGAAGCAATGAGGTGGTTCTGACAATGATGTATGTGTCCAGGTTTAAAACAACAGCATGATAAATGCTTAGGAATATAACTTTTTTTTATTCATCAACCTGGCAAACTAGTGACAGGCAAAAACTTGCTTTCATCATTTAAATCACCTCCCAAACAAGCCTGTAAACCAAATTAAGACATCCAGTACTTAGAGTGCAAGTCTGAAAGAACACTAAAAACCTATTCACAACGTTCCAGTGTTAAATCTCAAACCATTGTGTTCTTTCTCACTGCTTGTCAGCTGAAAAAAAAAGGCCCAACACCAAAATGCTATTGATCTAAAACCAAATACTGGTGATGTCAAAAGGACTGTGGGCCGCACCGTTTGGTCATAATGAAAACATCTTGAGCTTCTCATGTTATTTTCATGACCAAATGGCTCGCTGAATCATCGCTGATTCCAGTATTAGCACCAACATCAACGTAAAAAGGGTATTATCAGATTAAATGAGCCACTTCAGACCCCTGACCTCAATATTAATAAAGCTGACAGAGAACCTGCCAAGTCCTTCATAAAGTCTGAAAGAATATATTTATACTTGAACTATTTTAATACATTTTTACCACATTTCAAGCTTGGCAAATGCAGCCAATGTAAAGTAGATAAACAGGAAAGAGTGTTTAGTATTTGTCTTATAGATGTGATCTGAAAAGATTGAGGCAGTTCTACCAGAGGAATGCAGCTAAAAGGCCTGCAAATTACACGCATATACACTACATCAATTCTCTGTGTCCACTGAAAAAGTGCAATATGTTTCATTATTTAGTGCTGGAGATGGACATTTGTCAAAAACAAGCTTATCTCAACAGTAATTGCTAGCATAGTTTGCAGAGTTTAGCCATACACCATCTGTTTGTTGCAAGACTCTAACAAAGCATAGGTGTGACCTGTACTACTATGTTATAATTCTAAAGAATATTGCACTTGAGAGGCTCTTTTTCCGTTAAGAGGAACGTAAAGATGCTCACACATTTTGTACCCATGTAACACCAAATAAAAATCGACTTAAAGCACATAAATACATTGCATCTGCATTTTATTCCAGACGGTTATACAACTGCCCCACATAATATAAAAATGGAGGCACTTGTAACTCAAGACTTCTTTTTGGATTTGATGATTACATGGATAAACTTACACATGATTCATTAAAGAACTGATTATGTACATGATATGTGGGACATATAAAGACTGTATGGAATATAGGGCTCACCTTTATAATCCGCAATGGTGTCACGAGTTGAATAATCATTCTGTAAAAATACAGATTGTTCTATAATGTGTTTAAAGAAAGAGTAAAAAAAAGAGCTTCCACTTGACCATTTAATTAGCAAACAAACACTTTATATTCACGTTTGTGATCCTCTTGATCAGAATGTGAATAGATGATTTGATTATATTTTATTTATGAAAATAAGACCTCATTAGCAATAATGACTGGGATCTAATCAACATTTGAATGGCTTGATTATATTCATCTGTACTGTCAGCTTGTGAAATCAATGCAGTGTGTGTATGTCTGTGTGTGGTGCCATAAAGGAATATCTGCAGAATTTGTCTATTCACAAGCAAATACATTAAAATAATGTTAAATATTTATGCCGGTCCCAATACAATTGAGGTAATTTAAAAATGTAATATAAAAGGAAATAAAAAAAAAAATCAGAATCTGTCAAATTTTACATTAAATCCTTTACTACTTCCCTGGATACAGCAAAAACATATTATTAATATCTATAGTTAAAAAGTTTCATATGTTTAAAAAATGAACGTGCCGACTAGCTTTATTTTTCCTTCTTAAAAAAAATCCACATCAGAACACGCTTAAAAGGGAACACAAAAGATTACCTCCTATGGTGCATCAAATAGAAAAAGAATAAAACAAAGGTTTATAGTAAATGTCAGAACATTAATAGTTTACTGGTAATGTAGGCCAAAAATCTGTGGAAATCTGAACAGGTTGGGTTTTTTTCTACCTGGACATTAGGAGTTCATGCTGAATAAACTGAAGAGGAATCACCACTCCTTACATGCTGTACATAATGTTGTCACTATAATCGACAAGTTGTCAGTTGTGTGTATTTAAAATGGAGTTGGATGTTTTTGCTTATTTGCTCCTTGTCACGTTGATGTGTGTAAAAGAATCAAGACACTGAAAAAAATGCTTGTAACTCATACTCGTTTTAAAAAGTATCGTCGCCAATCACTCAACTCCTGACCGTACCTATCATCATTGTTCATGACAAACTTGAGGGCTAATGCGTCACTGTGACAACACCAATAAACAGATGTCGGTCATGTCATCAGCGGGAGAACAGATGTCTATGACCATATGCTGCCTCCAGAACTATCATCGTTTATGAACTAATATGTAGAGTGGCTTTACTCCTTGTAAAGACTGTAATAGAGATCAAAGCGGACTGAAGGCATAGTCATATCTTCTATTATATGGGTATATGCCAGATTATAAATACAATATCATCTAATTATACATTTAAACAGCTTTCAAAACAAGATCCAAGATAAATAAATAATACCCGTGAGTGAGTAGTCTCTAAAGCCAGATTTTTATGTTTTAGCTACTTTTTGGAACTGAATTTAGCCAAGAACCACCTACGGACACAGTCTATCACAAAGCATAGTAACTATCTCAAAGCACATCTGAAAGCATGCAAAATTGTCTTGTTTACTTGTTATTAACTGTTTTAAATATGACTCATATATATTGTAATAAGGCTCAACTTTTCTCCTTCCATTGACTTCATCTTGAGTCAAAAAGTGTCATTATGTTCAGAAGTTTGATTCCCCACTGGAATACTCCATGCCCTCTAAGAAAAGGTTTGACTAATTTATCCAGTACGAGCAGAATATAAAAAGAAAAATGTACACTTTTAGGATTGACTCTGCATGAGATCATTTTAGTCAATTCTAAAAATCATTCATGGTGCAGAGTGAGAATATTTTTTTTTCCATTTCCTTGCTATAGAAGACAGCACAAAAGCAGAGCATATGCATTGCAAACATTTTAGTATGCTGAGGATCCCATGAGGCAATACCCATAATATCAAGGTGTGGTCTGCTGTGTCACAGTGACCTGTTGACAGGTGTTATGGTTTGACAGGTAGTGGGTACAGAGGACCTTTCAGCAATGAAAACAGGTGAAAGAATGGCCTGGTTGGCCACAATAGACTGTAGAATGTGTCGCAGTGTCATCCATAAAAGTGTCCGAAAAATGTACATACGTATGTGTGATACATACTTCCCTAAAATACATTGAGCAGGAAGATGTCAAAGGTATTTTTTAATTTTGTGGCTTTCTGTTTTTTGACACCACCATGCTGCAGTCTGCACCGCTACTGTAGATGCAATCCTTTTAAGGGGTTACTTTAAAGGAAATGGATATGACGACATTGAGCCTTGTCCTTTTGGGTTTTTCAACGGCATCAATCAGGACTATTTCTGTAGGAAAAACATTGAATTCAGTACCTCAAAGGATTAAAGCGAGAACGTCCCTGCCAGACATAAGACTGAATATGGGTGCTATGTGGCCAATGCACAGGTGTCAAATGATTCTTTCCAATTCTTCAGAGTCCTCGCTTGTTGTTGGAACTGCCACAGACCATGGCATTGCAGGAGCTCTAGGGAAACTCACACATTTTGCAAACATCCTGGTTGCTAAAGCAAGGCTGGGTTCGCCTTCTGTTTTGGAATTAGAAAATATCTTGAAATTAATCCAGTCAGGATCTTACAATTGTGTAATATGACTGTTATTTCGAGGAATATTGTGTTATACCATATGCTTTGTTTAAGTCCTGAGGATCACAGGCTTGTCTACATACCAACAACAGATGGTGCAACCTGTTTTTAGCAGGTTCCAACAATGACATTTGAGCCGATGTGATTTGATACACCTGTTACTATGGCTTTCATAGCTTCAATTGCTTTAATTCAAATTATTGCATCATTGCATCTGTTGCTGCTGGAATTATTTATTTTAAAGATCAGAAGCAATTGTGTCACGGTATTTGAGATATAACTCAAAGTCACCTGTGTATTATAGGTTTTACAAATCAGTATACAGTTTACATACGGTGAATGACGCATGACTTTAGCACAAGACTTCTTCAGCTTGTTGTAGTAATATGGCCACTGACCTCAAGGGAAGAGCTTCCAAATATGTCACTGAAGCCAATATTCCTGCTTTTTTATTAAGCTGCAGCTTCAGGGCACTTTCAAATATGCAGAGGAGCTCATTAATGAAATCTGTACATTGCGGAATTGCCAAGACAGCCCTGAGAGAAGGATCAAGCCTTAGTTTGTTTGGCAAGGCAGACTGCTGTACTTCTGCTTTTCATTCCAGTCTTGATACAGCTCCAATGGTGAGCTACCAATACTTTTAAAAAACAGCAGACCTCAGGATCAGAAAGTTCCCGAAAAGTGTTTATCAAAAGCACATTGGTGTCTGTCTCAGTATGTTCGATGACAATACAAGAGGAGTCATATACTTCACTGTGCTATTGCATTGCCATCAACAGCTGTTGCACTTGAGCGATGCCAGATGCCAGCTCTTCAATGATCTGTTCCAAAGCAATAAAGGTACTCGTTTTTCAAAGGAACCAATCAGCCAGGTCTGCATCTGCAAAATGCCAAAGGAGCATATCTATATTTTCCCCCAGTGGGCTCTGCTTCCAAGGTAGGATTTGCATGTTGCTAATGCTATTATTCTGCAGTTAGGGCATTGTAAGTGCATGTCCCAGATGGCCAAGCCTTAAACAATTTGATCATTGATCATGTACCTAACACCATCTGTGATAGGCACAGCAAACAGCTCCCCATCCTGCCATACATTACACAAGAGGTTGCTGAGGTTGACAGTGTTTCAGCACTTCACATTCCTGTACCAGATAAGTTTAAGGACTTGTTAAGCTTATAAGATTAGTTACTCTGGTTGCATTGATCACTTTTCTGTATGTTAACTCAAATAAAAAGTCATGTGCTGTGTTTAGAAACAGAGTCAACTATGGTGAAAATGTAGGTCTTACTGATTTACAAAGACAGGTGTAGCCAGTCTTTAAAATTTAGAATTCACATTTAATCAGAAATGGGAAAATTACAGATAATACGAATACGATGGTTGCTTTTAAACAGTATACTAAAATACACAATTGAATAAAAAGAATTGAGCGTGGCAAACTATAACTCACATTGCTACGGCCACCCCACGATCCTACTCTGCCCCTATACGTTAATCACATAATTAAATGAGTCTTTTAAGCAAAAGAAAACCTATGTATAGCACTGCTGTCTACATTTAAAATCTATTGTGCTAGCTATGAATAAGAACAATCACTAAGTACATAACAGAACTCTAAATAAGTAAAATCTGTATTGTCTTCTGGCTTCTTTAATTATAATGTGCACTAACAGGGGTGCAACACCTTTAATTCCATCCAGGCCCCAAATAATTTCGACAAGGCATACAATGTGTTTGCATTCTGACTTCACTGCTGTGTAATCAAATTAACTGCTGCCTTCCTTTCTACAGTGCTGGCCATTAGTCGACCTCAGTGAGCCCTGCCTATGGCCTGCAGCGGGCTTTGATCGTGAAACACCATCAAACAGGAGAGTAATACAACTGCACAGAAGGAGGAAAAGCTAAAATAGATGAGCAAAGAAAGGAGCAGGGAATAACGCTACTGCAGCTTTAATACCATACGGGGCAACAGAGATAAATAATGTCAAGGTAATTATTTCCTGACAAGATGCCCTGACATATAAAAAAAATAATAATAATAAATAAATAAAATAACCCTAGCTACTTTTTGCATTCTCGATTAACCTGCCTCTCAAAGTGGATATTTATATCCCTCCTATAGCACTACCTGTTCTTCCTGCTACCCTAAAGCAAGTCAAATAGACCAAAAAGTAAAGACTGACAAATGACCAGAGGAATAAAGAAACAGTATCTGCAGATGTCAGAATGAATGAGCTGGTCAGTTTTGTATGTGAGCTGTGTTAGTCAGTGGTATGATCAGGTTGATCCATCAGCCTGCTTCCTGCTCTCACGATTTACCTGGACTGCTGAAGGTGGAATCTGAAGAACCAGACACCATGGTTTAGACCAAGGGTCTTTAATCTCATCAACCACATTCAATCAGGAGCCACATCCGATTGAACTGGTTTAATTAATTGATCTGTCTGAAATAAAAATGCTAGCTATTAAAGCTGTACTCTGAGGAACCAAGGAATTGAGCCATGTTAAAATGTAATGTTTGTTAATAATGCTGCCTTCTGTGGTGCCTTCACCTGACTTGTTTCCAAAAATCCAGTCTGCATGTATCCCTTGCTGCCCTTCATGTCCAGTAATCTTGTGCATCAGCCAGTCTGCCAAAAAAATAACCACATAAAATCCACTCAGGAGACACTAAGCACTTTGTGGACAAATAAGACATTCTTTTTGCCTTAAACCTTTATTTCTAACTAGAGGTGGCAGGTGTAGTCACAAAACATTCTTTCTATATTCCTCAATAGTACCGTTTGTTACAAGTAGTCTTCAATGTGCTTCCAGCTTCTAATTGTAATGTAAACCTTAAAAAAACACTCTCCCTATTTGGATAAGATTGAAGACCACTGGCTTAGACTTTCACACTATTGCACCATATTGTCATCTGGGTCTCTCATCTCTTCAGAATGGAGAAATGCTGACTATATATGGCATAGCTCATGAATGTTCTTTCAGCCATTTAAACTGTCACATTCAAAAAACCTCTTCTGTGGGTTAAACTGAAACTAGTGCATTCAATGTTGTAATTGAAGTTAAATAAGTGCCATGATACATTTTCTTTCTTTACTTAATTGCCACTCCAGTTAGCCAGTCTTTACTTTCCTTTATGAGAATATAATCAGTGTGATATTGTATAATTACATTTAAAGACAGACTTCCAATATTAAGATTTATTTATATGTACAGCTTATCAGATGTTTTCTTCCCCATTATCTGTCCGCTATCTTTTAGGCTTCATTTTAGCATGTCTATGGTATAATTCAAGACCCTTTTGTACAAAATTTTACTATATTGTTCTGTAAACTTGAATAAACATAATGAATAAAGATGGAAAAAAACGAACTATAAGCATTAGTTACCTTACTTTCCTTTTCCCATACAAAATATTCCACGCAATTTTATTTTACAGTGATCGAAACACATTAATGCATTTATTCACCCTTTAATCCCCACCATTAATATTATTGGTGAAATGTTAGACTATGACTTCTTTGTAGGCCAATTTGATCCGTTTAGGTCAAAATGACATGCTTCTTACTTCATGTTTACTTCTTATATACTCTGTCTGGCAACATGTAATGCTAATTGCAGGCCTGATACAGTACTTCTCAAATGCAGATTTCAAAAATAAAAGAGTATAATTTTCTCCACAGTTTGTGAAGCTAAACAAGCCAAAGGGCAAGCCAAGCCTTTCATATATTGTTTGTGCTGATAGAAGAACAATCTGATCGTGTTCTTAGGAAATATGTTCATCAAAGTCACTCTACAATCTGCTGAGGTAAAATGTTATTGCAGTACCTTTAAAATAAAAATAAATGTAAAAAATAAAAAAAACATTTCAATATGGCAAGTAGTAGCATGAAAGTGGAGAAGTTGGAGCAGGCAAAAAAGAGCATCCTACACTACATAAAGAGGGTCATCTAACCCTTCTCACCATGATCCATTCCAAGTGTGAAGCTGTACTGCTCGGCCCTCCTCGTTATCTCTATAGCATTAGATTAATCTGATTGGATTTCTGCCATACCATGATATGCACAGAGCCACTTACAGCTCCAAGCCAATTATAGCACATGGCTAATTGCAGGCGATTTAAAGCACTATTATGGAAAGGAGCTATAGATTCAGTCCACCTGGTATGAGAAACTTAAAACGCTGTTAGCAGTGTAAGTTGTCATGTGGCAGTACACTTCTAATTAGCATTAATGGCGTTGAAATGAGTCATGGAAGGGGTATTCACAATTATTCAGAGGCTAGGGGGAGTAAATAAACTGTGTGCTAATTACAGACACAGTACTCGCGCTCCGGCATTAGTACACTGCAGATTCACATGTTGTGAGTCAAGTTGCATTATGTGAGATGAGTTTAGCTCTGGTGATCATGAAGCACAGAGAAAAAAAATTTTGGGGGATTAGTAGCACTCTCTTTTTAGTCTAGTTCTAATACTGTCCAGTGTTGGATGAAGAACACAAACCATGTATTTGAGTTTAAGTAGAGATACACTTGGTAAAATATTACTCCAGCAAAGGTAAAAGTGCTCCCTTTAAACTTGAGACACTTGAGAAAGAGTACAAAAGTATTTGCCTTCAAATGTACTTAAGTATGATTTATTATGGCTATAAAGTTCCTATTAGCATTTTTGTCAAAGACTCTCTGCTTAATCAACTCAGTTTATGTGAAAAGACTCTGTAGCTCTCAGTACACCAATCTATTAATATAATGATATTAATGAGTGAAACAATGATTGATATCTATTCAAATTATCAAAGAACATGAACCTTCTTTTCAACTATTTTAAAGAAATCGCACAAATAGGGCCACATGTGTTGTGGCTACTTCGATTCAGGAGTTTCTTCCATCAATGATTCCTCTCAATATATGGTGGTTTGCTGAGTGCTTGACCAGTTTTTTATCAACTCATAAATAAAAAGGAACGATTGATTTCACAAATATAGTAAGAATGTAGTGAAGTTAAAAGTAACAGTTCCACCCCCCCCCAAAATAAAAATGCTTCAGTAAAGTACACTGCAGGAACTGGACTCCTAAAGAGCTTGAGTCAACAGCTGGAAGAAAGTGTGATTATCTGTACGGAGACTGCAGGCAGGAAGTTGTAGTGGCAAATACAGGAAGCGGGTGCCAGACTCATCAGAGCTAATGGTGGACCATAGGGCACAGTGGGACTTCCATCCTCATAACAGAGAATCAAGTGTACATAAATACTACATATGACATCTCTCAAAAGCAGGGCAGAACGGGCAGGAAATGGCTAGTCCAGCAGGCATCTTCACAATGGCACCATTTTTCAAATTAATAAATCACCACATGTCTTACTAGATGGGCTCATCTTTTTTAGCTGAGCCCAATTCTGTGCACAATTCTCTCTCTCTCTCTCTCTCTCTCTCTCTCTCTCTCTCTCTCTCTCTCTCTCTCTCACACACACACACACACACACACACACACACACACACACACACACACACACACACACACACACACTTTTACCACTACTTCAAAACCCACACCATTATTATCACACAAGACAGAGGATTAAGAGGGCAACCTACTAAATCCCTTGTTCTAACTTTGGCATTTTATTTTTCCTCTTTTACTTTAGTCCCCTCCTCTCTCATTCTCTCTGACTTGGGAAAATCAATATGTCACCATCACCTGGTCAAGCATAGTAAGAAAAATACAAAATATAGCCTCAAGTGCTGTTTTCTACAACAATGAATATGATGGAAATAAAGTGGGTTCTGAGAAACCTTGTAAGTGACAGTAATTGTGATTTCCTCTCACAGTAAAAGTTGAATATGCCATACTGAAAAAGACCTTCGTCTGAAAAGGTCAGCTTATGATCAGACATGATGCTCTTGAACGATCACATCATCTTCATCAACATCTGTAAAGTTAAGGTTTAAAAGGTCTGCATGACCAAAACGATGGTATGTTTATCCAACAGAACATGGTTCACTCAATTAGTCAGCGTCTGTTCCTCCACTAATGTAAGAGCACACATGCCATTAGCAGTGCTGGACAATAACTCGTTACCGGTAGTGCCTTACTGTAACGGAGTTACTTTTGACAGTAACTAATACTGTAACGCGTTACAAAAAGTAACTCCAACCATACCGTTACCGTATGGTGTGTATGGTGCATAAATACTGTTACCGTATGGTGCGTTGTCTGTTACTTTTTTAAATGAATGTATTTTGGCTGAAGTGTAGACTACAGTCTAACCTGCTTACAGCAGAGACGCATTGTAGGATTAGTGAATGAACCACTGTAAACACGAAGAAGACGCACTGTGGCCGTGTTTCTGTTTATTCAGGTCTGTGCAGCAGTAATGGCGAGTCGAGAGCAAGACGAGTTTCTCAAAGTGGAAATATGCTCATTATTTCACTTTAGTTGAGTATAACGACAACAAATTTTTAGTCAAATGTAAGCTGTGTCTTTTTGGTTCGAAGGTCGTATCTACTGCGATAAACAGCAACTTCAGTCTGTCGAAGCAGCTCTAGAAACTCCATGCCTTCGACGACACTAGATGCTAACCCGGTGTTATGTTGTACATTGTTGATAGTTTTCCTACTTAATCTGTGAAAGGGAACATTTTTAAGAGTTCAACACAACAGCTTTTATGATGCAGAAGCCACTTTAGTTTTTGATTCTGAATATATTTAGTTATTTATTTCAAAAATCCTTGTGATATATTCAGTTTGTGCTGGTCTGACTTAAATAAAATAGTGTTTAAAAATTACTTGGGAACATTAAAGAACGTTCTTTAAAAAGTAACTAAAAAGTTACTTTTAACAGTATTGCATTACTTTTTGGTGTAAGTAATCAACAAAGTAATTGAGTTACTTTTTTAATGAAGTAACGAGTAACTGTAACTAGTAACTATTTCTTAGTAACTAGCACAACACTGGCCATTAGTGACATTTACCTCAACTAGAAAGTCTGATAGGGCTGACGCTGATGATCACAGTGATTATACATTTCCCATTGTGTTGAATGCATAAATGAATTATTATTTGTACATTTAATTTCGTTCATATTAAACAGATGGGATGGCAAATGAAATCTTTAAATAGTTTTATTCCATAAATAAATGCTTTTACACAGTCACTGTGTTGTCTCCTACTGTTTCCTACTGTTGAGGGAAGAGTTTAAAATAGATACTTAAAAAAAAAAAAAAAAGGGTTTTAGCTCAGTTTTAGCTAAAATGTTTTATTATTATTGCTTTTAGAATTTTATGTGCCCTTCACTATTTTGGCAAGATGTTCCACTAGATTTTTGGAGTTATAAGGATTTGAGCTAATTTGAGTCAGCTAATGATGTAGAGCTCTAAACCTCTACTCTATTGAACACCTTATGGATAAATTGGTACTCTGAATGCACCCCAGGTTTCATCTATCTATCTATCTATCTATCTATCTATCTATCTATCTATCTATCTATCTGTCTGTCTGTCTGTCTGTCTGTCTGTCTGTCTGTCTGTCTGTCTATCTATCTATCTATCTATCTATCTATCTATCTATCTATCTATCTATCAATACATACATACATACATACATACATACATACATACATACATAGAGAGAATAAGATGCATGGTAGAACTATTTTTATATATTTAACTTTACATGCTTACTAGGCAATGGTCTGTTATGTAGACATCAAAAACATTGTTGATGGATTTTCTTATTTAATGTATATTTATGCATCAAGAGAGAGAGAGAGAGAGAGAGAGAGAGAGAGAGAGAGAGAGAGAGAGTTGTATTTTCAATGTGAATGCTGGAGGAGAACTGGCTGATGAGGCTCTTTAAAGAAAATCCACTTGCACTCGAATCTAAAATGAGAGAAATTTCCTTCTTTATTGAAGGCTCTTTCAGCCAAACAGCTCCTGATGTCTGCATCACCAATCCTGTCTGGCTTTTCCATTACTGCATTTACTCTTCCATGAGTCACTCACAGTCAAAAGCTAACATAATGTCTTATTCAAACTTTACTTATGTTGGCACAACAGGTATGGTCACCATGGCCACGTAGAGGAGGTTATGGGAAAATATTCGTTTAATGAAACACATTATTATTCTTACGTATTTATTTATTAAATCTCTTGACGTGGTATTCTTGCTGAAATTGTCCACCCTGTATATCCGTGTATTTATGGCCAGGTCTAAAAACCTGCTCCGCTACCTGCTCGACGTGACCACCGTGGAGGGACTTTTTAAACGCATTGTGTATTAGAGGTCGACCGATACGGGTTTTTCTCTGGCCGATGCCGATATTCAGAAATCAGGGCAGCTGATGGCCGATATATGAGGATGATTTTATTTTGCCCCCCTTGCTCTCATAAAATGTAATACTTAAATAAGACATGATATTGGTCCCCGTGTCTACCTGTACCCTAAACTATAACCGATTGAAGGATCGCTAACGATGCAATTCTAAATGTTATTTTTATACTCTCTCAAAATGTTACTCTCATTGTCTCTTAAAAAGCACCATCATGTTTAACCAATTAAATATATAAGGCTAAATTAAGAACGAATGATAATTACTTAAAGTCTGGGACACACCAAGCTGACGGTCGGCCATTGGTACCGTCGGCTGGAGTCGGATAGCATCAGCTGTTTTTTGTCATTCATGATTCTGCATGTTGAGCAGCGGAGAAGGCCATTGGCGAATAGCTCTTTAGCTTAGCAAATTAGCACACGAGAAAAAAAAAAACGCTGCTTGATTTATATATTTACAGATCTAGCTCTTTCAGTTTCCCTGTTTGGAGGCAGAATATATATATATATATATATATATATATATATATATATATATATATATATATATATATATATATATATATATATATATATATATATATTACTGCCACCTGCTGGTATGAGAAAGTTATGTTCTCACATGCAAGCGCAGAAACATGCTGAGTCAGATGCTCCTGCCTAATAATCGGCCTGATTTGCAGCACAATTGGCCGATGCCTATTATTTAGAAATGGCAAAAAAACAGCCGGATTAATCAGCCGGACGATCAATCTGTCGACCTCTACTGTTTTCTCCATGTTCCTCCGTGTTTTATTCTGCAGCGTCTTCTGTGTTCCCTGTCCAGAGCGCCCAAGAGTTTAGCAGGTAGTGTGTCAGTTATAATGGTCCGTGAAAAACAGCGCTAGGTATGTAGTTAAATGTACTAAATGAAGCATTGAGGTAATTAATATTCCTCTATGAATTTTTGTAATCAATTTACTCTAGGAATTGTTTCAGCCCTAGTTGCATACCTGCAATGTTTTTTTTTTTTCTGTTCTATTGAGTGACAGCATATTCATCTGGCAAGGGCTAGTCAAGCGGAAGGTTGGCTTTGATTATGTGACAACTCAGAGAGGAGGGATGACACATGCACCTCTTGACAGATGCTTCTGAACATCATGCTCTCGATATCTCGCCTTACTATATGAAAAAATGTAATAAAATAAAAAAAACACACAATGTGTCTCATACTTCTTTCTTACCTAGTCAGAAAAATGATATACACAATGTTACAGTCAAATAAGAACTTTAAGAAAAAGAGAAATTTGAAAACATGCATGTATGGCAAATCACTGTCTTACTTTAGCCTTCAAGATCCTTCTGCCAGCTCTGCACAGCTTCAGTTACGACGGTTGTTAGTCATTTGGCACCCACTCCAATGACACATTAATAAACAGAGAAACAAACAAAGCCCATAACAAATCAGCATGTGTAAGGAGAATCAACCCACAGATATTGGCAGTCTCAAGAAAAGCCTCCATGCTCTGATTCAGGCAGCAGTTTACATCCATTAGAAGCTGCGTGTAGGTCGCCGGTTTTGCTACATATATGACACCTGTTCCATTAACTCGGTGGACAGAGCTGAGTAAGCGTACTGATATGCACTGCAGTATTTGATGAATGATGCTTTTTTGGAGTGTGCCAAAAAAAAATCCCACCTTGCTTTTGATTGATGTGAAGATATAAAGAAGTAAATTCCAGAAGATAGCAGACATGGCAAATGTGATGGACAGTGAGAGTCCAACTCTTCCCCAGCCTTTATTCTTTAGATTTCCAACTGTGGAAATGGAGTATGCCCTGACCTGCACATTCTAGTGTATTCCTTGAACCCAATACATCTTATCCAAAGTAACAGCCCTTCTTAGATTAAGAAAAACATAAAAGTGTGCAGGAAATTGTGTGGTGGAGAATTGACATGTTATGGTCTAAGTATGCAGACAACCTCAGAACTTTAACATCCAAAATCTATTGGTATTGATAATAAGTTTCGCTTTGATTCTACAAACCAAGTTTGAACTGAGGACATGTGCTATTTTAAGGAAATATTTTCCAATTTAATGGCTGCAACGGGTCCCAAAAAAGTCTGGAAAATGTAAGGGTTACATAAACATGGGCAGAGCTTCACCTATGAAAGACCCGTGAAAGACTGTGTCTACAAATTGTGGAACAATTTTAGAATTACTTTTCTAAACCTATAATCTCTAAACAGTTGAATATCTCATCATTAATAGTACTTAATGTCATCAAGAGTAACAAATTTTAGTTTGCCATTAATCTTTGGGCACTCATGTGGCAATGCATTTAAACCAGTCATAATTCTGTAATTGAAATCATTGCATGGGCTCATTAACACCTGAAGAAATCATTGTCTGTGAACACAGAGATTTAACCTGCATTTGTGGATGTCTTGAAAACTATCATGCAAAGGAGGCAGACGTGAACATGAGCCAGAAACGTCACCACATTTTGGGCCAAACCTCATTTAAAATGTAGTTATGCAAATTGGAAAGCTGTCCTGTGGTCAGACAATGAAAATGTTAATTTCTTTTTGGAAACTATAGACACCACATCCTCAGGACTAACGAGGAGAGGGACCATCTGGCTTGTTATCAGCGCATCATCAAAGGAAAAACACAACAAGGGACAACCAGACACGTATGGCACAACATTCCTCTCCCTAAACTTTAGCAACTGGTCTCCTCTGTTGACACTACTCAAGTGTAGAAGGCCAAGGAGGAGGTTTATGGATGTCGTAAAGGAAGACAAGCAGGTAGTTGTTTTGAAAGAGGCAGATGTAGAGGACAGAGTAGTATGGAGACGGATGATCCACTGTGGCAACCCCTAATAGTAGCAGCCAAAAGAAGATGATCACTACTGTACTTGAACTTAAAAGCAAACACTTTTACTCAAGCAGAAATGAGAAAGGTTTAACTTTTTTATTTATTTATTTATTTATTTTTACAGTTTTACATTTTTGGAGCTGGATTTAAGCGAGGGATCTTTACTTTACTTTTAGTACAGGAACAGTACTTCTTCCATGACTGGTTACACTCAGATATTTATATTATTTTAGTCATTTAGTGCAAATGCACTCGTGCAAGAGTGACTTCATTACAGTCATATACAGCATTTAATGATGTGTGTCTGAAAAATAAAAGTGCCCACCATGATTTGTCAACCATGGAAATATTTGTATTAAGAGATAAATAAATAAAATAACATTTTGTGCCAAATCAGTAAAAAAAAAAAAAAAAAAAAAAAAAAAAAGCATTTTTCTAATATTATTTTTTTTCCTCCTTAATTGGTCAAAAGCTAAAAGCTGTGCACTCAGCGCTACACTTACTGTCAACATAATTAGCAGCATTCATGCATCCCTTCACTGTTTGCAAGATGAGTTCGGCCTGTGGTACTGTATAGTTGTAATGCCTGTTGTACATTATCTAGCTTCCGAGGCTCTCGCTCTATTAAGTACAGCAAAAGCCGAAAAGGGCAGAAAAGATGCATTTCTACTGATCTCAATGATGTATTGCAATCGATGCAGAGCTCAAAGACTATCCTATATTTATATCAGTGTCGTCTTATACCATACTGTAGTATTCAAGGTTAACAGAAAATGAAATGAGGAAAAAATAATGAAGAACACACAAAAAAAAAGGTTTTATGAGCTGTGCTTCATGAATCAATTGCAAACGTGTTTAAACGGGAGATTGTTCTGCGTGTCTTTCTCTGAGAGTGAGTAATGGCATCATTTTGGCACTGTGTTCTTTGTATTACAATTCTTATACAGGACCCCTTTTAGTTTTAAAAGAAATGTACAATATTTAGATGATAATTACAAGTTTGAGGCCCAGAAATTCATTTTTTTCTTAATTGTCCTGCATTTCTGGTCCAGAGTTGGGAGCCTGATGGACGAGGATTTGGAAAGCATCAACCCAAATGAAACACAATTATGTACTGTACACACATACATACACACACTCGAGTACGCATAAAATGCCTCACCTCACTTGACTCAGGGTATCTCTCTAGCCTATTAGAATCTATTACACAGCCCACTCTGCTCCTGTCTTTCATTTCTAATCTGCTTGTCATTTATACTCTATCATCTCTAGGCAGCCGTTTGAAATAAGTATGAAAGGAGGCTTTTCAGGACCCATAATCCTTTTGGATACAGTGATAAAAAAGAAAATAGGTTGTAGAAATCAAAAGAGGGTTTCTTTTTTTGTTACTGCTTTTACTTAACAGGGGGATTTATCCAGCATTAATGGGGTGCAGGATAGGGGATAAGTAGCTTAACATTTAATCATATTTATCCAGCTAAATACGCTGTAGTAGTTGTAAAACCATCCTAAAAACTGTATGTCGTGAATGGGCTGTTGTTGGTTCTATGCAGCGATACTGTACTAAAGGGATTAGTATTTTGTTTAGGAGTATTGGGGAAATAAGTGAAGAATGGAAGAATTGTCCTCGTCATCATCAAAATCATTAGAAAAAGTATACATCATGTAATGAGCAGGGGACCAGATGCAATATAAATCTCCCTTTTATTTCAAATGCATATATAAAAATAGATAATACAAATTCAAAACACCAAACAACAAAATATGAACATGAAAAATGAGACTGGGGAAGAAAAAAATACCACCATTATGGAAAACAACTGTGAGAAAAAATGTGGCTCTAATATAAATGTGCTAATAAAGAGTGACAGGGTAAAAGTGTGAATGATCAGGGGCATGCGACACTCATGAGACGGAGCAGAGGCTGATGGGAACCATATGTCATAAATCCCGACAATAAAATCTAAAAATGTTTTCAGGAGCGCAAGAGTCACACGGGCACTGAGATCTGAAAGAGATTTGTTGCGATACTGTAATCCACTAAATGCCATGTCTACCCCTCAGATTTACGATGTCTGGTCCTGAGATCACAAGTATGCATCACTACAGGCAGCAGAAAGCCAGACCATTCAAACAGCTCGGATCTTTTGATCGGATTTATTAGAGACGACACAACAAAGTGTTAGAACTTCTAATTAGAGGTAAAAGATTATACAAGCAATAGATTTAGAATTCCTAAAGCCCATCCTGGTAGCACATTAAAATTCAAAGCAACGCCAAGAGGCAGAGGCATGCCAATGTTTGATGGAAGGGAGGAGAACGAGCTGCATATTGAGGGAGAGGGAACGGAACATCAGCAGAGAATATTGTATATTACCGTGTGTTCCTTTTTCTATACGACCTGTGCTGTTACTTTCGTGTTTCTGCTCCATCATCGTTCGCCCGTGGGTACTTGCGTAACGAGGTGGCATTTAAAGGAGCGTCAAAGTAAAAGCGGCTCACTCGTTTGGGTTGCTCCATTTTTCTGTGAATGCTGTTTGACTCCTCGGAGTGTGACCCAAAGCTTGTTACTGACCTTGACACTTAACCTGGCAAGCCTTTGAAGGCAATTGTGAAATTCGACAGAACAAAGCCTGCCTCAAGGAACCTGTTAATAAGGTGGGAGATGGGGTGAGAGATAACAGAGAAGCAGGCTGTGAAGAATGGTCGACTGGTGCGTAACGGTGATATGAAAAACGACAGGAGAGAGAGGTAGGCAGAGAGCAATGACCAGAACTGATGTTTCTGCTGCCGCCACAAGCTGGGGACTAAGAGAAAAAGAGGAAAGAATTCCACTGAGAGAGAAAAAAGGACGCAACCTTGTGACATTCCACAAAAAGCAACCACAAAGAAAACCATTGTAGATTTCAAAAAACAGGATCAATTTGCACACACCTTGCGTAAACGTACCAACAGCAAAACGGCTGAAAATTGCTCTGCCTGCTATAAAGGTCATGGTACACTCATGAACAATTACAGCTTTAGCACATATCTCTATTAGGGTGGTGAACATAATAGGTAAGTGTAGAAGGAGTGGGCCTTGAGATAATCACCCTGTTTGATTTCAGACACCAATCCTCATATAATCAGAGGTGCAACCAGTGCATTACACAAGGAATTAACAAGCTCCTAATTAATAACCTCTTCATCACCAAATGTATCCATATCAACACCTGTGAGCCAATTCTCTTCTGATTCATTTATTGTGTTAGCTATGCTGGAGGTATGCTCACGTTCGCGGATAAAGGCAGATCGTTTCGTTCTACTGAGGCTTGGCACTCGGCAAGCATACAAAGCAATAATGGATAGAAAGGGATTAAACGGAACATACCGACACCGTCACGCCAAAAGGCCAAAACGTTGGCCCAGAAGCAGATGGATGAAATCGAGCTGTTGCACTTCATCCCTGGAAGGCTTTTCTTCTTTTCTCCACTGCTATTCACATACACCGTGTCGCCGTCCAAATCATTATAAAGATTGCATTCCTATTTTGGGTATCCTAGCATACTGCTGTGATCTTCCAATACATGATGAAATTTTAAGCTGAAGTCGATTGCATCTGCTCTGGTTTCAGATGAAAAAATATGACCTTGAGGGTATAATACACACCTTGATGCTATCACTAAAACTCATTTGCAACTTTTTTTTTTAAACTCTTATTAGGAATGTGTACAGGTATTCAAATACCCAGGTTGTGAAGCCAATATTAAAATGCAATTTCACAAAATCACTGTTCAGGTACTTGTTCTGTTCATAGACAATCTGAAAGAGTATGAAAAATAAATGTTCTGGCAATATTTTGCTGAATAGATCAGCAGAACTGTGGCAGGAAAGGCAAATGTACATCAGGCTAAATGAATGTTATGTATGCAGACAGATCTGAAGGTCGCAGTACATGATATTTGATTCGTTCATTCATCGTCAGTGACCAATTTATCATGGTCAGTGTGCTGGTGGATCCAGAACCTATCCTGAGTGTTAAACAGGAACACACAAGATTAGAATTAGTGACCTCATGCTACCTATGCGATGTTGGGAAAACTCGGAAGAGACCATGTGGTCATTAAAACGTGACAATGAGCTTCACAGCACTTTAACAACAATTAGACTGTTTACTATATATCCATGAATGTCATGTCGTGCATTTTAACGGTTTACAGTTAGACTTAATAATGTGGAACATCGAGAGACAAGTTATTTCCTGTTCTCGCCTATGCTATAAGCTGTGATAAATAGTCATTCCCTCACCATCCTCTCTTCCTCTCTCTCTATCAGAGAGAGCCTGTCCTTTTTCCAAGAAACCACAAAAGTGTAAACCACATTTTTCTTACACTCCTTCCATAAATGATAAACAATGTACTGTAAATTGTACTAAAAAAAATCACACGAATGATTATATGTTCTAGATTGTTACTTTTGAATCGATTGTGTGGAGCATCCACTACACAAGTCCCTGTGCATGACCTGTTGCTATAGAAACATTAAAGTATTAATACTAACCTGTCGTTCATGTTACAGTCGGAAGCAAGATCCAAGCCCTGCGCTAATAGAAAAAATAATACACACCTCCTCGATCAGTTTTAGAAGATTAACTGCTCTGTGTTGTACATTTCCAATAATAATACCGTAATTTCCGGACTATTAAGCGCACCCAAATATAAGCCGCACCCACTGAATTTGACAAAGATTTTTATTTTGAACATAAATAAGCCGCACCTGTCTATAAGCAACCTGTCTACACTGAAACTAATGAACTTTACACAGGCTTTAACAAAAGACAATGTCTATTACACGGCTTGTATCTAAACAGTAGCCTACCAAGAAAGTCATTGTTCACTGTCTTCCTCCTTCCTTTCACAACTATTTCTCTCTTTTATCTTTTGGCATCGTCGTGTGTTTAAAAATCACCATCGGTGAAGCTTTTCTCCCGATGCCGTGCAGCTCAGAACACAGGTGAAGTGCGTTTTTTTCATGCCCAGTTGTTTTCAGCGTGACGAATGATTCGCATTTCCTGTTGACAGTCCGAGTGAGAGGCAGGTCAAACCGCAGAGGAACCTCATCCATATTTATGATGTGGTGCGGCCCGATTCAGTGGGAGCGCATTTGATTTAATATAAAGAATTTCACTGGTTCACCTGAACCCGTTCTGCAATTTCATTGGTCTAATGTTATGAGGCTCAGTTTTTTGGCATGAAGCTTGTGAAACCAGGAAAAAACAGGATAAATCCATAAATTAGTCGCTTCATTGTTTAAGCTGCGGGGTTCAAAGTGTGGGAAAAAAGTAGCGGATTATAGTCCGGAAAATACGGTAATTATATCTACAGTAAAAGTCTGAAGTGACACAAATCAATGACACTGCAAATGGAACAGCCCTGAGAAAGAAACATGATCCTGTCCAATATTTTCAGAATTGCTCTATATTTTTAGGCCTCATGCTGCAGTCAAGTGTGATCTGTCTACGCCGGCAGACAAACCACACAGCAGCACATCTGGAACTAGGTACATCTCAGCATCTAATTATCGGGAAATGTATTCCAATTAGACAGAGGTGACTGATCAGAGACAACAGTACCGGGCTTTTGGGGCCAGTACAGTGGATTTAAAAAGTCTGCACACTTATGTTAAAATTGTAGGTTTCTGTGACATTCATATACATTTTTTTGTTAAAGATATGTGTAATAATACCCACTATGGATTATGTGAAAAAACAAATAGAAATGTTTTAAGTGTCAAGTATCAAAACGTTTCGAAATTAATGGTGCTTACTGGTGCTGTTCTTACCACGTGGGTTACTATGTCTGCAATTTCATCATGGACAGCAAGTTTGAACTTTTCTTGAGAGTCTTGCAGAGTTTTGATTGGCGCACGCTTCAATATCAGAATATTGTCATTGGAAGATGATGAGAGATGAGGAAGACTTTCAGCAAGCTCTCCCTCCAAAAATGTCACAACCATGTGCATGATAATCATCAGAGAACAATTTACATGATCTTATTTCTGCACCAACCCTTCTCACCAGTGTTGGCTCCAGCAAACTTCACCCTTTTCACAAAAATGAAGATCCAGGTAGAAGGTCGCCGTTTTGACGCCATTGCAGAGATCCAGCACGAATCGCATAAGGTGCTTGACAAGCTTTGAGAAGAAGATTTCCAGGACATACTCCAGAAGTGTAAGAGATGATTTTGAAGTACTATGTTGCTGTGAAAGAAGACTATTTTGAAAGTGATGGTGTGTAAACGTAGATAAATGAAGTACTTTTTTGGTAAGAGAACAGGTCTCGAAACTTTGATAAATTATGACAAAAGTAATCCCAAAACTTTATGCCTATGAACCCAATATCCATGGAACATAAAGGCTCTCAAAAACAAGTGGGGAATATTTGTTAACAAAATTAGGACAGCCCCAAAAACAGAAAAAAAAAATTATAAAAAAACTTAGGTGAAAGGCTTCCAAGTAACCTACAGCAAAATTTAAGATGCTGGAAGACCAGGCAAGCACTGGAGAATCCCTGCATTTCTGGTTATGAGGCAAGATGTCTATACAGAAGGCAAAAAAAGCATGCCTATATCACCCCAAAGTATGTATTAGGGTCTAATAAAACCTACATTTTTGACATAATTACAATACAAAAACAATATAAAGTTCACCTATTAGACGTAATGTTTGCATCATTAAACCATGATGCTGCTTCTCTTGAGCTGGGACTGATAAATATGATGTTCATCCCAAAGGTGTTAAGTTGAGTCTTCCGGTCCAATTCATGTAAAAGATATCATGCTGGAAAAGATTTGGGTCTCTGGTCCATGTAAAGGGAAAATTTAATGCTATCATATCCAGTCATTCTATACAATTGTGTGTCTCCAACTATGCAATAAAGAACAACACATGACAGGAAAAGTCAGGTGTCCCAATACTTTTGTCCATATAGCGTACCTGTCAGACTGCAGACTAACAAAATGTAATCACGATAAGTCGACTTATAACGACAAAAGGCTTTCTACATCATCTGATTAGAAATGTCATTAGAAACCCAAAGCAATTTGCAGATATTAAAATTACATTTAATTCTCAAACTCACTGTATTTGAAACCTCATTCAGTCCACTGTTTCCATAAAGTGCTCTAAACGAGCATATGGTCCTGTTATTGCCAGCTTACTCGTAATATGGTGAGTGAGAGAGAAACTGACTAAAAAACTGACAAAACATGATGTGAAATGGGACAAATACACCCTTTTCTTTCATTATTACAAGCCGCTTAAAACCATTAAAGCCTTCGTCTATCTTACGATCACACGCTTTAGTAATAGTATCTAATAATTCTTATCAGGCAGTCAGTTTATTTTAGATTTATTCCTATCTAACTGATCTAAAAACCAATCTAAGCCCAATAAATGCACCATTTGCATATTTTTCTTTGTCCCACATTGTTGTCTGTACTAGGAATAATAGTTGCCTTTTAAAAAACCAAAAAGGCCAAAGAAGCATGCATTCATATTTAATAACTAAATAATAATACTGCATGATATTTAGAAAATTGACTGTCTCACAATAGTACAGTAACACCTCTATGAATATATAATATACTGGTTTGCATATCATTATTGACAGTCATTGACACTGGGAAATTCTCTAAACAATCGTTTGGGTTAAAAAATAAGTTTTAGTTACATTGCTAACTCCTCTCCAACAGACTAAGATGATGTTCTTGATAATATTCATTAGCTAGAGCCTTCAAAGCATTTTGCTTCTGTATACTGCTCTAGATATGGATGTCTGCCAAACACTGTAAACGTATATGCAAATGAAATGAAGGCTGAACAGTGTGGAATTAATATTCATAGCTATAAGTCAATTCAAACTATGAATACATGACAACTATGAATACTAATTGACACTGTGGAATGTATTACTGCCCTGTAAAGCAAAAACCCTTCATAAATGTTGATCCAGACATCCAGGAATGCTTATATGAACATGTAGACACCTCTCTCATAAAAATCTACTCATTTTTAGAAACTTTTTTAATGCCCTGTTCACCATAGACATATTCAATATGCTGTCTGAGAAGGAAATGCTTTGTTTCTGTGGAATTAATGATGCTGTTATCTCAGTACTCTGTGTCTCGGGAAAAGGATGTGTTTTATCTCATTGACAACTATACTTAACTTGAGATAATAAGAAAACAAATATAATTGACTCGTAGCTTTAAAAAAATCTAAATAAAATGTTATGGAGGCTAGGAAGCTGGCAGACAGGTGCAAGTGGAGGCTTTCTAGATTTGTTAGAAAAAACTACTTCTATTAGAAAAGTGGCTAGGGAATTGAAAATGCCAGGCTGGAAAATGGTCAAGCTATCAGTAAACAAGCACAACCTAGACAGTAAAGCTGATATCCAAGCACTAATCAAAACAGACATGAAACAAAGGCATGGGCTGGTCACAGGCGCAATACTAGGGTGAGACATGCAGCCACACAGTCCAGGTTATTTAAAGGAAGTAGTGTTACTACAAACTGAATCATGCGATGTGTCTTTCCAAAATGTCAACCTACAAATTGTTTGAAGGTTGTAGCATGGAAGCAGCTACTTTTATACCAAGAATGTTCATATATCTAGGAACCTGTCCTCCTTTACAAAGCACTGAGCTTCGATGCACTTTGAATGGTGAAAAAGGAAGGGGACACTGGCCTAGTCAGCCAGATCTGCTGAATCAGCCCTAGCGATTGGGGGACAGATTTTGCAGCCAGATATTCCTCACAACCTTACACTTCAGTTAGCTTTGTGTTGCCTCGTGTAACTCTTTTGTTTTATATTGTACCTTGGTCCAGGAAGAATTTTTTTTTTTTATTTCACTGTGCTCTCTACCAAATGTTTATGGTTAAAATGACAATAAATGCCACTTGACTTGACTCCCCTGTTGAAATTGGTGAGAGTCGTTATCACGCAGGTGACTAAGCGTTCCCAGTTTTGGCAGTGTTCCAGTGAGAAAAAACGACTAGACAAAGTTGTCATCAACATAATCAGATTTTTCTCAATTGATACCGTTGTCTCCTCGAAACAATAAATGCTGGATGTGTGCCAATTCGGTCATGTAATGTGAATATAGCCTCAGGTCCCAAGAGCTTTCATATTGAACTGAAACACTCAATGTGCTGTGGTGTACAAGAGGTATGCTTCGCATTGCTCGACACATCAATTAGCTGGTTAAAGGAAAAAGACAGTGACAGCAATCCATTTTGTGAACTCTATACTCTTTAACTCACCTCTGACAATTTTCACCCCCCAGAGAACCCATCATAAATCAGGCACACTCATTTAAATTGCAGGAATAATCAAATATTTAAACGCACTCATTTCCACCACAGCTAGAGCAATGCACATATAAGCTCACTGGCCACTACAAGAATGCCATACTAATTCTGACTAACCCATTTTGCTCTCAAAAGCTACAATTCAGCATGGAATATATTCCAAAAAGTGTTCATAAAAATTCCCTTATAATTCTGTTCCATGTTAGCATGATTGCATCATATAATTTAATTGCTGAATATGTGTCAGCTGCACATGCAAGATGCAAATGTGCTTCTGATCTACCACATCCCAAAGGCAATTTATATATTAGATTCAAATACAGTGATTAGGGAGACGACTGTCATAGACTGAACTTGTCAGGATCTGACCTTCACATTTGCATGCTGCAGCAGATATTACCATTTATTTCATTTTTTTATTAATAATCAATTCTCCAGTTTAGGTTAGCCTCAGATTTCTGTTTTTTTTTTTTCAGATTACTTTCAGGCTGTAATAGAGGTTATTTGAGTCACTGTAGCCTTCAGCTCAAACCAATCTGGCTACTCTGCTGAAGCTTATGAACCACTTAGCCTCAACAACCTGTACAAGGAATTACAGTATGCGTTTAGGTTAAACCATAGTACTGAATCTGCCCTCATCAAGGCTTCAATTGACCTGATGGTTGCATTTGACCTGGGGTTGCTGAATATACTTGTTCTTCTGGACCCCTGGTGCTTTCTATATAACATACATGTTCACGGATTTAAAAAATCATTGACCTTATTGGTACTGTGCTCTCTTTTAGATCACATCTCACTAAAAGACTAATTGTTTTAATTGTAAGCTTTATGTCTGACTAATATCACCTCTACCATGGTGTTCCTCAAGGCTCAGTTTTTGGACCACTGTTATTTATCACACATATGCTCCCTCTTGGCAAAATAATTAGGAGGCATGGCCAGCAATTTCATTGCTATGCTGATGATACTCAAATTTACATAAATACCAACCCCCTCACACATTGCATTTTTAATCCCTAAAGATTGAATGAATTGTAACTGAGTCTTAACTGTAAAAATCTTAGGCCATACTGATTGCATCCTATTCTGAGACATTACTCCTTATCTATCCTAGGTTTTTCTTAAATCTAATTTAGGCCATGTTTGAAACCATGGTTTTATGTTGGGCTCAGATCTTCACAGATCAATCACACAAACATTAAGACATCCCTATTTCACCTTAGGAACCATGCTTTATCCCAAAATTACCACCTCTTCAGAGGTCAACACTTTTTTTTTTACTTCCAAACCGGACTTTAAGTGCAACATCTACACTGTACAAGAGCTACACTGTATAGAAAACAACATTCAAGCTTATCATAGGAAACAAAATATGCTTTACTTTCTAATATAACTGATTTTTTATGTAACCATACAGTGTCCTTGGATATCATGAAAGGCACCAATCTCATCAGCAAGGCATTTCTTATAATTTTTTCACACACTAAACTCTAGAGAGTGTTGCACATTAAATTCCCAGATCAGCAGTTTCTGAAATACTCACACCAGCCCTACAGGCACCAACAACCATGCCATAGTGAAAGTCACTGAGATCACAGTTTTTCCCCATTTTGATGCTCTTGACCTGAATCTGCAAAATGTAAAGTTTAAGTAAACTTAAACCTGATTGGCTGATGGAACACGCGTTTCTAAAAAAAAAAAAGTGGTCACTGAGTGTAGACTTTGTAGCATAATACAAAACATTATGGTGTACATTTTTTAAGGTTGATTTCACTGTCACAAACAAAATTGCCACCAAAAAAACTCACAAAAACAATAGTCGAGATGAGTCATGAGTTGAGATCAGCAGTCTTAGAACACAATGTGATGGGCTCACCAGCAGCCAATTTTATTCCATTGAAACCAAACACAACTAGTGACAGTTCTGGCAGTGTAGGAAATTCAGTAGGAGGATGGAATAGGAGGGAAGACTTACAGTACTGCTACAATACAATAGAGGGAATATCAAAACAACCACAAAATGCACATGGAGAGAAATAATATCCCTAATATCTTTCAGTATTGCAACTAATTGTCTTCACAATCGAAGATCACAGAGATTGATAACATACACAGAATGTAGCAAACATTTACATCACTACAGAAATCCCACTGTAAAATGTGTCGAATACCAATTATTGAGGAAATTCAGTTCAAATAATAACATTCTATATTTACAAAATAAAGGAATGCCAACCTTGGCATGATTCCTGGAAAACATTTAAAATGATCAAGCCAAACAATCAGAGAACCGAATGAGATCAGGGTTAAAAGCAAATTAGGCACAGTGTTAGAGCAAGACATCGCAAACAGTTATTGCAAACAGAAAAAAAGACTGTAATCGATTGTCTTCAGGTGAGCATGAAGACTGACAATGAGTGAATTGAAAGGTCATGTGACAGAGTATGGCATTCATCAGCTGAAATTAAGGTAGCTTCGGGTCATGTAGTTCAAGATAATGCTATAAACAGTGTCTAAGATTGCTAATCAGCATGACAATAAGTATACTTCTAGACAAAATAATAGGCCAAGCCCCAAAACAATAAAGCATTTTTTATATTTATAGGTATTAATAATTCATTTATCAGAAATTTAGAAAGACTTAAAAACAAACACTCCTAAGATCTGCTGTGCTACTATTTGCTTGTTTTATTTTGCTAACAAAACTGTTTGAGAGAAAAGCTAGAAACAGGAAAGTTACGTATATATTCCTCTTGTATGCAAAGGAAAAAAATCATGCTAATGATTTTAAATGCCACAAAAAGACAAAATAGAACAAATTTTAGTTAAAAGTATTTTCCAACTCCTGTCTCTTTAACTGCTCTGTCGAAGCCGTCAAGTTTGAATGGAACAACACTGATTCCAAAAAAAAGCTTTACCAAACTAAATTGCTTTATCTATTTGTTTAATTCATGCTAATGTCCTGACTAGTGATTTTTTTATTAAGCTTGTTAAAAGCTTAATATTATATTTTTTTTCGTGTACTTAGACAAGGTGAATAAGTGAGAAGCAAAGAGCACTTTTTCTGCACAATACCGTAGCTCTGCATCCTTTAGAAATATACATGAAACAACTACACAGGATGAAACAAAGGTACTGCAATGAATGCTTTCTTAAACATTCCCAAATGTCAGATCAAATAACCGGGACTATGATGCCATCCCAGAGGGTTAATGTGGCTCTGTCAACCTGCAAGTAGGAAACAGGGTGAGTTAGACTGTGTACTGATTGACTTAACTGAGTCATCACAGTGTACTCTCTACAGCAAGACCAGATCTATATGAGCCTGAAAACATCCATTCTCTCAGTACCTTTTGCAGATTAAGGCATTCTAAATGTAAGAGCGGTAATTGCTTACGGAACAATTCCAATGTTGCCCGTTTCAACACTCAGCTTGTTAGCTTAATTACTTACAGAATGACATGCTCATGGGAGCAGTAGGACCTTGTCGATTTCTTCCCTCTCTTACGAGGACTTTCTCAGAACTTTAACGCATGGGAATTACTTTTTTTAGGATTGCGGCACTGCACAAGATTGTAATAGAGCTCAAACTGGCACACGCTAGCACACTCCTACCCCTCCCACCCTGCAAAAACGTCTACCTACTGCCAATAGCCTGCCCTGAATCACCTCTAACACACACCAGTCAATTTGACATAGTAAAGACTGATAACTGCACAGCTTCCACCAAGGCTGCAAAACACACTGGTAGACATTCAAATAACACCTTCAAAATGCATAAATCAGTGGCATCTAAGCACCGCACCCCTCAATAAAAGCTGTCTTCCAGTGCTACACACATTAAATAGCTCAGAATGTTAAATAATAGCACACAAAAGGTGGAAGTAAAATGAGTGTGGGGTAAGTGAACCATGTGTCAGGTAGATGTGACGAGAACAGAAGTACAACACAGTTGCCTCACTGGAAACCGTGTTTTCTGTGCTGAGAGAGACAGATACACTCACCATTTGCTTCAAGCTAGCCACCTATGTATCACTCACTGCTTGTCTAGGATAATGTTCTATTCTTTTCTTGGCCGGGTTTGTCAAAATTTAGCCTTCAAAATAAATAAAAGTGTCAAAATGACCATTCAGCCATTTAACTATAGATTCAAGCTTTTTGCTAGTCTTTGGGGTGTTTGGGGTCATGCTCAGCCGGGTTCAAGTCAGGCGATTGACCTGGCGATTGCAGAACATTCCACTTCTTTCGCCTAAAAAGTCTTTGGCTGCTTTTGACCAGAGGTGCAAAGTAACGAATTACATTTACTCACGTTACTGTAATTGAGGAGTTTTTTTGTGTACTTCAAATTTTTAAAGTAGATTTACTTTTATATAAGTATATTTAGTTTGAAGTATTATACTTAACTACATTTTAAATTGTATCCGCTACTAAGTAAAAATAAATAAATGAGTAAATAATGCCAGCGGAAAAATGGACATTACTGCCAGTGATGCAGACCCAGCTGAAAGCGAAATGCCGTCGAATCAAAAGTCGTTCAATGCATGCGCTCACTGTCTGAATTCTGAATTTGCATTTGTAATTGCTCTCATTATCATAAATGACATTATAAAAGGATTTTTTTTTTTTTTTTGCTGCAAAAGTACATGACTCACATTAGACTTAAGTCATGGACTGTAGTGTTGTTTTTTGTTATTGCAATTTAATTTGTAAAGGTGTTCTGTCATTAAAAACAAATAGTTTGAGATTTATATTCCTTGTCCTTTACTACACTAGAATCACCCACTACGCCCCCGTTAAAAAAAGTAACAGTACTTTCCACCTCTGCTTTTGACTTTTCATTTTCATCCATTTCAACATTGAAATAAGTGACAGCAACCACTGGCAACTAGATGTGGGCAGGTCAAGTGATGTAAAACAGATTAGAATAGTTTTTATCTTTATCAATATATTTTTGTAAATATAGTATGAAGTGATTTGGTACACTGACTACAAATGGGAGTGAAGAAAATATAGAGCACATGATCAGTCTCCTGATTTGTTGTCAAAAGTGGATTGCTAGTTGCACCACTAACTGATAAAAATGACTATGGCAACCAGTTGTGGAAACGCCTACTGGTGACTTCATAGTACAGTGACTGCCAACTTGTAGCAATAAAATCGCTGCATGTGGGAAAGTAGTATTACAGATAGAATAAGAAGCTACACCAGTAAAACTATTATGGATTCAATTACTGACTGACTACAGCAGCTCTGAGCCAGCTGTCTCACCAGTGCCATATGTTTAAGCTTAAAATGTCAGGTTTTTTTATTACCATTTAAGTAATCTCCTAAGAATCATATAGAAATGCCATTATCAGGGCAGGAAATGTGAATGGTGCACTGTCCAATATACACCGCATACCCACATTCACCCCCAGCCACATGACCGCTAGAAAAGGCCAGAGATAATGCAATAGAAACATTTGAGGGGAAACTGAGCATTTACATTTTTCACATGTTGGTCACCAAACCAACACTAGAAATAAAAGAGAAAAAATCTTTGTCGTTTGCTTGATTTATTACATATAATTTAAAGCAAGTGAAAAGTTAAATGTAGTAATTTGACAGAACAAGATACTTAAAAGCATTTAGTCCATTCAACTAAAAATAATTGTTAGAACAACTTAAAATTTTAAGTTATGTTTACTCAAGTGAAACTTAAGTTTATCAAGTAAACATTGCAGTTTTTTTTAGGGCAACCAGTTGACTCAAATGATTTAAGTAAACTCAACTCATCCAGGCTTTTTAACATTCCATTCAACATTTAGTCCTTAATTGCTGTTATAATAGCCTTCACACTTCCATTACATTTTTTCAAGTGTGATTATGGAGATTTGTGCTCATTCAGCTACAAGATCAGTAGTAAAGTCAAGTACTGATATACATTGAGGAGGCCTGGAATGCAGTCTGCTTTCCAATTAAGCCGAAAGGTATTTCAAATAGGGGTGTAACGTTACACGTATGGGTACCGTACTTTTTCGGTACATTGCTTTTGGTGCGGTACACGTGTACCGAATGCAATCCTTTTAACGTGCGAAACATAGTTAAAATCTGAGCACAGTGTCACTGTGGCTACTCACGCCGTACCGGAAATAAAATCAATTTTGGGCATGCATGAAAATGCTAACGAATCCATAGCATTAGCTGCTAACCAGGAAGTAGTTCAATTCTTTAGCAATGAAAGTGTTTTATGTCCAGCTTCAAGAATTTCTCTTAAAAGGAGAAAATTCTGACATTCCACATATCGACGGAGTGAATGAATAAAGGATGAAAGGAATAAAAACATTTGTTAAAGTATGCTGAAATGCGTAGAACAATTAAGTAGAATATATCTTAAAAAAAAAAAATATTAAATGTAAAACACACACACACTTACATACACATCTGTGCTACTCAAATCGGGTCTAACAAATGTAAACTATTTAATTCAATTTTTTCATTTATTTAATTTTATTCAATCACTTACATTTAATTAATTGAATGTAATTAATTCAATTTAAATAATTACTCAATTTAATCAATATATTAAAAGTGTATTGCATTAATTGGATTTAACCAAGCAGGCATTTTATTTAAAATGTTTAATTGTTTTGAAAATTTAATTTGTTTAAATGTTGATTATCACAAATGTTAATAATAATAAACTGCATTAATAAAAAAACAAGCAATTTTATGTTTTGTATTTCTTCCCCCTAACCGTACCAAAATTCAACCGAACCGTGACTTAAAAACTGATGCACATATTTTGTGTACCATTACAACCCTACGATTCAGTAATGTTGAGGTTAGAACTCTACAGCAGGCCAATCAAAATCTCCCCACTCCAACCCATGCAAACTATATCTTCATAGAGCTCACTTTGTGTACAGGGACATAGTCATGCTGGAACATGTTTAAAGTGAAGGGAAAATTTCATGCTACCACATCCAGAGACATCCAATACAACAATACAGTTTGGGGAAGAACAGAATATGTAAGGAAGAGTCCCAATACATTTGTCCATATAGTGTATTTCCATCATTTTTTATTTTTATTTTTTATAGTAAATGTCATGGAATTAAAATGCAATAGGAAAATACCATTTTTATCCATCAAACTAATTGACATCAAGCATGACATTTGTTAATCAAACAAAATATATGTTTGGGAAAAAAACATGACTGGCAAATGAATAAGGCCAAAAATCCATATAATTCTATTACATTTATTGCAGTACTCTTTTTTATAAATATAAAAAATATTTGCATGCTATCAACTGCTAAAAAAAAGAACTTTAACAGTGTTACAACTGATTACTCACAAGGGAGCACAAATTACTATTACATTTGAAATGCTGCAAAACTCCAATACTGCCATTTACTCCTCCATAATTGCAAACTTTTATAAGAGATAAAATTATAATGATCATGGTGCACAAACAAGATATAAGATCAAAGCAGTGTATATTTTTTTATATTTTTTAGTAGTTCTACAGAATATAGAACACAGACAAAATTCACACTTCTTTTTTTTTTCAAGGAATGAAAATCTGTCTAGTCATATAGGTGTAAATCAAGATTGAGCGTTCATTTATGGCCATAAACATATACAAATAACAACAAATGTATGTCCTAAACCAAATAATTCCCTGTATCAAATTGAGAATGATTTTGATATGCTGAATTCCATGCAGTAAAGAGCAGTCATTAATCCAACTGTTGTGAAATCTGCACTTGGAGCATTATGATATTGTGATACCATGGTCAAATGGTGTAGCAGGGCTAAATGCTTCCACCACCAAATTAGCTCAATACCATTATATCTTATCCTTTGTAAAATCAAAAACACTTCTACAATTTTTAGAGCAAAAAATAAATAAATAAAATAGAAGTAGAAGGCTGGTGCTGATTTCTCTCCAGCCCATACTATAGATTCATGCAGCTTGTCACTAACAGTAAGTACCTACATATCATAATGTCTTCCTGGTTTTACTGGTGTGCGTTCATTTATTTCAAAACATCCACGTAAACCACCTTTTTAGCATTTAGCACACATTATCAGAAATGAATGATACATGAGACATAATAGAGGGTTGGCTACTGATTATTTCCCTCTTTTTTCGTGTCTCTCAGCACGACTGCCTCCATCTGGCCCCGTTCATGGGTAATGCTGACAGAGAATAATGGGTAATGCTGACAGAAATGCCGAAGGTACTGTTTTTTCCCCAATTTTTATCAGAGAATAAGCCAAGAAATATACGGTTAGGGTTATACTGTAATAAATGTTTGTGTCTCTATTTAAAGACGTCTCCTTAATTAACAGCCAGAATATATTGACTGTATTTTGACTGGAAGGAACCACTGACAATGGTTAATAATAGCGAGTAGCTTACCGACTATATATCGCAATAAAAACTAGGATAAAATCTCCTGCTTAAATGTTGCGTTATAGTGCGTGAAGATGAAAAAAATCAATAACAAACGAAAAAATAAAATACGGTTTTGGTGTGGTATTCAGTGAAAGAAAGAAATCCAAAAATACTTCCTATTTGAATACATTACATGGAAATTTGTCCTCAGTGACACGAAAAAAGAAGAAAATACGTGCCCATGAACACGAATCAATAGATTACTTTTCGTGACCGTAAGACTGGGCTGTCATTACATCCGCTGCACAAGAGCTCTGCAAATACACTAGAGTACACAAATGCTAAAGAGTGAAGGGTAAATTATTTGTATTTAATGCAGTTTGAAGAAGGGGGTTGGGGCTGTGAGTGTGAGAGCTGCAGCAAGATACCTTTTTTTCCAGTCTACTAACCTGCATATTTTTCTTTTGTTTTCATCCGTAGAGGTAAAACTGACTGGAATAAATACTAGCTATTCAGCAGCACTCTCTTCTGACTCCTCAGTGTGAAGGGAAAAGATCCGAAATAATTGAAATTACCCCAGAGTGACAGGAAGTTTAGCGCACTCCAGGCCTGGAGAGCTCTGAGAACGGTGGCTCCCTTGAGCAAAGCTTAGGTAATGGTATCGCTCAAAAATGCACTTTCTTATCCAGTAAAAAAAAAACTGATGAGCATTTCTGGAATCGGCACACCTTCCACCAAACTCACATTTTTGTATAATCAACTCAGGGGAAAAAGGTTTGTTCTGTATATATTAAACATCAATTGAACAATTTTATAATTTATATAATAATTTTTTAATGATTGCACCCAAACATGTGAAAAAGAGAGAAAAAAAATATTTTGAAAGTCATTGAAATAGGCTTAAAACAAAGTGTCAAATTGAGCACTTTTACAAATCATGGTAATGGCAATAAAAATTTGAAAGTGCTTTCCTGCTCCCCCCTGCCATCCTATGAGCAGCATCGAGTAGTGAAAGTGTCAGCCAAGTGAACATTAGACAACTGCTTTGTAAAAAGGATTATAGCGAAATGTGCTGTTATGTTTTCCAAACTGTTTGCTTCACATGACTGCCGAATCACTTAAAAATCCACCATTGAACAGAGATGCAACATTCCCTCACTGCACATTGTTAGGATCTGATAATATTGCATATGAAAATGCTAATTTCTCTCTATTTTCCTAATGTTGCTAGTTCTGGGTGATCCAATCAATCAGTGTGATATTTAAAAAAAAACATCAGAGTGATCAGAGAAAAATCAATAGCAGAGGTAATAAACATGAAGCAGGTGGATTACACTCTTAATCAATGACTTTTCAAAATGTCATTGGAGAAAGCAGTAGTCAATAGACTAAGCAAATATTATCAAAGTAAATAAAAAATTATGCAAATGAACGGGAGTTTTGTGTGGTTTGAATGAGAACACAAGCTCACTCACATGCACAACCTTCCTTTTTACTGTGCTTGTTATTCAGAAAGGACATGAAATAATTATGAATCACAATTTAAAACTTTAGAATCCGTCCACGGTAACAAATGAGGTTGCAGTGTCTTTCAATCAGTGTGTTCTTGTGCGTTTTGCATAATAGCTTTATGCCTTTGAAGAGACCCTAGCGTCATGCATAAAGGCTTCATAATAGTTACTGATTGGTAATATCATTTTTTTGTAGCACTCCTATTTAATATTTTGACTCAGTGATTACTACAGATCTTCAACAAATTTATTGCTAGCCTTATAAGAATGTACAGTTTACACACACTCGTACTCACTCAAGAACTGCGATAAGAGGAGGCGGGTAGCTCATTTACTCACATTTTCTTACGTCACAACAGAAAAAAATGTTCTGTTCAGTCTATCTGCAGGTTTGGATCCGGACAAGCTAGGCTTTGCCCACCCATGATGGTAGTTGAAAGGTAGAACATGTGGGAGAGAAGCACAACTCGGGCACTTAATGCTTCTGCATAGCCACCCTAAGTGAGCAGATCTCAGAAGAGAAGTCAGACATGGAGTGATCCCGAAGGCACTGTACTGTAATGTGCAACCCATAGAACCTGCAGCCAATCCAATATGGTGATGTGGAAACATCATGTGTGCTCATAACTTTAAAAAAACAATACAATAAATATATTTTGTTAGCATTAGCATTGGAAATGCCTGGATAGAAAAAAATATGGAAAGGATGCCAAGTCATATGACTGCGCTATTAAATAATCCTGTTTGCTAAAACTTTCATTACCAGTTACCCACTTCCATAAAACATTTATATGTACTGCATAAATATTTGATTGCACAAGAACACAGAATTATTCAAATATTTATTGAAAAACACCTGAAGTAACATATCTATATACGAGTATTACAACAGGAAAATTACAAACCTATCTGAATTATTATTATTATTATAATAATGAGTAGTAGTAGTAGTAGAAGAATTGCAAGTTGAGACATGGCCTACCCAGAAGTCTAAAAGAATGGTGATCAGTTTGGGGTAGTATACTGTAATTTATTAATAATTTACCAAATTGCACTACATAATTTAATCAAAGCACAATTTAACTACCATAATTAAAATTGACAGTATACAGTATACGTTTAACACAGAGACAACTCAACTCAACCACTGGCGAGAGTAAGGCATCTTGCACACATCCAAGCAGCGTCCTAACGTATCGTACCGCATATACGCTGCTACGTTTGCCTTCCGCGCAAAAAAAGAATACTTTTCAGTCATATCGATATCGTCATTGTAAGACCGAAAAAGTCAAACCATTATAAATCAAAAACTATCTGTAGAAGTAGTATTGTTTTCTTTACACGTTTTAATTCCATCTTTTACTGTGTTAGTTTTCAGCAAGAACACCTGGACACCAAGTATCTGGTATCTGGCACAAGGAGAAGTAGATCCCGTAAAGTTGTGAGATTGGGCTTCCATGGATCAGACTTGTTTGTCCAACACATCCCACAGATGTTCAATCAGATTAAAATCTGGGGAATCTGGAGGCCAAATCAACATTTAGAATCAACACTTTTTAATTCCACAAAGCATTTCTGAACAACATCTTGAAAAAATACGTATACACATGAATGTGACATTCCAAGGTTTTTAGCAGAATGCTGTTTAGATTTAGCATTACACTGTCCTGGTCTGCTTGCATTCTTCTCATAGGGCATCCTGTTGTCATCTTCTCTACAGGCAAGTAATACACACACACACACACACACACACACACACACACACACACACACACACACACACATGGCCATGCACATGATGTATAAGAAAACATTTTTCACCCCAATGTCTGGGATCACTGAGCCTTTGGTGCCGATGATCCTGTCACTGGTTCACTGGTTTTCCTTTCCTGGGCCACTTTTTTAGGTTTTCAGTAGTAGAAATAACATAAGACCAGCTGTTATAGAGATGATCTGACCTACTTGTCTAGCCATCATTACTTGACCTCTGTCAAAGTCACTTAGATGTTTTTACTTACTCATTTTCCCTCTTACTAATACATCAACTTCAGTAAATGGTTGTTCACTTGCTGCATAATCTACCCCACCCCTTGACAGGTGCCAGTGTAATGAGAAAATGCTACAACGGGTATGGACTGTTTCTTTGGTACAAGGAGGGACCTACAAAATATTAGGCAGGTGGTTTTAATGTTATGGCTGATGGGTGTCTATATAAAGCTTGATTGACATGAGTGAATCTCGTGTCCCTGTGGTTGTATAACTCGGCAGAAGAAAATGATTGACAGTTATTTAAAAACGAAATGGGGGGTTGTTTCCAGCTCAATGGAGCAACACGTCCATAGAATGTCATTACCTCTAAAATACAACCCGTGAGAAAATTAGCTAGTAAAATATATGGTTATTCCAGGAGGTATGAATCATACCAATAAGTGCTTTACTTATTCTAATATTCGAAATACAGTAATATTTTTTTCTTCTTTATTTTTTAAACATTGACACTCAATCTAAAGAGCTGGGTTTCAAAATCCAAAAGGTTTTCCACCAACAGTTTCCTGGATTCCCCCATATAATGTATTCTCACATAATTTGGGTAAAAAGAATAGTAAAAATATTGTATTTCATTTAGCTAAAAAGACGCACTTTCGCAATACTCTAAATCACAAAGCCCTAAAGTGTGTATTTCTGTGCTGCACTAATTCTGTAACTTACTCAGAATATAGCCAAATGTGAGAAATTGTGTCCACAAATTAGGAAGCAAATAATTGTTTTAAATGTTTTTGCAAGCTGTAGTGAAGCTTTCCCTTCACTAAAATTGTAAAATAGACAAAGCCCAACTTGTTTCAGAATGACAATGTGCCTGTGTACAAAGTAAGGTTCATAAAGATATTTGTCAACGTTGAGCTGGAAAGACTTGAGTAACCTGCACAGACCCTTGACCTCAACCTCTTCGAACACCCTTCGGATGAGATCGAACGTTGACTGCACACCAGACCTGACTTCAGTAACTGACATTACAAATGCTGTTGTGGCTGATTGGGCACAAATCCTTGCATATGCTGTCTAAAACAGAGGAAAAGTGATGAGTAAAGTGTAAAATGAAACAGAAGAAAAAAAGAAAAGTTATATGGAGCGCCCTGTCATTTGTGTAAAATTGTGTAAAATTGGCTTTTTTTTGTGTCAAATCTCTTTTCAGTAAAAGTGGTACATCTGAGTTTGACTGAACAGCCCTGATTTGGGCTGATAAAAAATATCTCTAAAGAAGACCAAGCGAGACCATAAAACTCCGCTGAGTCTTTTTTATAGATGTTAGATTTCCCCCAGTTTAAGGTCCCACTGACTCTGGTGGACTACAAAATCATAAAATCATGGTTAACCTTCAATTATTATTATTGTGAAACATGCCACAAGGTGGGCGAATCATATATTTCGTTAAATTTAACTGTGCAACTGAGTGGGATGAATTTTATTACACATACATTAAGTACTATTAGCCAGATATCTATTTAAATTGTTTTACAAAGCTGCATTTGTCTGATAGTTGAACAAAGCCTTAGGCTAAGGTTATATTGGGACATTTAGGCATACAGGTAATTACAGTGTGTGAGATGCCCTCCCATTTCCATTAAACTAGATCCAAGATATATATAATTTATATTACATCCATAATTATTGGCAATCTTTCTATAAAATAAAAAAAATCTAATATATAAAATGATAACATACTGAATGCCATGAACACAATAACCACGTGGTATTATGGTTTCTATCACATTTAGGGACATTATATGGTTTAGGTTTAAAAGTAAAAATCTTTATTATGATAGGTTTATTTGCAGAACAGATTTTAAAATAATCTTAGAGGCCCCACCATGTCTGTATGACTATGGCTGTCTAAGACTGTGGAACATCCAGTGAAGAGGCAAACAGGTTTTAAGCACATAAAGCAATAAATGGTCAGTTTAATCCTGACTTCAGTTTACTGACTGTGTGAATTTCAAATATTCTCTCATATTCCTTTCCTATTCCTTTCCCCAATGCGTGTATATGGATTGGCTACACAAAATGTGTGCAATGGATGATCCTACAGTACTTATGGCATATTCTCACCTCAAGTATCCAAGTATCTCTGGGATTCAGCATCACCCTGACCAGGATAAAGCAGTTACTGGAGACGATTGACTGAATGTATAATGTCATCAATCTTCACAAGAGCCCCTGGAGTACTGTCTGCACAACAGCACCAAAGCATCGATGATCAATGTATCATGCGATGTGCATGGCCAGCACATGACCACAACACATTATTCTCACTGACATTCCAATCATGCTTGGAACATTTCAGGTACAGTATTTTGTGTATTATTTACACAAAGGGTTCATTTCTGCACCTTTTACGAGCATCTTGATAGAGTGGTGGCATTTAATAGTGTAAAATCTGTTGTATAAGGAAGCAAATTGCTTACATACCCAGTTCTTGGCAAAGTTTTAGCTCTTCCAATGCACCAATTACGCTTAATTCTATTAACAAAACAATTTTCAATAATAATACACATAACAATAGATAATGAAACATTGCACTCTCTTTATAAACAGGTATTTGCCACATGTCATATAGAGTATATAACATAGTTATGACCCTCATAAAAAAGACCATTTAATAACACAAACTGCAAGACTTTGCAAGAGTCACACTGCAGGTTTTTTCTAGATTTAATAAAACGCATTACTTAATTACTTTGGACATTAAAACAGACACTAAATAACTGAGAATCATATCTCTCTAAGTACAGCATTATAAAGGCATACTGAATCAATACCTCATAAAAACAAGCGAAGTTGCTGCCAAAGAAAGCGAGGAAGATTCTCGCTTTGTAACCTCTACAAGCTAACAGCCGTTGCACTTCCTCAACAAGAATGTCCTACTTGAGCCATAAATGTATAATATCTTATCGGTCATTCTGAATGGAGTCATTAAAAAATAGGAGTCCACATTCCTTCTAATAATCTGCATGGGATCATGGGCTTCTCACAGCTCCTGCTGCCCTAAAACCAGATTCCATATCTCATGCATGGCCAACCAAATAATAAGCTTTGGCAGACTCTCTGGTAATGTTTTAATTGTCAGGTAAAATTTGCACTCATGCCCATGAGGGTGGTATTGAGATGGAGCGTTGGTGTTAAAGGTGTAGCCAGGTGTACACAGCATTGGGCAGGGGAAAAGTCGTTTGCTAAATAAATACTAGGCATTTTACCCACTGATAAAAATATAACAATTCACAAATAAAGTAAAAAACCAATAATACAAAATTACTCAATTGCCCCTTACCAAGTACTCTGTTATAGGATATATATTCTCTCATGAACCATTCTGAAGACAAACTACATAAGAATACCATCAGAAGATGCGGCTATGATGGCACTGTGATGATCGGCATTTGAATAAATGGCGCTTTGAGAATTGAAAGGCATTAAATGGCCATTATTGTGATTGATGTCCAAGATTCTGCTCTAGCATTTATCAGAATCAGACTCTGGAGGTTTGTTTCACCTTGGCAAACATTAAGAGATCATTTCTGAAATGTATTTCCAGTTCTTTTTTTATTGTTCAGAACTAAAGAGACCAAGTAATAAAAATTTGATAATGGTAACCCAGTGCATCATTTCCTTTGAGAGGAATCTCATCGCATCCTGCGGGTAAGGATGGCATGGAGGCAGATGGCCTTGTTCCTCATGTGCATCTGTTACTGCCTTTGAGGTTTTTGTTCTGTTTTTTTTTCTTTATAAAAACCTCTGAGCTTTGAACACATTCCAAAAGAAAATATTGCAATTAGTTTAATTATGCTTGATCTCTAGTATATTTCTTTCCGTTATTGAACTCCAGGTCAGTAGGTACACATGCGATATGTTCCAAGCAAGACCATCACAAACAGTAACAGGTAAAACAAGTATAATAGTAACACTAATAAACTTATTTCTATGTTTTTGTCCAGTTTCTTTAGGTGTCTGTTCATGAAGCTTCATGTGCTGCTGTAGCCCCTTCATCACAGAATGTGCTGTATTGTGCATTCCAAACTGCTTATCTGACCCTTGGAGTTGTAAAGATTGGTTATTTCTATTACTATAGCCTTCCAGTCTTCCTATTGTCCTCTGACCTCTCTTAAAAGCAAGATGTTTGTGACATTTGGTTTTAAATATAGAGACTGCTCGGCAGTGGTGCACAGTAACAAAGTATGCATATTTGTGACTGTACTTAAGTACATTTAAGTGCATGTGTAATAGCTGACATTTTTTTCTAATCTATTGTCTGGTGGGAACTTTACCTAAAGCTCTCAATCTGTAATTTACTTGATTCTATGCAATGTGCTGTTCCCACACAATAGGCTGATGGGTAATTCAATGACTCAAAAGGTAAACAGGTTAAAAAAGTGTACAGTGAGTGTATATTCTATGCATTTATAAATACATAGAACATCGCTAAATCATGGTAAAACAATAGGTAGGCATGCGAACTAGTTTAAAACAGTCCCAAAGACATGAACAAGAAAACAAAAAAGAAAAATCCCATTTGACTTGGGCATGACTTTGCGACAGAAATAATGAAATGGCCGCCATAACTTACAACTCATTTTGTGTCTGTGTTTTTATGAGTGTTTACTCATGTGTCTGTGCTTAAGGACATGGTGTTTATAATAGATCATTCTGTGTCTCTGTGATATGTGTCTTTGTAGAGTCAGAATGTTTAAAAAAATACAGGAGGAGACAATCTCGTTTTTATTTAGAGGCGGTGTACCCAAAATGAGACACTGTTCATTTGGTCATTGGTGCAACTGCACATTTGCTGAGGTGTATGCAAGATTATGGTAGCACCCCACTCCCAAAAAAAAAGAAGTGAATACACGAATAAATATAAATACACTACATCCAATGGTGCCTAAAACCCAATTTTTGCATTAGCGAATAATGGAATATTATCTTAGAGGATACACTTTGGAATATAAAACACTGCAATTACAGCACAGGCTGATGAATTCTAGTAAATAATATTGTAACAGAAATAAACAAATCATAGATACATTTATCAAATTAAATTATAGGCTACATTGTTTGGTAGACAGTGTTATATTATTTAAACACCTGACTTTTCCAGCTATTAAGGTTCTTCCCCAAACTTAATACTAAGCTAGAGGGACACAATTGTATAGGATCTCATTGGATATAGTAATATTAAAATTTCTCTTCACTTCACTCGAACTAGTAGATCCAAATTTTCTCTAATGTGACAATGCCCCTATATACAAAGCAAGATCCATGTGCATATGGTTTACAGTACATAGATTTGACCTGGCCTGCTATAGAGGTCTGACCTCAACCATGTTGAACACCTTTCGGATAAATTGGAATGCTGATTGCACCTCAGGTCTCCTCACCCTGCATCAGTAACTGACATTAACAACACCATTGACGGATGAACACAAATCTTCACACAAATCTTCAAAATCTAGTGGAACATCTTCCCAGAAGAGTGAAGATTATTATAACAGCAATTTGGGAGTAAATGTGAAATGAGGGGTTCAAAACACTTTCACTAATCTTATAGTTAAGTGTCCACAGACTTTTGTCCAATGTGTATTGTCTTCTGTACTTGGTCATTTATTTGTGTTACTTGCAAATATATTGTATGAGTGTGTGTCTTGTTCCAGTCCAACACTGCTGCACAGTGCCTGTATGTTAATTGTGCACTGTTTACTCTTAACCTGAAACCAACTCCCTGTATGCTCAGGCACACTTCGCCAATAAAGCTGATTCTGATTGTAGTGTACATGCATAATAAAAAGTGGTTTAAATTCTACTCAGTTTATCATTCAATAATAAAAAATAAAAAAACATGCTTTATTTTAATCAAGAAAACGAATGCCAAATTTAAAACTGTATCAGTGAAACCCTGGGGATGGGGACAGTCATCTGTACTATAAAGCCTGATTACACATTACACACAGTGGGATGGTGAATAACAAGTATTTAGTGTGTCTGTCTTTTCTAGTATTCTTCAAATCTTTATAAAATGTACAAACAAACAAAACTTATTAAAACACTTTAGTTAAAAAAAAAAGAAACAAAAATATAAAAGAAAACAACATTTATACTACATGGCCTATTGCAATACTGTACCATGGCTGTACAAGATAAAGTGCATACTATAAATACAACATGAATACAGTCTACAGTTGCCCTGAATGACTTTAAACAGAACAGCTCTACCAAAGGCCTTTTATTTCTAGTTACATTACTAATTAAAAATTCATCCCTTCACAAAAGCCTCAAGCTTGAGAACAAGAGGCAAATGAGTGACATCTTTGGTCCCTCAATTAGCAGGCTATTATTCAGACTATATGCATAGCTGTGCTAATAGGAATTGCATAAAACAACAATACACTAAAATAGCAGTCGTCTTTTTTTCTGTAATATAAATGGCAGATGAGATGCTCGACATAAGATTTTGGAATAACTGACAGTTAAGCAGCTGTCTTGAACTCTCTGCTTGAAAGATGCACTGATGAGGCATTCTTGCTTTCTGTCACGGTTAATGGAGATTTTAATGGAGATGGGGTTTATGAATGCCAAACACTCAATGTCAAACGTGTGTACTGTTATTAACATCAGTTGCTATATTTATTACAAATGCTACCAAAATATTTAGGATAGCAATATTAAATAAAAAAAGAACTCAATTTTGGGCAGTGAAAATGAAAGGTACAAAGTTTGACAAGGAGAAACGCTTCAGTCATTATTATTGGACAGGTGTTTTAAAGTGTGTACTTTCACGCGACTGTCAGGAGCTATTTGTGGCTTCATGAGGGTTGTATTTGATATTAGACAAGCAATTTGTACAAGGATCAAATAGAAACCCTACTGGTATGCTTCCAACAAATCACTGCTTTTCCCACCCTTGTTTGCTCTGCTGCATAAGACTTTTGCTACTTTTCAGTTAGTAATAGGCAATAATTACTGGAGCGGAGTGAGGTTAAGGGGGAAGTGGGAATACATATAATATGTGGTAGGCGCCATTGTTTTGTTTTTTTGTGTTTTTTTTAACTTTGAACTAATTGAATTGCCTTGTGTTATTAATTCAATTAGTTGCATAATCAAATAATCCTTTTCACATGATTCACACTGTGTTGTGTAGTTATTGGTTACATACAATACATGACCAAAGGTATGTAGAAACCTGATGATCAGAATCATGCGTGCTGGCTGAGCATGCTGTTCCAGATTTTGTCTTCTTATGCATTTATGATAACCTTCACTCTTCTGGGTTTTTTTTACTGGATTTTCGAGCATGGCTGGAGGACTTTTCGACTGAGTTCAGAGTTACATTCATTCTTAATTTAAGATGTCTACATACTTTAAGGTCATATGGTGTATTTAACAATCAAATAAGTTAAAAATAACCTCAGTAGATTTTTAATTCTGCACATTACATGACAGGATTATTACCTATAAAATATATACAGTTTCAACATTTTAGAATAGCAGAAATAGGTACATTATATTTTAATATTGACTGACCAGAAATTCTAGAAAACCATGTAAAGTCGCACCATTCGCTGTTCCACTCGACTCACATCAGTGAACCAAGGGCATTTGGCATTTGAGAATGTATATGACGATGTACCCATGCTGGTCACTTTGATAGGAATAGCAGTTATCAATTCAGTCAATCATGTCGCAGCAGTTTAAAGAGTAACTTTACAGATTAGCTGCAGAATGTAGGAAAAAAAATAATAAAAAAACACCTAATGAAGGACAGATTTGCAAAAACAGAGGTCAGAGTACAGCATTTTTACCCTCAGCCAAGAACAGGAACCTGAGGTTATAATTGACAGTCAGTTTCAGTAATCCAGTTTCAGCAATCCTGCAACTCTGTAGACTCAGAAATGTTAAAATGATTTGCTGTTTATAAAGTCCATTCAGTGTTACGCCGAGTGATATTTATCACTCTTTGTAGCACTCTCCTCATAAAAGGGATGGTAAAATATGTTATCTATTTTTTGTTATAGCCTCAATGTTCGGTGGGAGTGGTGCATTATAGGATGCTTTTTTGTACTTCATGTCTGCCGTTCTCCTCTGACCACCCTCTTATCCGCAAAGCATTTACATTCAGCCCTGTTAACAGGTTGGTTCTTGTTTTCCTCCATAATTTTATGTAAACTCTGGAGAGTCTTGTACATTGAAGTACAAGAAAATCAGCAGCTTTTTGCAATACTCAAAAACCGGCTTGTCAAGCATTAACAACCATGTTAAAGCCAAAATCACTGAAATCACTTTGTCTCACATTCTGATGTTTGATGTGAACATGAACTAAAGTGCTTGGTGTGTAGAACCATTTTATGCCATGTGTTACAACTGCATGATTTGCCAAATGGATAATTGCATCAACAGACAGAATTCCAGGTACTGCTATTATGATGGCTGGTGGTTGTGTATTATACTAATTTTTAAGCATGTCTTACAGCAAACATTTCTAAAACAAAAACAAAGCCATTGGTTATAGAATAATACGTTGGAATAGATCCGGTAACAAAGCAGCAGGAGGGTGATGGATTTTTGTCCGCCTCCAGGAAAAGAAAATTAAGCAATTGCAATATTCTGAAATCAACCTACAAATAGCTTGTTTTGCTGATTTGTATAAAATAGGATTAAGTATATTGAACCAGCCGCATTGTTCTTTGCACAGTATGGAGATGTGGTTTAAATAAATATTCAATATTACCTTACTTTTTTCAATGCTATAGCCTTATAACCATTTACTTGTACTTTTCAACAATGTCCACACATCTCTTCACTGATATAGCCTTTATATTTATTTACTGTACATATGTTTATATATATATATATATATATATATATATATATATATATATATATATATATATATATATAAACATGATGTACATATACTACATTTTTATCTGCACTTGTCAATTTGCATAATTGCTATTTTTTGCACTTCTGGTAGCTACTTAACTGCATTTCTATCTATCTATCTATCTATCTATCTATCTATCTATCTATCTATCTATCTATCTATCTATCTATCTACTTACTGTGCTAGTAATTTAAATGCATACACAGAGTTTGAAGTCTTTTCTGACTTCAGGGTAATGTATGAGACAGGGAATTTAACATGTGCATTATATTTAATACGTAAATCTCAAGGAAACAAGAATTAAATATAGCAACAAAGTTCCTGGTGACTGAC